>NC_134483.1:404274901-404587401 GCF_040206685.1 Ascaphus truei
TGGTTTCTGAGTGGGTTCCTATGTTAGGGTCATTCTACACTTCCATAGAATCCTACATAGGTGGAGGCGCTGAAACAAGAAACGTTCCAGAGGAGTCACCCCAGGCTCTCACTAGCGGAGGCTCAGACCTCCTGTAAGCCTGCAGGTATACGCACCACACCGGTAACACCACATGTTCTACTCACCCACACTATATATGAGATTGGGTGGGGTGGAATACCCGTTACATTTGGAGGCGCTGCTGAGATACCACCTGGGGTGCCCTGTCCATTTTTTTTCTAAATTGTCCCGTCCCTATTTTTGTCGCCATGTTTGTGAAGTCCGGAGACGAGGTCCTTGCCTGGGCTTTGAGGCAGTATATGGAACCTGGCCAGGTAGTGGCGGTAGGAGGCATTCCCGCTATTATACCCGCACTTAAGTTCCGGGAGTATATGTGTAAAGTTCCTGGGTGGCCGTGGACATGTGTTTTAGATGAGGAACAAGATCCCACGTCCACATGGAAAACCATTCTGTTTGTTGTAACTCACACTGAGGATATATGCTTGGTAGAGGCACCGTCTGCGCTGTTCATGCCCGGGGGCCCCTCAGAAGGGTACCCCCTAGTCTATGCCGACCCAGCAAAATGGCGTCACCCACCAAATCAGGAGAGCGCACGTGCTGCTGACTGTAAGCCTGCACAGAAAGATGTCGCAACATTCTGTCCAGGTTTGGCGCGAAAATCAGAGCCCCTCCCCTGTGATGTGAGTGACTCAGGGCAGAGCGAAAACCAATCCCTTGTAAAAAGTGCCCTTCCTTCAGATTCCACCAGGTGGAGCAAGCACGGTTATCTTCAACCATACGTTGACGCAGTAATAGATTCTTTGCTCTCTAAGGATGAGGATGAGATAGACTCTCTGTTCTATGATGAGGATGAGATAGACTGTCATGGGATACACCCTAATGTGTATGTGCCCTGGCGAGCGCCAGGAATGGAAGTTCTTGCACTAATGTGTCCCTGCTTGCAAGAAGCCTATAGTGAGGGAGCTACTTTGTCCCAGTTACCCTTGGACTTCAAGACCACTGAGGTGGATGGGGAACCGTGCATACAATGCTTTAGCCCCACCTGTGACTGTTCTAGGGGAGCACTGGCGTGGGAGCCCAGATGTGATTGCTGCGGTGCAATTTTCTTGATACCTATTGTACCCCAGCCTACAGAGCCAGCTAAGGAGCTAAGTGAACCCTTGGCGGAGAAGAGCGCGGCCGCAGTGGAGGTACCGGAGCACGCCAGCTTCATACCAACCACCACTGACTGTGTTACAGAAGAATCTGGTGACTACCTTGCGGAGGATTCGATCATGATATCTTCCGGGGAAAAGGTGGAAGTCCCATCGGTGGCGATGCCCCTACCGGCGAACCACCCCAGCGGTAATGCAGAGGATACAGAGTCTGCTGTGGGTCCGTGTACCCTGGAAGAGGTGTATCCCGATGTTGCGGACCCTGCTGTGGGCCCGTGTGCCCTACAATGGTCAGTCCGATCTAATACAGAGGTACCATCGGTCCTAGGCTTGGGACCAGTACCTACAGACGACAAGGGTGAGTCGACTGCCCCAGGGGTGCTGGGGGTGAGCCTCCAGGTGACCGCGGAGCACGATGGCTCCTTAAGTCTGGTCACCAGGGCGAAGGGCTCCCCTCTGCATCGCGTCCTGGCGGAGGTGTCCTCATTAGAAGGTAGCTGTCCAGAGAAGAGAGTGGACCAGTGTCTACCGCCGATTCTTCCGGAAGAAGGGAAGCCCATCGTCAGCCAGCCGAGTGGTAAGGAACCCCCTTGTTCCCCACAGACTCCGATGGAGGTGGCCGTGAAGATGGCCAAAGCTACGGTTCCTGAGCGGAGTGTGAGCCCGTGCGCTCCGACGCAAGTGGTCCAAGGACTGGGATCCAACGCTCCCGAAGTTCGAGTCAGTAAGTGGACTGTCCCAGAAGAATTGGGGACAGGTCCCGATACCGCCAAGGTGGGAACTGACAGCGTCCCCGAGGACCTGTTGGCCACCGTGAATCACCACAGTGGTAAGGTGTCTACTCTTTACCCCCTGCCAGGTGAAACCGAGACATTGTCCAGTGCTCGCTTTTCAGTGGAAGCCTCGCAAAACTATGGGGACAAAGACTGTGAGGAGAGAGATTCAGGGAAAGTTGCCTCCTTTAATCCCAAAAAGGAGCGCCCCATTCCTCAGGTAGTGGACCGCGGGAAAGGTCCTGGCCTCCTGGTCTACCGCATCCCTGCCGCGGATGACCGGGTAAAGGTCTGCTTCAGAGACACTGTGCTACTCCTTCCACCAGGGGGAGGAAGTAGCGAAGAGACAGTAACTGTCGCTTTAGAGTGTGCTCTCCAAGAAATTTTTCTGGGGGAGGCTCACGGACGCAAAAGTGAGGTACCCCCACATGTAAAGTTCGGGGCACCCCACACATGGTCTCAGCCAGTCTCGGGTATTATTGAGGGTGATGTATCATGTAGTGAATACAAAAAGGATGGGGGAGCACAATAGTTGGAAACAGGCAGTGTTGTAGAACTAGTAATTGCTTTTAAAATAAAGTAATTATATCCTGAGCGAGTGTGGTAGCTCAGGTGTCTAATGTCTAATTTGAATGATATACACACATTGGTTCGTATGTATTGGTGAAAGGGTAGAATAAAAGTATATATAACTTACACGGCCTTGTGTAAGCCCAATCACATCAAGGTTTCTTTTGGAATCCCGTGTGCTTCTGGTGAGGCTTTTCTTCTTGCGGTGTGGGTTCTTCTTCTTGATGTATAAGCTGCTTGCTTCGTTGGTTCAGAGTGCCGCTCCAGGAGGATTTCCTCTCGTATAAACAGAAAGGAGGATAGGGTTAACACATATACATATATACGTCAATGTGGGGGAGGGGATGGTGTGTTTATGGACCACCATAAAAATATATAGATTATACTCCGGCACTCACACGGGCTGGTGTGAGTGTACTCTTATCTTGGTATCTTGTTTTACTTATGGGTGTTACCCAATTAGTATCAGGTGATGAGAGAGAGGGGTACAATGGTATATATGGTAAATATAACACAATACTCACACGGGCCACAATACTCACACGGGCTCCCCCATCCTTTTTGTATTCACTGCCTACAAGGGTCCCGGATAGATCCTGCTGGGGTTCCGAGTCACAAGAGGACACCACTTGAAAACTACTCACAGGCAGTATTACACCACACCTTTTTTACTTCCGCACATCAAATAAGCCATACAGAGATAGCGCCCGGGTACCTCCACAAACAACTGATGTATCATGTAACCTGATGTGTAAATTCGACCTGATAAGTGTACCAATTATGACATGCAATTTTTTATTGTGTAACCTTATGTCAGGGTATGGCGTTCTCCAAGCGAGGACGTTGGATTTTCCACCAGGGGGAGAGTGTAGCCATGTCTCCCCAGCACGCCCGCACCCCCTCACCTAACTGCCAATCGCGAGGGCCGCCGCGTCCAATGGCGGCTCCGTTCGGCGAGGGCAGGGGAGAGGGCGGTCAGGTCCTGGCTCGGGGGTTGCCGGGGACGCGTGCGGCCGGTTGCCAAGGCCGCACGCGCGTCTCAGGGCTCCCGGCGCTCCCAGAGCCGGGCGGATAGGGCGCCGCCATGTTGCGCAGGGTCGCGCATGCGCAGTAGGTCCCCGGCGGCCCAGATAGCTCGCGCATGCGCAGGGAGAACCCTAGCGCCAGGGAGCAGTTGCGTGAGGGCAGGGAAAGCGCAGGAGAGTCGCGCGAGAGTAGAGATAGCTCAAGAAAGGTTGCGGCGGCCATTAGGAGTTAGTGTAGGCAGAGGGGAGGAGCGCACGCGGCCCCAATGTTATTGTAAGGGCCTCGGGACTACAATTCCCATGAGGCTTAGGGCCAGGCACACCAGGTGGGACAGTGTGGCCAATGAGGGCCAAGAGTCTGAGAGGAATTGGATACATTTCGCGGGCAGAGAGCTGCGTAGTCAGTTGGAGCCAGGGAGCGGTGAGGGAAGCAAGGGTGCGGGGAGTGAGTGCAGCTCCTGCATCCAGATAGGTACCCACACTCCAGGTAGGCCCCAACTCCCCACCAGGTTAGTGGGTAATTTATAAGGGACGGCCCTAGATAGGGAGGTCACCCTTAGGTGTGTAAGGTGCAGGTTTTGCAGTGCCACAGCGGGTAATGCTGTGCGCACTGGCAAATAGGACTGTGTGTGTGTTGTCACTGCATGTACTGGGCGCAGTGTGTGCAGCGTGTGTGGAGTCTGCAGGCTGACTGTGAGAGCTGTGTGTCTGCTGCAGGCTGGTAATACTAGCGAGTTAGGAGCTAGTGGTTAGTGAGGTTTCTGGACTTGGAGTAGTAGGGGAGGGGGGTAGGTTATTAACCCCGCAGGCCCTAGGAGTTTCCCCCAAGTCACCTCAGGTTACGGTTCATCAGGGACAGGCCCTAGGTTAGGGTTCCTGTCACTTTAGGGTTAGTTAGGGATAGACAGGGATAGCGGCGGTTGCTGTTCCCGTGATGCGGTTGGTGTTGCCGTGATTCGGTTGTGTTCCCGTGAAGCGGTGGGACCCTCGTTGGGGTTCCTGGAGAAGTACCTGGATAGGATCAGACGGATGCATCGCACGTCTGACCCTTTGAGAAGAGTGTTGCAGGCCCGAGCATCGGAGTGCTCGGAAGGTACCTCTGTATTATATGTGCACCAACAGGCCTATTAGTTCATAGTGACTGCGCAGTCACCCACGACCTCCGTAGGAGTACGGGACATTGGGTGGGGATTACCGGACACTGGGTGGGAACACCAGACATTGGGCAGAAGGTGATACGGTTATAGCATAAGGTTATGATGTTGTGTAATGTCTTATATGTGTGTTAGTAAAGTGTTTGTTCATTCAGTAAACCTGTTATCCATAATACTGGTGTATGTGGTTTCTGAGTGGGTTCCTATGTTAGGGTCATTCTACACTTCCATAGAATCCTACATAGGTGAAGGCGCTGAAACAAGAAACGTTCCAGAGGAGTCACCCCAGGCTCTCACTAGCGGAGGCTCAGACCTCCAGTGAGCCTACAGGTATACGCACCACACCGGTAACACCACATGTTCTACTCACCCACACTATATATGAGATTGGGTGGGGTGGAATACCCGTTACATATACATGAAGTCACAATTCAAGTAGCACTCTTTTTCACACAATTTATATGATTTGGTGGGTTTGGGTTCTGACCTTACAGTGGCTGTCTGTGTTTGCCTTGAATGACATAATATATCATACAGTATATGCATAACTGTAGGCCGGTTTTGTCTCGCATTTACAAAGTGCCATGTTCTAGGCCATGCACAAATGGACTGAGGCAAATTTGGTTAATGCATAGTGATTTGAGTAAAGAGTGTTACTGCTACAGTAGGGAAGTACTGTACAATATCATTAAACAAAGAAATGCAGTGTTTAAAGCGAGACATGTCTACATCGTACATCTTGTACTGAGACACCTGTGGAGTTCTTACTCTAGCATTCAAGGGCACATATACAGATGCAACTGCCAGTTTTAGACAGCTTGCCAAGGAAAATCTGTGACCATCTTGGAGTAACTCGTGAGATGGTCCACAGCAGGCTGTAATGGCCCATCGGATTAACGCAGCATTAGAATGGGACTCGCAGCCCGGTAGTATTCACACAGCGTGATTCCCTTTCAAATGCAGGCACTCCCGCTGTGTTAATCCGATGGGCCATTAGTCTGGCTGCAGGAATCTCACAGCGTGTGATGGGTTTAAGTTCAGAATTTTCAAGGCAAGCAGTCTTAAACCAGCAGTTGCAGCTGTACTTGCGGCTTCCTTAAGGCTTCTGAGTATCATAAGCAAAGATATTCAGTGTGCCACCTGCCAGCCATGTTCTGAACTGCAATAACATAAATAACCGCACAAATAATTATTCTGGCTGACCGTAGCCACACCGTAGAAGAGCTTCGGCTCGCGGACAAGGTGGTCACATCAGCAGTAAATCTTAATACATCTGTAGGTTCCCTGTTTATATCATATCTTTAATTTTCTCAAATCATTTACTGCAGCATTCCCTTTTGTCTTTGCTTATATGTTGGAGGTTCCTTCAGCACTGCAAGAGTCATTGGGAGTTTCAGGAACTTATAATGTACAAAGGGTATATGGGCATGGCATCTTATCTAGGGATAAGACAGAATTCATTCTGTGAGTTTAAAAATCCAAATTACTGTAGTTAGCATAAAACTGGGGATTTAAAGGTAAGTAAACAAAAGAAAAGTTTATTATTTTAACTTTTACAGTTTTTTTTATTTTTTATTCATGTGGTTTTTTTTTTCATTTAATGCCCCTGAATTGATCTATGTCCCTATGGATATACATACATTCAGGGACACTGAATGGGTGTATTCTATGTGATTTTTTTGATGGAAATGCATTGTTTTGTATGCTCTTTTATTGACCCTGTATGTTATGTTTATATATATATATGGATAGACATACAGGGATAATAAATGATTGATTTGCTAATGTTGATGTTTTTTTCATGTATTTCAAATGTATTTAGCTGCTTTATTTCTACATAGTTGTGTAATTTAATTTGTATTTAGTTAAATGTCTTTTTTATTGCTCTTTGCAGGAGTATATTTCAGGGTCTTGCTTTTGAATAATGGCTTATTTCTGGTAGTTAGATTTGTATGATGGTGGTTACTTTGAACTAGAATTATTTTCTCATTGGTTTGTATTTAGGAATTGAATGGTGAATTGTATAATTGATTTTGATTGTATTGTAATTGATTTAAGAAATTGATTGATTGATGGTAAATGTATTTATGTTTACTTCCTTCGTTTCTATTTGATTTTGTGGCTGGCATTGTATGTTGTTCATAGTGTATTTTATTTTGAAATTGATTTTGCATAGTGTTACATGATGCCCAGATGAATTGCATCATGTAAATGCTCAATGCAATTGTGTGACATTTGATATACATTTGGCTAGCTGCTGGTTTAATTGTAAGATGCAATGTGGTGATTTTCAGATGAAGATTTAATATTTTTATTTATGCATGTTTTATGTGTTTCATAATGGGCAAATAATCTATATCCATATCTGGATAATAGTTATTTTGCACATTACTGTACTGTATGTGTGGGGGTGGGGGAGAGGGGGTATTTATGTATTTAAATGGATAGGACAGGTTTATTTCTTTTACATACAGGGTTGGTTCCTTTTGGTCTGCTGGGACCTCTGGAGACCACCTGAGGTCTCCTTGGAATTCTCACGGGTAAACGGCTGGCGTGTCCACGGGGGACACCTGCGGGGAAGAACCGGTGGCCCCATCTGTGGGGACACCATGGACCCGTAGGGACCACCCATGGGCCACCAGACCCCCGTGGCAACCACCCGAGGCCCCTCAGACACCTGTGGGTCTGACCCGGGGCCCCCCAGACAGCCGTGGACCTACCTGTGGAGACCCCATTGTGGCCCACGGTGACCACCTGGTGGACCAGGGTGCCTGGCGGGGACCACCCGTAGGCCTCCAGATCCTGTTTGAAACCTGGTGTATAAGTGGTAAACTGTGAGCTAAATAACATCACCTACTTGGAGTGTGCTGTCCAGCTGGACTAAAAATGGAATCTTTGCTGTCTCTTATCCTCATTTTTGTCTAGTGAAAATTGTCTGCACCTCAAAGTGACAGAGAATATGAATCTTTGATGCCATACAAACATTTTTATACAGCTGCATGTCTGGGATGCAAAGAATGTGAGTCAAAATACATGAAATCCTGTGAAAAAATACGAAATAAAACCGATATTAAGAATAGACAGATGCAGAAAGCAAGATAAATTTGCAGAGGGTGACTTGGCCAACACATCTGCATTGCGAAGTAACAGTTTTTTTTCTTTTACGTTGTAATAATTAAAGTGGTTTTATTTGACAGTATGTTGGTATAGACATCTACATATGACATACATGCAGCATTACTTACTCTTAATTTGTACTACTGTATTAACCAGAGATGTCCTACATTTATGGCAACACTGGGATCATTGCTTGGATGTCATTTCAAGGATGTGAACTAGAAAAACAAGTAAAGTGCCCTCTGAGAACAATGTGTTATTAGTATGAAATAATTTCAGTCTGTGACTTGAAAATTTATATTACTTACTTGAGGATTCTGTGTCTCAGCAAAAGCTTCTCCAGGATTTCAAATGAAACCTTTTCCAGTTGTGATGAAGTGGTTTGCATCAGTCTGATTCAGATCTTTTTCTCACAACCCACTCTCCATCCACCTGCATCTCTCTCACTTTCTTTGTTAAGGAGACAGCCCTACTACCAATATATTGTATCCCAATGCTCTGGCTGTCTTCAGGACTTTTAAATGTATTCAGGGGGAAAAGGAAGAAGAAAACAACAATAAAAAGGCTTTATTTCATATATCCATAACAAATTAAATATACATTCCTTCAAACAATATCAACCTGTATTTCCGTTTTAGCAATATTGTCCTCTTGCTATACTGAACAGTTATGATTTATGCAGCCAGTACAACAGATGTCGATCATGTACTGCACCGACACACTTTATTCGTGCAAATACCCAGTATGTACCTGGCAGATACCTGGAATGCCCGCTCCTCACCTCTGACAAGCCCCGTTGCGTTTGCCTTCCCAGCCTGGGTTCATGCCTGGCTGACGGGCGGCTGATCTGTTAAATGATAATGATTAGGATTTAATAGGCTGCAATGCTTCGCGTGTCTACCAGATGGCATAAATTCATGAATTGTAATGCAGTATATATATATATACTGTGCAGTATTGCAGCCAGCGGGAATAAAATGCTTCAATCCCTGCATGGAAAATACCTCAATGCACTCGGGCAGAAAACAGTCACAAACCTCAATACACCCGAGTATACCCGAATTCGTGGGACTAGCCGAGCTCGAATAAAGTGTGTCGCCAGTGTATTAAAGGACTTTTATTCTCACATCGGTGTCTAGCCCCCTCCTTCTCCTGCTGTGCTCCGTTGTTTCCCTCGTGGAATTTTCTCCTGCTCTACACCTACGTGACGCACGCCAATGGATCTAACCAGCTTTCAATCGTGAGTACCCCATTCCGATCATTACGGTCTGGGTGTTCCACTTTACCGTTGACTCTCTCCAGGGGGACGTTTATTACTGTGAACCAGGGGGTCAGATATTTATAACTGACCCATACCTTTATACACAGGTCCCCCACATTTTAGGAGGTTATCATGGAGACACGGATTGTTTATTAATTAAGAGAGTGGTTTCATCAGGTCCATACCTTCTACTTTGTACATTATTCAAGATTTTATTACATTGATATTGATAGTGACTCTCTACAGCTGAGCATTGAATCTTGGAACTCTGTATCCTATTACTTGCTGACTTTGTCATTATATTCATTTGCTTGCTGTTTTGGGAGACCAGTTATTACATGACGGCTTAATACCACCTTTTGGGGGCTAGAATATACACCGTTTGGATTACAGTATTTTTTATTGGAACATCTGGATAAGTTTGAAATGGATGAGGAATTAGAGGAGAACATTATTGTAGAACATACAGACACCACATATGTACAGAGTTGTGCAGATAACACTTGGGGGAAAAGAAGAGCTGCACATGTATTTAAGAATACAACCTCAAATATTTGTGAAGACAATACTGACCTGAATATGTATTTCTTGAAATTAGAACAAGCATTGTCACTTAATGTCCGTCTATGGTGGGACATCACAACTTTGGATAACTACTTAGTTGTGAAAAGAATACCCAGAGGGCTTCGTATTAAAAAGACACCTTCATTTGGTTTCCCCTCAAAAGAATTTGAAACAGACTGGATTCCAATCTTGGATGAATGCTCTGAAAAACTTATTGATCTAATTATCAAGACGAAAATACAGGAAAGGAATGTGGTAAAGAAAACCATTAAAGATCTTCAACTGAATCTGAAAACATATAAAGATATGAAAATTTTAGTACAATGGACAAAAAGTTGTCCAAATCTATAAATGACATCGAGGAAAATATTATGACAAAAAAACAGAAAAAGTTCGACAGAGATAGGATTGACTATGAGAAAAACCAAATTTATGTATGGCAAAAAACACCTCCGCTGAGGATGATTCATCAGCAAGACTATACACAAGAAGAGGGATACTTATAAGAAAACACCATATCCTAGGAAATCGACTCCGAAAAAATCAATATTAAAGAATAGAACATCAGGAACCTCAAGTACATCTGATGTTTCAGATATTGAGAATCGTCAATCAGTTGTTTTCTTTACCACAGATGAAGAAACAGACAGATATAGTGACAATACTGATCCTGAAGACCGCTATAGAAAAGATCCTCCACGTCATCATGAGGAAGCATCAACATCTTATGAATTACGGAACCTTAGAGAGTCAAAAAACTCTCAAAAAGGACGCGGCGCTTGCCCAAAAGAAGGGCTAATAAAGAAAAGGAAACTGGATTGCTAATACCTGAGAACAATGTAGTGAATATCTCTGGTATTGAATTAACAGAGGGAGAATTGAGAATTCTCAACAAGGGTCAGAACTTTGCTATCCAGGACAATTTTGACTTATTCAATACAGTGATAGACTTGCAAAAATATATTCGTAAATTATCACTGAAAATTTTCTTCAGGTCTAAACAGCTTCCTGTCGGTGATGGGTCTCCGTCGGATGACCCAGACAATCTTGATCTGGGTCCTCCGGCTGGGACGGTCACTGACGGCAAGCTGTCATTCAAAGAATATACTGCGATACAGGACATGAATGATCTATATGTTGAGCAAGACATTACTGATATGCAAACTATAGGGGCTTCAGAGCAATTTCTATTCCTTACTAACACCAAACATACATCATTTAGGAATAAATCTTTGTTTTGTCCAGCTTTCTCTAAGGGTCCACACTTAGAGACATATGAGAAACTAGTCGAAAGAGATCTGCAATTGTTAGCCAGGGGCTATAATTTCTCCACCTCGGGATATGATAACATGTCAAAAGATGAATATTAACATTTCACTACCCTTAAGAAAAGACGTGACATAATAAGCAAGAATGCCGATAAAGGTGGAGCGGTAGTGGTGTTGAATTCTGAGATGTACCACACCGAAGCACTCAGACAACTTAATAATACTGAGGCATACTGTAAACTCACTGGTGATCCTACACATATGTATCTTAAAGAGATTGGGAAACTCATAGATCTTGGTAGGTTGTTGCATGTTTTGGCAAAACAAGAATCAGATTTTCTTTTTAATCCTTTTCCCACAGTGCCTATTTTTCACCATCTCCCAAAGAACCACAAATCACTCACCTGCTCTCCTGGCAGGCCTATCATCTCGAGTATTGGATCTTTGGGAGATGGTGTGTCTAGGTATGTGGATTTTTTCTTACAGCCGTTGGTTAAATAACTTCCCTCATTTCTGAGAGACTCATTCGATTTACTCTCAGACATTAAGGATGTCACATGGTGTCACACCTTTATGTGGGTCACATTAGATGTGACCTCACTCTACACAATTATAGATCACACTTTGGGTATTAAAGCGGTCAGTCACTTTCTTAATCACTCCAATCTTCACTTGGCACAAATCACTTTTCTTTTGGATTGCGTCATGTTTTTACTGCAACATAATTACTTCACATTTAACAATCAATATTTTTTACAGACGCAGGGCACTGCTATGGGCACATCTTTCGCACCTTCTTACGCCAATTTATTTATGGGCTTCTGGGAAACTTATCACATTTTCGGTGACACTAATCCATATAGACAATAATTTAAATTCTATCGTCGTTACATTGACGATTTACTTTTGATTTGGTTTGTTGATTCACAGACACTTTCTTCATTTTTTGAATACCTTAATTCCAACGACTGCAATCTCAAATTTACATATACAGTTCATGACAACCACATCAATTATTTAGATCTGCACTTATATGTTGACACCAATCTTCATATACAAACAGACATATACAGGAAAGAAAATCCCTGCAACTCCCTACTTAGAGCTAATAGTGCACACCCGAGACCACTGTTAAAGGGTATCCCCAAAAGTAAGTTTCTACGACTCAGAAGGATTTGCTCGACTGAGGAATCGTTTAATATTCAAGCAGAACAACGTAAAACGAGATTCAAAGCTTGTGGATACTCTGATAGTGTTCTCGAGGGTGCACTTCAAAATGTCAAACAGATGAAAAGTGCAGATCTCTTAGATAGACACAAAATGAAGAAATCTCATGTACCAACTAATACTAGTCAGGACAAAGAGATACCTCTCTTAATTACTACCTATTCCAAACAAGCGGGTAATATAAGATTTATCCTGAACAAACATTGGGAGGTACTCTGACTAGATAGAGACCTGGATATTTACACTAAATCTAATCCTAAAATAGTTTACAGAAAAGCTAAAACATTAGGAACCTATCTTTCGCCCAGTATGTTTAGACCTGAAGATATGATAAAGACCAGCATTCCTAATGGTTTTTACAAGTGTGGGTCTTGCAATTTTTGCAAATATGTTTTGTCTATTAAATCATTTAAAAGCATACATACTGGCGAAAAATATAGGATCAATTCCTTCTTGACTTGTAATACCAAATATGTCATTTATATCCTAAGATGTGCATGTGGATGCAGTTATATTGGAAGAACTATTAGACCTTTGAAAATAAGGATCAGCGAACATATTAGAACCATCAAAAATAAAGATGACAAATTCCCAGTGGCCCGACACTTTAATAATTGTTCAAGAGGCTCAATAGACAAACTTACATTTAGTGCTATTGAACACATAGCTAGCCATCCCAGCGGAGAAGATAGAGAATCTCTCCTCAATTGCCGTGAGATGCACTGGATTTATACCCTTGGGACTTTGGTTCCCAAGGGTATGAACATTGATTGGGAATTAAAACATTTCTTAAATTAATCATTATTTGAGTCTTACGTTTGTTTTTGGTCTCAGTTTGTCCTTATCTGATTTGTATTAACATATTATTGTTGTTGATAATAATATTATTGTTCTTTTCAGCATTATTATATGATACTCATACTTTATTTATTTGTTATTACATTTTGTTCATTTATGGTTACTGTTATCATTTCTGTTTGTTCCCTATCAATGCATTCCAAGGTTCTCTATTCCAGATATACCGTTATGGACATATTCCTGTAGACAACTTTGCATATGGATACTATGATGAGATACATTTCTTTATACTATCTCATTAATATGGATTTGCCTTATATGTATCTTTATTTATATATATATATCCTCTACCTCGCCAGATCATTCTATAAGACTGCTTTCTTTTAATTTATTCTAGTGTCTGTTTTAGTTTTGTTTTTATGCTTGGTTACGCAATATTTTTCTTCACTGTGTTGATTCTTGTGACACACAGTTGTTGCGCAGCTGATCTGGACTGCCCCCCGACTCGAGCGTGTAGAATCTAGTTCATTCATTTCATTGGTCCTTTCTCTGAGCCAATCAAATTGTAGCACAGCGATTTCGCGCGGCAGATGCAGTGTGTAAAACATTCTCTTTGACAAAGGGCGACGGCCTGAAACGCGTAAGAGCTTTTGACTGATCCCACACCATGATGTCTATCATGGATTAAAGGACTTTTATTCTCACATCGGTGTATAGCACCCTCCTTATCCTGCTTTGCTCCGTTGTTTACCTCGTGGAATTTTCTTCTAAAAACACAGGTGGGCGAGCTGTTGTCTTAAAAGTCTAATAAGTCTAATGCATGTCTAATACATTATGTCTGTGTGTGCGTGCGCAGTATTTGTAAAATGGAGGATTTACAGTATACTGTATTACAAAAATATAGCGTCGCGTCTTCGAATATAAAATTATCACATTTCTATACAGTACTGTATGTACTGTATTATTTTGTAATCAGTAATTTACTTGTTTTCATACTCTTTTTATACAGTATTATGCGTGTACCATACATTGCATAGGCGTGTTACAGTATCACATTTCGGCGCATACAGCGCTGTCCCTCTCGCCCCCGGACCTACACGGCTAAAGTACTATTTAAACTTCTTATCTACAGTTCAGTACACCTCTCCCTAAGCCAGATGGCTTTCTGGCTTCAATCATACCGAACCTGTCATCACATTCCTGCGTGTATAACGTATAGAGCCTGGTGTCACATTTCAGCACCTGCGTGTAATCATGTGGAAGTTGAAGTCTGGGGAAAAATATATATATATATATATATTTTTTTTTATGTTTCGTTTCCAGACATGTGTGCCTCCATAAAAATTCTCGTTATTCTGATATTCTATCGGTACTGTAGATTTTTAATGTTAAACTGGTCATTCACATGCTTTATGTAATTTTTATTGATTTGGGGGTCTGGGGATCAAAACATTATGATGACCTGTTGAAAATATGTCTTTGAACTACAGTTCAGTACTGATAATCCTCCATGCAGCTTTACCCGCCTCCCCCCTGCAGACACACACAAGGCTCAAGTATTTCAACTTCTTATCGACACCTCTCGAAAACCATTAATTTTCAAAAGCTTGGCTTTGTGCTTTTAATCTTCCTGAGCCAAGCGTCACATCTCTGCGCCTGCATGTAATCCTCCTTGGGAAGGGACCTAGTTGATGATTAATGTGCATGCGTGTATAACTTCACAATCATGTGGAAGTTGAAGTCTGGAAAAAAAAATATTTCTTTTTTTTGTTTTTGTTTCGTGTCCAGACGTGTGCCTGCATAAAAAATTCTTGTTATTCTGATATTCTATCGGTACTGTAGATTTTTAATGTTACACTGGTCATTCACATGCTTTATGTAATTTTTATTGATTTGGGGGTCTGGGGATCAAAACATTATGATGACTTGTTGAAAATATGTCTTTGAACTACAGTTCAGTACTGCTAATCCTTCATGCAGCTTTTTAAAATTTTTTAGTCTTTATCTTGTTCGTCATGGCCACATTGCATTCTGTAGTTCATTGAGAGAGGGGGGTTTTGTGTAAATCATGACTGTAGATACATTATACTCACAGTTCACACAATTTACACATGATTCCCCCCCTCCCCCCACCCGTCCTTTTGTAGTGCAGCCAGCTGTCTCTGAAAAGGAAATAAAAAATGAGTGCAGTTAAGTGCATATAATTGCATTGTGTACTATAAAACTACTCCATATTGGACTACTGTATGCAGTTACTACTGTCAAACTACTGTATACTGGAACTACTGTACTGTAAAATACTTTGTAACAAGATTGGTAGTGCAGCCAGCTCTCTCTAAAAATTAAAAATTAGTGCAGAAAAGTGCATGCTGTATACTGTAAAACAATCTGTGCCATACTTAACTGTATCATGCTGTACTTGGTGTGCCTGTACTTACCATACTACAGTACAATACTATACTACCTTCCTGATGCTTGCCCATTACGCTCTATCACAATGGGAAACACAGTCGCAATATGGTCGACATATTTATTACAGCGTTCCACTGTGAGCACATCATTCCAAAAACTCATGCCATTCGCAAACTCATCCTTTTTTGAGGGTTTCACCACTTTTCGGATATGGTCCTTCAGCTAATGCAAGACCATTTCGATAGGATTGAAGTCTGGCGATCTGTCATTGGAGGGTGAAAAAAGGATAATTAGTTAAAGAGATACACAGTAAACAGTGTGAAAAAACGAGACACGGTTACCGTACTTACTCCGTTGGCGTCTTCACCCAGTTGATACCGCAGGCAAGAATATGCGCAGTTGACGTGGTGTGCTTTGGATCGTTGTCCTGGTAGAAATGGTGACCATCTTGGAATTAACGTGTGATGTATTCCACAATCTCAGGCACTATTTGCTCTTGGAAAAACGCTTTATTCATGATTCCTGTAACAAGAAAGAAAAGTGCTCAAAATAATGCACACGACAGTAGTACAGTACAGTGCTTAAGGCTACAGCATGTGACTTTGTGCATTATTATACTGTAACATCAAAGATGACGATGCATCCTGGTCCACGCCTAGATATGGCACCCCACACATGCATGTTCACTGGGTGTTTTGGACGCGGCTTCATAGATATGCAACCTTTTTTGTGGAATGCAAAGGTGGCAAATCTCTCCAGCGATACAGTAAACTCATCAGTTAAGATGCAATCCTGAAAAGTTTCGCCACTGTCGATCCATGCCTGTGCCTGGACCACTCTCTTTAGCTTGTTGACGTTCCTTATCATAGGGTACGCTCTGTAATGACAAGGAATAATTTTATAGGTACAGTACAGTTTATTAAACCACACTTTTCACCTCCTGTACTGTCCAGTACTAACCTCACACGTCCATATTTCCATCCAATTCTGCGTCTCATCTTCTTAATGCTGGTCTCTGATACGGTTAGATTGTGATTTTTCAGCAGAGTGTCTTTGACACTTAAGGCACTCTTCTCACCATTCTCTTCACTTATTCTGTCAACCAGAACAGTTGTCTCCCTACAGTTTAAAGGAAAAATAACAATACGTTACAGTAGGCCACAAGTACAGGTACATTTATGCTCAGGCCTACAGTATGGCTAAATATACAGTAGATATTACTTTAATAGAATAGTTATACTGTATAAAAACACAGCGATAACAATAAAAATAGAAAGATACTGTATAGAATAGAGTTATATAAATATACAGCAATAACAATAAACATAGAAAGATACTGTATAGAATAGTTATATAAATATACAGCGATAACAATAAACATAGAAAGATACTGTATAGAATAGAGTTATATAAATATACAGCGATAACAATAAACATAGAAAGATACTGTATAGAATAGTTATATAAATATACAGCGATAACAATAAACATAGAAAGATACTGTATAGAATAGAGTTATATAAATATACAGCGATAACAATAAACATGAAAGATACTTATAGAATAGAGTTATATAAATATACAGCGATAACAATAACAATAGAAAGATACTGTATAGAATAGAGTTATATAAATATACAGCGATAACAATAAAAATAGATAGATACAGTACAGTACAGTACTTACGCGGTAGTTACCGTTGGTGCCCTCTTTACTTTTTTGGTCTTACCGTGGGCTTGATAGCTCACGGTTTCTGCTGGTACAACGAGGCCAGAAGTACTTAGCCAGCGTTGAATATCCGCAATTTGTTGTCCTCTCGTGTACATCTCCTTTATTCTCATGCTGAGATCCTTAGAAATCTTTTTAACAGGCATCGCTACGTGTAGAAAGAAATACAAGCACAATAATGTATATTCGATGTTTAGTCGATGTGTATTCAATGTGCAGTGAATCCACAAAATGGATGGTGTATTTATACTTTAATGAGTCACATTAGAATACGCCCACTTTTAACACCTGCACCTCGTCGCCATGCATAAAAGGTGACACACATTGCATAGCCTCCCACTCGATGATCTGTATCTGAACTTGCCCTTGTCCAGATACTGCATTGTGCCATCTGCTTCCATGGATCAACCCCGATACTACGGATGCAGGAACCCACTCGCCTCTGCCGTGCCTGTCATGCAGAAAAAGCGAAAGGCGGCAACCGTTTCCAAGCCAAGGCCAAAGCGAAAGGCTAAAGGCTAATAAAGAAAACCTTCTGACGACTCCAAAGGCTACAGGTAAGGCTTTAAAGAAGCCTTATTATGTCAAGAAGAAATTCGGTGATGTACACTCAAAGCAAAACAAATGGTCACCTTCTGCATCAGCCCTCGCCACCACTGTCGCTTGTCTCCCCGAAACCCAGAGGACACCTTCTCCATCACTCCTCGCCGCCGCTGCTCTCCTGGAAACCCAGAGGACACCTTCTCTATCACTCCTCGCCGCCGCAGCTGCTTCCCTCCCAGAAACCCAGAGGACACCTTCTCCATCACTCCTCGACGACTCTGTCGCTTCTCTCCCGGAAATCCACAGGGCACCTTCTCCATCACTCCTCGACGATGCTGCCGCTTATCGCCAGGGAACCCCCATCTCATAAGAGGTTATGCACCCATCCACCCAAATGTCCACAGCACCCCATGCACAAGATCCAGCTCATTAGACCGCATGCTGAATGGGTTAAGTGTCGATATCCCTGGGAACTCTATGCTGGGAAAGATATATCTTCTTTTAGAGACCATGCTAAATATGGATCAACGGATGGTGAAGATAGATCAACAGATGGAGAAGATGGATCAACGGATGGAGAAGATGGATCAACAGATGGAGAAGATAGAGACTGACATAACTGGGATACATAATTTGCTCGGAGTTGATGCCCCTGTATCTCGGACGCGGGAGCAGGAGGGTGGCATGGATGGAATGAATGGGACCTTTAACCTTCCATCGCCAAGCGCACCCCTTCCATCAGAAGAATATGTGTTCATGTATGCCGTTGACGAGGATGTCATGACAACCCCGTCAAGACCACGCCAGGAGGCAACACTGACAAGGAGACCAAGACAGGAGGAAAGCATCCTCCTAGACAACCCACCCTCGCCCGCCGCCACCAGCACACCCGCTCCCAGAAGAACACCCGCTCCCAGAATCCAACCCACATACGCTTGCATTGAGATGGTGCCCGACATCATCCTGCGCGAGCTGCCCCAGCCACTCAGGGAAAAGTATAGGTTTGCAAGTGCTCTTATACCCCAGAGGCATGCCTTGTTAATTTTCAAGCACCACGTGCCATACTCGTTGTACTTAGGGTGGGCCCACAATGTGAACAAAGGAAATCGCGACAAAAAGGCTCTTCCTGATAATTTGAGAAAGACTATTGTGGAGGAATTGCGGCGCTATTTTTCAATTACCGATGTTTTAATGAAAATCGTGCGAGACTCCATTAATGGCATTTTGCGGCATACAAGGCCTCGGCCCTGGAAGGACAATCTGCTGGGGATCGAATTCGCATCGTGATTGCTCGCCTGTTAAAATGTTGATTCATTTCTGACTTGTTCATTGTTTAAAATTGCATTCCAATATGTTTTTTTAAATATACCTGTCCTGTATGTTTTTAATTACAGTACACCATTAATGTTTTTTTACTTACAGTACTCCAGCACTAAAAATAATGTTGATTGTTGTAAATTGTATTCATACTGTCAATGTTTTTACTGTATTGTACACCATTAATGTATTTGTACTTACTGCACCCACCAATAAAATAAATTGCTCTTTTTTTTAAATACTGTATACCTGTATGTTTTTAATTACAGTACACAATTAATGTTTTTTTTACTTACTGCGCATTACAGTACATCAAAACAGTATTAAAACGCATTATCCGTATTTGTATTATTATTAAAGTAGAACACACAAACTGTACTGTAATACATGTGCAGAATAAATGCATATTTTTATTTTTGGGGTTTATTATACAGTACAGTATGCAAAAAAGTATGTAATAAAGCTCAGTTATTCTATCCTAATCAATAAAAATGGCACTGATTCAGATTCAGCAGTGTGCAAGCATCGTTACAAAAAGCGATATTATCCATCGAAATCCCTCCATTTGCCGTTCTAAGCCTGATGACAAAGTTTCTTTTTCTGAGGAAGAAATATAAATACTGTAAATACTGTAATGGTTAGTTCAGTAGTCAGTCCCCTAAAGAAGTTCCCACAGTCAGTCCCCGCAGTTCCAACAATTATTTTCTCGGGGGCGTCTCTTGTTCACATACACGCATGCGCCTAGATGTGATGAGACGCATACAGTATGCGTTTCAACAAGGTTCCAATGCGCATGCGCCTAGCTGTCCACCAATCTACTGTAGAAGCTGCTCAGCCAATGATATTGCTGGACTAAAGTTTGGCGAATTGTGACTAAAAGAACTACAGTAAATAACCATAAGCAAAGAGATTGATTACAGGAGAATCGCTGTACTGTGCATTGATATTGATATTTCAAAAAAGAATAAAATATGGCAGCCGTACTCACCATAGACTTTCCCAATCAGAGGCGCCGAGCCACTGCCAGTCCCATAGTCTTGATTATACACGTAGTTGACAGGTGACAGCGGGCCTGCTAGACCTGTAGTTGCCAGCTGTTGAAGCTGGAAATCGCTTAGGTACATGCAAGCTTGCTGGTATCTGCACGTGAAATCCTGCTCAGGCTGCAGGTATCCAGACGGAGGCTGATAGCAAGGGTTGCCGGTCAGCAGGTTTTCACAGACGGTCGGACTGTTATTGGAAGCCGGTGCTGGTGCTGGTGTATTGCTTGCCTAGGACTGACTACTGCACCGACACACTTTATTCGAGCAAATACCCAGTATGTACCTGGCAGATACCTGGAATGCGCCGCTCCTCACCTCTGACAAGCCCCGTTGCGTTTGCCTTCCCAGCCTGGGTTCATGCCTGGCTGACGGGCGGCTGATCTGTTAAATGATAATGATCAGGATTTAATAGGCTGCAATGCTTCGCGTGTCTACCAGATGGCATAAATTCATGAATTGTAATGCAGTATATATATATATACTGTGCAGTATTGCAGCCAGCGGGAATAAAATGCTTCAATCCCTGCCTGGAAAATACCTCAATGCACTCGGGCAGAAAACAGTCACAAACCTCAATACACCCGGGTATACCTGAATTCGTGGGACAGCCGAGCTCGAATAAAGTGTGTCGCCAGTGTATTCCTAGTTGGTTTTACAAAGGTACTGGAAAATTCAGGGGCAACACACCAATACCCTCCTCCTGTAACTCCAGGTGCAGGAGCAATACGGGAAAAAAACGCGGATCGATACATAACTTTTTCCTTATCGCGCGCTTCCACCCCAGAGCATCTGGTGAAAATCTGTAAAAGTCATAATTTTCGATAAAATATTGATAAATTTGACCAACTGTGGCCATCTTATCATCTGCTGAACTCATTGCTGACCATATTAAATAAGCATACGTTATGTTGGGCTTTCTGAACATGGACTGCAGTGATGTACTCATCTCTGGACCTCTCTGGACAATGGAATAGAACACCAGACAGTAGACAGTTTGCATTAAGTTTTTAATATGAAATGCCTAAATAGATACAATGTTGTACAACTTCTTCAGTACCAAGGTCAATTCACAAAGGACCACAGTGGTATTTTTTATACACCTGCAAGTCGACACATTACTGAAGCGCATGCACATTACAATTCATGAATATCTGCCACCTGGCGGATACGAGAAGAATTGCAATCAATTCAATCCGAAACATTCTCATTAAACAGATCAAGCGCGGTGGACGCCGGCATGATTGCGACATGAATACGGCACGAACGCTGAAGTGTTAGAAAGGGGCCGCGGCTGTGTACTGTTGTAGCAGTCCTTATTGCACCCACTGGCACATTAGCCCTGCCGTTTTTTTGCTGGTGGCTAATTCAGAAATAATGGTGTCTGCTCCCAGACCTTATTGCATCCGCGGGCACATAGTGTGTTCCGCTGCAACGTATCAGTAGAAGCATTAACGTCAGATACATCTGTAATATTATGAAATATTAATAATTACTTTGCATAATATAAACATTACATAAATAGTGTATGTCATAACGGAAAAGAATAATAATATATGTCTTATATTATCAATAGTTAGTGCAAATAAAAAAGGTATCACCTAATACTGAAGTATTAATAAACTCTGGATGAAAAATAATATACAAATGTATTCTCATACCACATACAATATTTGTAGTACTGTCTAAGCTATTAATAACGAAAGCACATTTAGCCCTACCACTTGTAAGTAATAAAAGGAGCTGATGTATTCATATATTACTTAATACAGCACATATTTTGTAAAGTAAGATTTTCCTTTTTGTATTATAATGTATAGCCCTTTTGTGTTAGTGAATCTTTGAATCATAAAAGTGTATCTTAATGACCTAGGTTACCAGCAATAATTCTCTGACTTGTGATGAGCTGTTTCCAGGGCCGCCATCAGAAATCATGGGGCCCGGGTCAAATGAAAGGAGTGCCCCCTCTCCCCCCGAAAAAAAAAAAAAAAAAACAAGTTTAAATTAAATGCTTTCTTGTTATAATACTGAAAAAAAACATTACAGTGCAGTCTGTTTATTTTAAAATTTTCAACAAAAGACAAAAGATACCCAATGCTACACCAAATGTAACAAAATGCATAGTTAAATACTTCAATGTTGGTATTCTCTTGAATAACGTTCATTTAATGAAACCCTTTGGCCAAAGTATTATGAGCCTGCAGACACGTCACGGCATGACCAGTATGCAGGTCCTACACCACCTGTGAAAATTCTCATTTACCCACTACCTACCTACTAACCTCCAACCAACTGATACCAGTTGAAAATTAATAAACGCACAATGCCAACAAGCTCTAACACCAGGACCCACCACATCATACTGTATATATATTTTTCTTGCAAAATGAGTGCTCTGTGAAGCCGAATGTATATAACAAAAGAAAGACGCCCAATGCTACATCCAATGTGATGAAATACATAGGTAGATACTTCAAGGTTCGTATTCTCATGAATAAGGGTCATTTAGTTAAACACTTTGGCCAAAGTGTTATTGTCACAGGAGACCAGTACTTTAACACCAAAACACCGGGATCACTAGCACCAGACAGGACAAAGTTGTAGAATAAAATGGGGTTTTGTCAATGTTCCAAATTGACAAACTGGGTTCAGTTGATAATAAGTAGTTTATTGTACAGTATGATCATACTCATTCAAAAGTCTACAAGACTCTCTCTCTGCCAGGGAGTGTCCAGGCAGCAACCTTTATACATTTTTGGTTCCTTTGTCTAAAACTGTTACTAGGCAGATTATACTAACCACTCCTTAATTCTTAAATCAATCATCTTACAGCTCATTAAACTTGGTAAGGGATGGGCCTGGGGTGGCCTGTGGGGGAAGGGGTTAAGTATAGGCCCGGGGGGTTTACGTAGGTTTAAGTATAGGCCTGGGGGGAAGGAGTTAAGTATAGGCCTGTGGGGAAGGGGTTAAGTATAGGCCTGGGGGAAGGGGTTAAATATAGGCCTGGGGGGATATGGTTAAGTATGCGTGTAAGGGGTACAGACAATATTGATTTTAGTATTAGTTACAGTACCTCTTCAACCGGTCCGGGGGGGCTCTTCAACCAGTTCTCAGGGGGCCTTCGATCGGTCCACGGGGGGGGGGGTAGACTCGGAAGCCTTCAATGGGCCCGTAGGGCTGGCCTTCAATCGGCCTGCGGGGGGAGGCTTCAACCGGACGACCCGGCAGAGGATTCCGGTAGGGCTTGGGGGGAGGTGGATGCCAATAGGGGGGGGAGGTGGATGCCAATAGGGGGGGGATGCCAATAGGGGGGGAGGTGGATGCCAATAGGGGGGGTGGATGCCAATAGGGGGGGGTGGATGCCAATAGGGGGGGGAGGTGGATGCCGATGGGGAGATGGATGCCAATGGGGGGGGGTGCCAATGGGGGGGTTGATGCCAATGGGGGGGGAGGTGGATGCCAATGGGGGAGGTGGATGCCAATGGTGGGGGGTTTGGGAGTGAGGAGCAGGCTGGACTCAGAGGGCCGCGTGGGCTAGGCCCAAAACAGATGCCGCGGAGGAGTGGAGGGTGGGAGTGGAGGATCTCTTGATGCAGGGCCGGTAGGTGTGGGGGCCTCGGGGGGGGGGAAGATGGATGCCGGTGGAGGGGGGTGGCTGCCGGATGGGTGGAGGGGGGGCCGTGTGGATTCCGTGGGGGGAGGGACCGTGTGGATGCCGGGGGGGTCGAGTGAGGAGCAGGCTGCGGCTCGGAGGGACGCATGGGCTAGGCCCAAAACAGATGCCGCAGAGGAGTGGAGGGCGGGTGCGGCGGATCTCTGGATGCCGGGCCGGTAGGTGTGGGGGCCTCGGGGGGGAAGGTGGATGCCGGTGGAGGGGTGTGGATGCCAGTGGTGGTGGGGGGGGGGAGAGACCGTGTGGATGCCGGTGGTAGTGAGGAGCAGGCTGTGACTGGACTCGGCGGGCCGGTGGGTGTTGGGGACTGGGGTGGGGGGCTTTCGGTGGATGCCGGTTGGGGGGGAATGTCGGATGGGATGGACAGACAAAAAACAGACTTTAGAGAGTATACAGTACACTGTAGACAGACAGACACACACAGCAGTGACTGAGGGTGAAACTCAGACAGACACAATCACATTCATAGGACAAATAACAATTAAAGCATGGATTTACTTAATGTTTCTGTGGTGTTGTGTATTTGAATAACCAACTGCACAGCCGGGAACATTCAAACACGCTTTTCCCGCCTGTGCAGTTGCTTATATTAGCTTAAGTCCTCCCACTCCCCGCCCATGAGGAGGGCCCTGATTGGATCCCCTCTCCTCATTATTTATTTATTTATTTTGACACAGCCTTTTTTTTGAGACATTTTTTTTTTTTAAACACACGGGGGCCCGCCACCGACTCAACGGGCCCAGGACGCCAGTGCCCTCTGTCCTCCGCTGATGGCGGCCCTGACTGTTTCTCCTGGAACCTTAACAACATTGGAAATTACACCAGAGTTTAATTCAGTCTCTTTCATTTTAATACATCAGAAATACTCAGAAATAGGGCATTAGTCAATGTTATACTCAAGTAGGAATACCAAGTACAGTATAGCCAAAGGTCACTTATATTACTGTAGCTGAAAAATACGCTCAGAGTTTTATAATGAAAAGAGGATGGGAAGTCTACACCTTTGAGGTGGTGAAGATAAACAAATGCATTTGACCTCATTGACTTTAATTGTCAATGAGATCAGTTTGTACATATTTGTACATTTCTGATCTCTGAAATGGACAGTTTAATCTTAGAATGTACTGTACATATCACGTACTCAGACAATACCATCAAATACAGGTACAGTATTAAAACTCTTAAAGAAAGCAAGACATGCAAAGCTACAGTAGTGCAGTGTTGAAATTGACATATGTTAAGTAAATATCAGGATTTTATATCATCAGAACAGCTGTTTTTAACCATTTGTGGTCTTGGCTTCCAAAGATAGCTAACTAAGCTGGGGACATGCTTCACTAACCCTTGACCCTCATTCACTACCAAAAGGGTTATGTCACTGGTAAGCATCTGTTTTTTACATCTTCTATATTTTTCTTCTTCAACTTTACTAATTAAGTTGGCTTTTGATTTTACTCCCATTGGTCTGATCCTCTGCCCTGTGTCTGATTCATTAAACTTGATGTTCAAAGCATTGTGATCCTTTCTACAGACAATGTGTCCTTTTTCTAAATATTAGTCTGTAGAGATCTAAGGCAGATATTCTCCTGCAGAACTTTTATTGCCTACTTTATGTATCTACAGGAAAGCTGTCTCATAGACACAAATACATAGAAATCTGTTATTTGTATTCATTTTCAGTGCAAAAGCCAACAGATAGAAGTCAGCATGAATAATTATGGCAACAATTGTTAGATAAAATCATGTCAATGTTATGATAGATTTGATCTAATAGAAGTACTATATATGACATGCTTCCTTCAATTGCACAAATCTCGTGAGAAGTACCATTCCTCAATAAGTTTCTGTAGATACAGTATAATACATTTGTATCATGTATGACATCCTCAGGTACTAAACTCATTGACACATAATTGTGATTAAAAATGGAAGAAGCAAGTTGGACCACTTGTACCATATTTTGGAAATTGATGACCCACCAGAAACTTTTTAACCAGAGTAATATTAAGTGGCAAATGTGATGAGATGTTAAGTGATCAAATCAGATGTGCATTGTTGGAAAGGCTCAACAAATTTTAAACTGGCTGTAGAGCAGGCCTGCACAACTCCAGTCCTCGAGGGCCGCACACAGGCCAGGTTTTTAGGATATCCCTACTTCAGCACAGCTGGCTCAATTAGTGGCTCAGACATACTGAGCCACTAATTGAGCTGAAAACTAATTGAGCTGATATCCTGAAAACCTGGCATGTTTGCGGCCCTCGAGGACTGGAGTTGTGCAGGCCTGCTGTAGAGCATAAACACTGATGGAATTTCAGTATTGGATTCTCTGCAATCTGGATTTAGGTCAAAATGCCCGACCGAGACAACACATGCTAAAGTTACCAATAATCTTTTTACATCAATGTCACAAGGACAGTCAGGACCCGCCATCGTGGTGGACCCCCTTTTGGCACTAGAGCAACCCAGTGATAATAACATTGCCTCAACCAGGATGGATGAGATCGAAGGTTGCCTCACCTCTACCAAGATGTCCAAAACTAGGAAGTGACCTTATTTCACCATAAACCAACATGAAGACTGCTATTGCCTACATTGGTCCTAGGCTTATTTAAGGCAACAATTTGCCACAAGCCAGTGCCCAAGCAAGGTATCTGTTTCCTAGAGTCTGCGTTTGTGCTATGCTCTGCTTGTGCTTCTGACCTTGGATCACCCTGGAATTTACCTTGCCTTCTGCCTGCTCTGACCTACTGCCTGGATTTAGATTCTGCTTTTGTCTTCTGCCTGTCCTGAACTTGCACCACGACCCCAACTACGATTTCTGCTGTCTGCCCTGAACTTTGCAGGCTGGCTTCCTGGTCTGAGACGAGCATCATCACAGACAATACTCCATGCTTATTCTACTGGACTTGTCTTCAGCCTTTGACACTGCTGACAACCTCTTCCTTACTTTAATGCTTAACTTGATTTGACTATGATCTGTTGACTATGGTTTACATCAGGGGTGTACAAAGTTTTTTTGCACTCCCTTCTCCAGTGACCCAGCATCAAATGACGCCGAGATGGACATCTTTTCATAACGGGCAGCTATACAGAGATATACCAAATAATTAAACATGGAAAGGATGTTGATCCAGGTAGAAATATGATTGATATTATTTGAGTTAAGAAGGAATTTATTTTTTCGCCTTATGAGACATCATTGGATAATTTTTTACTCACGTTTTTTGTTTCCCTACCTCTGGCTCGACATACTATAAATACAAAAAGTTTCTGTTGTCTAAATTTAACAAAGGTTGAACTCAATGGACATGTTGTTATCTACTATGTAACTATGTAAAATACTAAACACTTCTGCCAGACTCCTTTATCTCCCTCACTGCTCCTCCCCTGCAAGTTCTTTATCCAAGTCTTTACACTGGCTCCCCATAATGTATAGAATCAAGTTAAAAAATTCTAGTCTTCACATTTACAGACCTCCACACAATGTTTTCAATCTCTCTCATACTCTCTCTTCTTTCCTTACGCCTCACTCCTCACTCCTTCTCTGTGATGACATATCCCATAATCTTGGCCGTATCCACATATCCCTGATGAAGCTCCGCCTCTAGGAGTGAAATGTACCATGGGCGTGCCTGATGATGTCACACTAGCGACGCACAGGCTCTGTTAGATGAGGAAGATGTGGTAGGGAAACTACTGTTACGATTGCAGCTATTTGCTACACTGGCGACACACTTTATTCGAGCTCGGCTGTCCCACGAATTCAGGTATACCCGGGTGTATTGAGGTTTGTGACTGTTTTCTGCCCGAGTGCATTGAGGTATTTTCCAGGCAGGGATTGAAGCATTTTATTCCCGCTGGCTGCAATACTGCACAGTATATATATATATACTGCATTACAATTCATGAATTTATGCCATCTGGTAGACACGCGAAGCATTGCAGCCTATTAAATCCTGATCATTATCATTTAACAGATCAGCCGCCCGTCAGCCAGGCATGAACCCAGGCTGGGAAGGCAAACGCAACGGGGCTTGTCAGAGGTGAGGAGCGGCGCATTCCCGGTATCTGCCAGGTACATACTGGGTATTTGCTCGAATAAAGTGTGTCGGTGCAGCACATAAAGTGATTTGATACATCAGTTGGTGATGATTCTATATGAGGGTTCTAACAAATTGCAGCAACCAAGGTTCAGAATGGAATAGAATTTGCTTTACCTACAGCTAGTGATGAGCGGTTCAAATCCATTTCCCGTGGATCATTTTGAGAAAATCCAATTGTGCATTCGATACTAAAAAAAATCGAGAGAGTGGGAGAGTGAATATCCACCAGTTGTATATATCCCCTCAAACAAATTAGGGAGACATGCAAGTGCTGAAAAAAGATCACAACTGAGGTATCTGGCTGGGAGATATGCTAATAGCTATGCAAAGTATATTTAAATGAGCCCCAACCCACACTTCCTGAAAGAACTTCAATACCAACTACATAGAGTTGATAAGCCTAAGGCACCAACCTACAGTAATAACTGGAACCCATAACCACAGCTATAACAGTGTGAGCTATACCAGCTGATGGGTAGTATCACATGTCACATTCTTCTTTTGAACTGCTCACACATGTAGCTAATCTAGCTACATTAGCGTATCTCATAGGTAACTTAGGTGTGATCCACAAGGAATATTAAACTGTCAACCAGGAATTTAAACTAGTCTGCTTTGAGTGCAAGCCAGGGTTAGGGAGCTACTATAGGTATATCCACTCATGTTAGTGCTACATTAAGGATATGCACAAAAGTGGCAACGGTATAACAGAACAGGGGCATACATATTCACTGTGCCAGAGTGCAAGACACGTACTACATTTAAATACTTTATTTTAAAATAAATAAAACTCTACAAACTGCAGGAGGTGCTTCCACGTGCTTCCCACAGCACAGAAAGTGTTATTGGGTTGACAAGTCTAAGGCACCTTAGGAATGCGATATGTGTGAGACCCAACAGTATTAGAAGTTGAACCCCCACAACCACTTTTATTAAATCCAACAGCTCTAGCAGTGCAAACGAAACCAGTTGATAGCTAGCACCATTGTAACAATATACTTAGTTTTAAACTCTAGTTCTCATTGAGTGCTCATACCTGTACAAAGCACTTTACCCTCTTCTGAGATAGAGAAGTATATCTAACAAGAATTCTTCTGCCATTAGACCATAATGGCACCGGAAGACACCTTACTGTCCATTTATTTGAATGGGCTGTATTGTATTTCAGCACCAAAGGTGCCTTATGGCAGATCACTGCTTAGTAAATATGGCCCTCTGTATCCTTTATAAGATACTAACTCAAGTCACCAGCTCACTTTGTTATATTACTTTCTCTCTGCATCTGATTTATTTGCTGTGGAACATCCTTATTGAGTCTCTCATTATAGCTAGGCTCCCTGCTTCATTAATGTAGTTCCTCTCCCCTTCAATCTTCATACTTTTAATTCATTACTTCAACATCAGAAATACAATAAAGTTGGAGCGCAGAGAGAAAAGGGTGGTGTTAGACAAAATCACTTTAATGGGTAAAATAACATTTAAAACTTACAATTAGTAAAGCTGCATCGCCCATGGGGTTCCCAAGCCTGTCCTCACTAACACTGCCTCCCTCGGCAGTGTCCTAATGCGAGTCGCTGCCCTGCTACAACCCGGAAGTAGAAGTCCAATACAGGGCTCTCTCGCGAGATCACTACTCAGGAAGTGCTGGCTCTGGCTGGATAATAGAAATGAACCCCCGATAGGCTATAGATACCACTCTCCAAGATCGAGTGTGTACCCTATATTCTATGCAACCCCTCAACGCGTTTCGCGCGATCTTGCGCTTCGTCAGGAGGACCTCGCGAGAGAGCCCTGTATTGGACTTCTACTTCCGGGTTGTAGCAGGGCAGCGACTCGCATTAGGACACTGCCGAGGGAGGCAGTGTTAGTGAGGACAGGCTTGGGAACCCCATGGGCGATGCAGCTTTACTAATTGTAAGTTTTAAATGTTATTTTACCCATTAAAGTGATTTTGTCTAACACCACCCTTTTCTCTCTGCGCTCCAACTTTATTGTATTTCTGATTACTTCAACATCTCATCAGTAGTCATTTAAAATATTTTAGCTTATTTTATTAGACCAATAAATGTAACGTTTTGACAGTTATGACAGCCAGGTGTTCTCTCAAGTGGACCTCTTGAATTTGAGGCTAGTCTCTTCATTAGCCTCCAAATATCCTAATCACATAACAATTCTGTCACATCCCACACCCTACCCCAAAGTCTACTTCTCACCACGCACTTCCAATCACTCCAACCCCATCTCCATTTCACCTCTCCCTTCCCTTCCCTTTTCCTGTGCCCTATGGAATGGATGATCCATATACATCAAACTTACAGCAATACATGACTTATTCATTTCAAACTCTCTCAACCTTCTAGCCATTACAGAAACCTGGCTAACCACCTCTCCTGCCACACTCTCCTATAGTGGTCTCTCCCTTAGCCCCATGCCCAGACCAGGATATAAACAGGGTGGAGAAGTTGGCTTACAACCTTCCCCATGTGGCACATTTCATGTCATACCCCCTTTCCCTCCCTCTTCTTCTCCTCCTTCAAAGTTAATGCTGTCTTTCTCTTTTCCCCCATCCCCTCCGAATCCCTGTCATCAATTGGCCCCTCTGGACATACTTCTCAATTTCTTGACAACTTTTCCACCTGGCTTCCGTATTTCCACTCATCTGATACACATACGGCATTTGTATTGTATTGTATGTCTTTATTTATATAGCGCCATTAATGTACATAGCGCTTCACCGTAGTAATACATGTGGTAATCAAATAAATAACAGATAATATAAATAACAGATCATGGGAATAAGTGCTTTAGACATAAACGTAACATTAAGGAAGAGGAGTCCCTGCCCCGAGGAGCTTACAGTATAATTGGTAGGTAGGGAGAACGTACAGAGACAGTAGGAGGGAGTTCTGGTAAGTGCGTCTGCAGGGGGCAAAGCTTTATGTATCATGTGTTCAGAATATTCACAGTGCTATTCATATGCTTCTTTAAGCAAGTGTGTCTTAAGGTGGGTCTTAAAGGTGGATAGAGAGGGTGCTAGTCGGGTACTGAGGGGAAGGGAATTCCAGAGGTGTGGGGCAGTCAGTGAAAAAGGTTTAAGGCGGGAGAGGGCTTTAGATACAAAGGGGGTAGAAAGAAGACATCCTTGAGCAGAACGCAAGAGTCGGGATGGTGCATAGCGAGAAATTAGGGCTGAGATGTAAGGAGGGGCAGAAGAATGTAAAGCTTTAAAAGTGAGGAGAAGAATGGAGTGTGAGATGCGGGATTTGATCGGAAGCCAGGAGAGGGATTTCATGAGGGGAGATGCTGACACAGATCTAGGAAAGAGTACAGTGAATCTGGCAGCAGCATTTAGGATAGATTGTAGGGGAGACAGGTGAGAGGCAGGAAGGCGGGACAGCAGGAGGTTACAGTAATCAAGACGGAAGAGAATGAGGGCCTAAGTCAGAGTTTTAGCAGTCGAGCAACAGAGGAAAGGGCGTATCTTTTTTATATTGCGGAGGAAAAAGCAACAAGTTTTAGAAATGTTTTGAATGTGAGGGGCGAATGTGAGAGAGGAGTCGGGTGTGACCCTTAGGCAGCGTGCTTGGTGAATGATCGTAGTTCCAACAGTAATGTGGAAGGAGGTAGTAGGGCCAGGTTTGGGAGGAAGTATGAGGAGCTCTGTTTTAGCCATGTTGAGTTTAAGGCGGCGGAGGGCCATCCAGGATGATATAGCAGAGAGACATTCAGAAACTTTGGTTTGTACAGCAGGTGTAAGGTCAGGTGTTGAAAAGTATATTTGTGTGTCGTCAGCATAGAGGTGATATTTAAAACCAAAAGATGTTATTAGGTCACCTAGAGAGAGTGTGTAAAGAGAAAAGAGAAGAGTCCCAGGACAGAGCCCTGGGGTACCCCCACAGAGAGATCAATAGAGGAGGAGGAGGTGTTAGCAGAAGAGACACTGAAAGTACGATGGGAGAGGTAGGATGAGATCCAGGATAGAGCTTTGTTCCGAATACCAAGAGTATGGAGAATGTGAAGGAGAAGAGGGTGGTCCACGGTGTCAAATGCTGCAGAGATGTCGAGTAATATGAGCAGATTGTAATGATCTCTGTCTTTGGCAGCATGGAGGTCGTCAGTTATTTTAGTGAGGGCTGTTTCCGTGGAGTGAGCAGTGCGGAAGCCAGATTGTAGAGGGTCTAGGAGAGAATAGGTGTTGAGAAAATGGAGCAAGCGAGAGAATACAAGACGTTCAAGGAGTTTAGAGGCAAAAGGCAGGAGGGAGACAGGTCGATAGTTAGAAAGACAGGTAGGGTCAAGCTTGCTGTTTTTGAGTAATGGTATGACTGTTGCATGTTTGAAGGAGGATGGAAAGGTTCCAGAGCAGAGGGAGGAGTTAAAAATGTGTGTGAGCGTAGGGATTATAGTAGGAGCAAGAGGTTTTAGGAGATGGGAGGGAATGGGGTCAAGAGGGCAAGTGGTAGAGGGAGAAGAGGAGATCAACAGTGACACATCCCCCTCTGAGACAGTGGAAAAAGAGTCAAGGAAGGCAGGAGGATAGTTGGGAAGAGGTGTAGGATGGGAGGAAGAAACAGAGGGGATGTTCTGCCGTATGGATTCCACCTTTCATCTTGAGAAACTTTGACATGCCTATTGACAATCCCACTGCCACCTCAGCTGCCCATCGAAATCTCTTTAACATCCTCCTATGGTCTCTCCCAGTGGACCATCTCTCCTACTCACTGCAAGGGACACTCCCTGGACCTGGTATTCACCTGCTTCTGCTCTGTATCTAAGTCCTCTAACATGCCCTTACTCTTCTCTGAACATACCCTCCTAGCTTTAGCCTCATTTTACCCTCTGCACCCTCCACAGCACCCATTTCCACATGCACATACAGAAACCTACATGCTCTAGATCCCCTCCAATATTTTCAACATCTTTATAACCTCCACCTCGACTCTTTCCTGCTCTAACAACCTCTCAATTTTACAGTACACTCTCAGCAGCCTTAGACAAGATGGCTCCTGCCACCATCCATTGCCCCAGATAATCTCAGTGACAACCATGGCACATACACTTTACCTGCTACCTCCAAAAGTGCTCATGCACTGCGGAACATTACTGAAGGAAACCCCACTCTAAAGCAGACTTCCTACAATATAAAACAAGCAAACCTACTTTTCTTTACTCATTTTTATTCTGTCCTTTAACCCTCAATGCCTATTCCTTACTTTTAACTCCCTTCTCTGCCCAACTACACCTGCAGCCTCTTCTACCTGCACAGCACAAAACTTTGCCACTTACTCCACAGACAAGATTAAGCCAATCAGACATTATATCTACTCATGTCAAGCTCCACACACAACACCTATCTCCCCAGGCACACTTAAATGCACCCTCAGTTCATTTTCCCTTGTACCTCAGGATGAGGTCTCCATGCTCCTCTCATCATCTCCCCCTACAACCTGACCCCTTACTCCTATTCTCTCACATCTACTCCACCCCCTATCTGGTACACTAAACTTCACTTTAACTCACCTTTTTAACCTCTCCGTTCTGGCACATTGCCATCTTCTTTTAAACATGCACTCATAATGCCCATTCTAAACAAACCCTCTCTTGATCATGTCTCCCTCTCTAACTACAAAACATACAGAACACCTACAAGCTCAAATTGAACCCCCAAAATACCCACAACATATATATAAGCATATAAGTTTCACAGAGGAGTGCTACTGAGCATGGCAATATATATTTAAAACCAGAGACATAACATAAAACACAGACAAAGCTCAGTGCACATCCAGAAAAACTTATATACGGTACAGTGCCTAAATATACATGTATAAATAACTAATAAATAAAATGGTCTTTTAGTTTAACATTTTGGCCAAATTGTTGTAAGCCCTTGAGCCAAACTTCACGGCAGACCACGTTTCAAGGGTCCCTACACTAATATAAATTCTTAATAACCTGTGCATTGCCAGGAAGAATGATTTATAATAAATCTGTCAATATAAGTTGCAAAAGTTCTAAGTCTGATTGAAGCTTTTATTAACCTGTACATTACCAGGAAAAGCACTCTGTAATAGATTTGTCACAATCACACTGCATGCAGGCAAGTTCCCCTGATAGTTGGAGATGCCATGGAGTGAGCTTTTAACCATTTAAATGTGGGAGGGAGCTCCCTCTCTAACTAGCCTTATATCTCTTCTCCCTTTGCATCTGTACGATTGTGCTTGCCACAATCTGTACTGGACCGTGGGGCTGAGGTGGGGATGTATATGCACCGACCTTAGGCCACGGAGTCAGGTCCGGAGAGCGGATTCCGTGGTCAGACATAGCCAGATCAGGGTTGGAGAATGCAGCGTTAACGTTATCCAGGCTGGGGTCAAGGCAGGCGGCATAGGAGCAATGGTCGCGGTTACAAGCTAGGGTCATCATCAGGAAATCTTCAGCAGGAACTTCAGCGGAGAAGCTTCAGCATAGGAAAAGGAAGGCAGGAACTTCAGCGGAGCAGCTTCAGCATAGGAAAAGAGCCCCTGTAAGGAGGACAGGGGTAGGACAGCATGAAGGCCTCTGCAAGGGAAATATGCAGCAGGCCACAGGAACTAGCTTAGCACTGGGGAACCACTGCTTCACACAGGATCAGAATGGCCAGATAGGCGTGCTTGTAGCAAGCACTGTTACATCCAAACAGACTTGGACTATGCTTAGCCACTTCCTGGGGGGAAGGGCTAACCCTAAATAGCATGGGCAGCCAATGGGGACAGAGTTGCATAGCAAGCAGCATGAAGGAGACTGCAGAGTGAGTCCAGAACAGGTGATTCTTGATTGCAGCAGCAAGGAGGGGTTGTCTGGAAACCCCACAGCTATGCAAGGATGAGTTCCAGCCAAAACCCAGGAGCGGATTCCTCACAGCCTCTAAGCAACTTGAGGGATTTGTATACAACTGCCTGACTCACTTTCTGTCACAGGAGTATAGGAGTGCTCACCACAAACCAGACTGGACCGCGAGGCCGAGGTGGGGATACAGGTAATCCACCGCCCTACAGCCGCATGAGCGGGTCCGGTAAGCAGAGTAGTGTGGATAGCCTGGGCCGGGGTAGGAGAGTGTAAAATCGTAGAGGTACTTGCTGGAGTCAGGGTCGGAGAGATCAAGAGTAGTCGAAGTCCAAAGCCAGAGACGAGGAGAGGAGAAGGTAGAGGTCCGTAGAGCGAGCCGGGGTTCAAGGGTGCCAGAGATCGGGAGTCCGGATTCAAAACAAGGGTCTGTAACAGAACGACAAGAGCAGACTGCATAGTAGCTTGTAACAAGCACAACAAGAGACTGACTATGCTCTGCAATCAGCTCTGGGCTGGTAGACCTATATACTGAGAGGAGCCAATGGGATCTACCAGCAGTGAGGTCAGACGTAGGTAGAGCGCTGATAGGCTGAGGCTGGATGCAGGGCAGGTGTGGAAGAAACAAGAACATTGGCGGCAGTGGAGGTGGACATACTTGCGATCGCACGCGTCACCCGCGGTGGAAGGGGAAGTGGGAGCACGCCGCAAGGTAGGCAGAAGACATCGGCGCGCGCGGGGGTCTGCCCCGGCAGTGTGCATGTCCGGGAAGAGACGGAGGAAGGGAAGAGGAGACGTGGGGCCGGATGCCGCGCGCCCCGGCGGCGGAGGAGATGAGTGCTGGAGCGGAGGAGTAGGGCGCCGCAGGGGGTAGGAGACGAAGTGTCCTTACACTTTCTCTACTCCAAATCCCTCCTTGACACTTTGAAATCTGGTTTCCATCCTCTAAACTTAACTGAGATAGAACAAAAACAAAGTGGCCAATAGCCACAGCTACATTACACTAAGTCTAATGGTAACTTCTTCTTAATAATTTTTTTGAATCTCTCTGCTCCGTTCAACACTGTTGATCATCCCCTTCTAATGAACATTCTCCACTTATTGACCTCCATGATGCAGCCTTCTCCGGGTTCACATCCTTCCCATCCAAACACTCATTCAGTGTTTTCTTCTCCAATTCATTCACTCCCTGTGTTGGGGTCCCACTAGGCTCTGTCCTTAGCCCTCTGCACTTCTCACTCTACAACTCCTCTCATGAAGAACAAATACAATCTTTTGGCTTTAAAAATCATCTCTACCTCTCTTCCGCTGACCTCTCACCTTCTCTCCTGTCCCATGTCCCCCACTGTCTCACTGCAATTTCTTCCTGGATGACCCACCGTTACATGAAACTTAACATGTTAAAAACTGAACTAATACTCTTTCCTCCTTTACCCCAATACTCCAATTCTCTCCAACACCTCACGCCTGCTGTCAGGGTTCATCTTTGACTCTGATCTATTTTCATTCCTCACATTCAGCCCCTCAAGAAGTCTTGCTGGGTGGAGTGAGAAAATGAGGAGGGGGGAGTGAAAGAATGGAGGGGGAGCGAGAACATGAGGAGGGGGGAGTGAGAGAATGGAGGGGGAGTGAGAGAATGGAGGGGGAGCCCAAATTCTCTTACTGTGAAAGGGTGAGAGGATGAGATGCGTGGGAGTGAGAGGATGAGAAGGGGGTTGAGAGAGGATGAGGACAGGGATGCAAGAGGCTGAGAGAGGTGAGAGGATGAGGGGGAGAGAGGATGAGGGGAGTGAGAGGATGAGGGGGGAGCCTGAGAGAGAAGGGTAGGGGGGTTGAGGTTTAGGGAGGGGAGAGCGAGAATGGGGTTATAACATTTATTTTTTTTAAATAAGAAAATTCTTATTCTTTAAATCTTATTTCCCTCTATTTTGCAAGGAATGAAAAGCAATCACTAACGATTAACTTTTAACAATACAAAAATTACTTCTACCAACCAGTCAGATGTTTCTGTCTGATAGAAAACTTGCAGCCATGAAATCACACCACGAGACATTACAATGAAATATGCAGCAATTACTAGCTCAGCACTGTGCGACCTGGCAGAATAAGGAAAGGCATATTTCCATAGTTTTCCAATGCCTAAATAAATTGGTGGAACAAATTGCTTGAACTTTCTTTCTGGTGTTCTGCACCCTGGAGGGTTTAGTAAAATTTATTACCAATCACATTTTAGCCACAAAAAAGGAGTGCACTCAAAAAAAGAAAAAAGAAGTTAGTGTTGACAATTATCAAAGTGTTTTATGAAAGTACATTTAAAGAAGTGCTATGGTACAAAATAGGGATCTTACCCAAACCCTGACATACACACTGGAGAAATAAAAAAATAGCACAATGAAGCACTTAGTTCAAAGAAACATCAAATATTAATTTACAAAATAAAATGTCAAAAGCAAAATACAAAATCCAACACAGACATGGACTTTCCTGTAGAAAATCTAAATCATAAGTAACATTAGATTAACATATTTTCTTAGCTCATAGCAAGGGTGCTGAAACTGGGGGGCGCAAAATTTTCTGGGGAGGGCACAGCGTTAACAGAGGCCCTGCGCTCTTCCCCACCACATTTAAATTAAATGCCGGGGAGCGCGCGAGGCCTCTGTTACTCCCTCTTACCTTGTCTCTGGAGGCTTCTGGCGACATGCCATGACAACGCGACGTCAAGTCAGAAACACTGGAAAAAAGGTATTGAGGTGCAAGACCATGGCTCATAGGATGCAGTTATATGCCGCAGGGGGGCTTAACATTGCAGCCCCCATGTCACTGAAGTCCCATAATGTTTTGCATTATTGAACCCTTTATTATACAGGATAAAAGTGCAGCACCTTTTACCAATCACAATTTGAAAGCAGTAGCTAGCCGAAGTCATTTACAAAGTAGTATATATAACGAAATGAAAAAGCTAGTTAAAATATTACTTTTATTATTAGAATGTTATATATATATTTTTATATATATTTTCCATATATATATCAAATGGAAATATTACTGTATGCTCATTTGCATGTCTTAGACAGGTCTGCAACCCCACCTTTCACCATTATCACCCAGCACACAGCACTTCCACTGCAGCAAGGGATTCTGGGGAATGACATGCAAATGAGCACACAGTGAAACCTTTTGTCTCAAACTTACATTATATGAACAACCCTTAAGCCAATGCATGCTGCTTTAAACACAGCTTTTAAACGTAGGCTGGGATGAGATGCAAAGCCAATAAACTGACTCACAGACAGACTGTTTCGAGTTTGTGGGTCTCTTCAGTGTGAGGTTGTTTGTACTGGCTCTGCTTGTTTGAGACTAAGGGCCTCATGCAGTAAGCCCCGATAAGGCTTTTTCGGCATTTTATAGCCGTTTTTTGCCCTCCTGATTCAGTAAGCCCCGATAAGTGGGAATTATCGGCAACTTTTCTTGCGAAAAAATTTTTTTCGCCACCCGGCTGCCGATAAGCCACTTATCGGGACTTTTTTTTCCCGCCTGAATTCAGTAAGCCCCGATCAGCTTTTTGGTGCTGATCGGCAGGCCAGATTGGAGATTTTATGGCCAATCCAGCCCGCCAACTAAAGTTGGCAACTTGCTGAAGGAGAAGCATCGGCAAGGGCGACACTTAGGAAAAATCAGCCCTTTTTCCTGCCTGTGATTGATGCCGGGGGTCTCCGGAGCTGATACCCGCACCGGAGCCCCCCGGCATGCATCCGAGGCAGGAAAAAGGCATTTAAAAGCCACTTCATTACCTTAGCGGCTAACCGCTAAGGCAATGAAGGGGTTAACCCACCGTGCCAGCGTTATTGTGGGTAGCGGGGATGGGTGAGGGGGGTATTTGGCCCTGGGTGTGAGTTTAGGACTTGCGGGGGGGTTGCGAGGGCACTTAACCCCTTCACGACCGTAGCAGTTAATACCGCTACGGTCCTGAAGGGGTTAAGGCCTCCCGCTACCCACCCGCAAGCCCTAAACTACCACCGTTGGGGCTAATACCCCTTTCACCCACCCCCACTAGCCACAATATTAAAAAAATACACACCCCAGCCCCACAATAACTACATAAATAAATAATTATATTATATATATATATATATATATATATATATATATATATATATATACCCAACAACACCTATACCCCCCTAACATACTGTATAGTAATTGGTACAATGACTATTATCCACAAAAGGATAATAGTGCAGTTGTCCATTTACAATACATACACAACAATAAAGACTTTAAATACATATAGCACTCACCCATGTCCCACTGCCACGATGAAGGCCATCCTCATCTTCATCCTGCCCATGCCCCATCCGCTTCTGCAAAACAAACACAAGAATTACAACATCCAAATTAATGTCCCCTAACCCCTTAATCACCATAGCGGTTATTAACCGCTACAGTTATTAAGGGGTTAAGCCACCAACACCCACATACCCTCCCCCACAAAGCCCCCCAACCACCCTCACCCAATACCCACAGGGGAGTCCTCCCAAATACCCTTGGGCCTAATACCCCCTCCCCCAGCACATACAGTACAATAATGTGCCAAATAACTATTATCCACATAGGGATAATACATTATTTGGCCATTATTAAACACATTCAATAACGTTAAAATGTAAATAAAATTGTACTAACCTCATCAATAAGAAGTCTCCGTCGCCAGCATCATCCTTGGGGTCCGTTGCCAACATTAGAAATAGCCACAACATTTCAATATCATTAACATAACACTGAACCCCTTAATCACCTTATCGGGTACTAACCTGAAAGGTAATTAAGGGGTGAAGCCATCCTGCAATGCCTACAACAGTTATGCATAACATCTTCAGTGAAATAAAAACCAATTGCCTAACCAAATTCCATTTAATCATTCAATCTGTAGGCTCACATGCCTCATAAAACATTGCATTTACAGTGTATACATGTAGCATAACATGTAAACTGCATGTACACGCTGCAAATCAATGTTAACAATACAATAATGCCACTCAAATCGCCATACATCACAAGAAGTATATTATTTAATACAATAAACTCACCATCAATGAATTACCACACATCAATTACATCCCTAAACAATTAAAATACCATCCATACCAATTACACAATGAACTAAAGCTATCCTAACAGAGAACCACTTCAAAACATAGAAAAAAGTACACCAACAAATACAATATACTAAAGCAAGGCTTTCCATATCCTATTGTACGGCCTGGAAGCCCAAAACTTACATCTGTCTAAAAATAAAATACATTTAGCACACATCAATGCATAGCCACAATGATTAACAATACAGAATTAGAAGCTTTAACAACACTATCATTTCTTACCCTGTATATATATCTGTACACATACATACAGACATACATACAGTGGGAAGAAATGATATGCATTATAAAAAATGAAAACATGAAAAAGCAACACAAAAAACAGTTACATTAAGTACATTTCTTTATTTAACTTACCATTACTTGCCCCCACCGACTCCCGTTGATCAGCTTACTCACGAACCAATCCACGACACCATCCACGACACCATCCAGGAACAAATCCACGACACCATCCAGGAACAAATCCACGACACCATCCAGGAACCAATCCAAGAACAAGTGCAGGAACCAATCCAGGAAGCAAGCCACGAAGAAATCCAAGAAACAATCCACGACACGATCCAGGAACAGGAACCCATAAAAGAAAAGAAAAAAACAAATTAAACATTAAAATAATAAAACATGACAATCAAGGGTTGTACTAGTTTTATTCTTAGTGAATCTGTATTACAATACCTTGTTCCGGGGTCTTCTTGACATCCGGTGCCACGCCCTGGTCTTCAATCTTCAGGAGGAGGTCCGTCCTCCTCGGCATCTGCCTTCAAAATGAGACGACATAGGCTTTTATAGGCCTATGACGTCACATTTGTCGTCATATGGTTCCCACGGCCCTGATTGGGCCGTGAAAACCATGTGTTTTGGCCGATGTAAAAAAATTGATGACGTCACTTAAAGGCAATGCCAGCACAGCCAATCAGAATGGCTTTGCTGCTATTGCCTTTAAGAAAACGTCATGAAATGACACATGGCCGGACTAACATGGTACTTGAACCAATCAGAGTAGGGATGGAGTTCCCACGCTCTGATTGGCTGGCTTACCATGTGAGTCCGGCCATGTGTCATTTCATGACGTTTTCTTAAAGGCAATAGCAGCAAAGCCATTCTGATTGGCTGTGCTGGCATTGCCTTTAAGTGACGTCATCAATTTTTTTACATCGGCCAAAACACATGGTTTTCACGGCCCAATCAGGGCCGTGGGAACCATATGACGACAAATGTGACGTCATAGGCCTATAAAAGCCTATGTCGTCTCATTTTGAAGGCAGATGCCGAGGAGGACGGACCTCCTCCTGAAGATTGAAGACCAGGGCGTGGCACCGGATGTCAAGAAGACCCCGGAACAAGGTATTGTAATACAGATTCACTAAGAATAAAACTAGTACAACCCTTGATTGTCATGTTTTATTATTTTAATGTTTAATTTGTTTTTTTCTTTTCTTTTATGGGTTCCTGTTCCTGGATCGTGTCGTGGATTGTTTCTTGGATTTCTTCGTGGCTTGCTTCCTGGATTGGTTCCTGCACTTGTTCTTGGATTGGTTCCTGGATGGTGTCGTGGATTTGTTCCTGGATGGTGTCGTGAATTTGTTCCTGGATGGTGTCGTGGATGGTGTCGTGGATTGGTTCGTGAGTAAGCTGATCAACGGGAGTCGGTGGGGGCAAGTAATGGTAAGTTAAATAAAGAAATGTACTTAATGTAACTGTTTTTTGTGTTGCTTTTTCATGTTTTCATTTTTTATAATGCATATCATTTCTTCCCACTGTATGTATGTCTGTATGTATGTGTACAGATATATATACAGGGTAAGAAATGATAGTGTTGTTAAAGCTTCTAATTCTGTATTGTTAATCATTGTGGCTATGCATTGATGTGTGCTAAATGTATTTTATTTTTAGACAGATGTAAGTTTTGGGCTTCCAGGCCGTACAATAGGATATGGAAAGCCTTGCTTTAGTATATTGTATTTGTTGGTGTACTTTTTTCTATGTTTTGAAGTGGTTCTCTGTTAGGATAGCTTTAGTTCATTGTGTAATTGGTATGGATGGTATTTTAATTGTTTAGGGATGTAATTGATGTGTGGTAATTCATTGATGGTGAGTTTATTGTATTAAATAATATACTTCTTGTGATGTATGGCGATTTGAGTGGCATTATTGTATTGTTAACATTGATTTGCAGCGTGTACATGCAGTTTACATGTTATGCTACATGTATACACTGTAAATGCAATGTTTTATGAGGCATGTGAGCCTACAGATTGAATGATTAAATGGAATTTGGTTAGGCAATTGGTTTTTATTTCACTGAAGATGTTATGCATAACTGTTGTAGGCATTGCAGGATGGCTTCACCCCTTAATTACCTTTCAGGTTAGTACCCGATAAGGTGATTAAGGGGTTCAGTGTTATGTTAATGATATTGAAATGTTGTGGCTATTTCTAATGTTGGCAACGGACCCCAAGGATGATGCTGGCGACGGAGACTTCTTATTGATGAGGTTAGTACAATTTTATTTACATTTTAACGTTATTGAATGTGTTTAATAATGGCCAAATAATGTATTATCCCTATGTGGATAATAGTTATTTGGCACATTATTGTACTGTATGTGCTGGGGGAGGGGGTATTAGGCCCAAGGGTATTTGGTAGGACTCCCCTGTGGGTATTGGGTGAGGGTGGTTGGGGGGCTTTGTGGGGGAGGGTATGTGGGTGATGGTGGCTTAACCCCTTAATAACTGTAGCGGTTAATAACCGCTATGGTGATTAAGGGGTTAGGGGACATTAATTTGGATGTTGTAATTCTTGTGTTTGTTTTGCAGAAGCGGATGGGGCATGGGCAGGATGAAGATGAGGATGGCCTTCATCGTGGCAGTGGGACATGGGTGAGTGCTATATGTATTTAAAGTCTTTATTGTTGTGTAAGTATTGTAAATGGACAACTGCACTATTATCCATTTGTGGATAATAGTCATTCTGCCCATTACTATACTGTATGTTGTGTATTGCTGCTATGTTTATTGGGGGCATTTGTCCCCAATAAACATGCTACTATGCGTTAACCCCTTCATTGCCTTAGCGGCTATCCGCTATGGTAATGAAGCAGCATTAATGTATTTTAATAATATTGTGCGGAAGCAGGAGGCCCCCTGAGCTGAAGCGCATTTATTTGTGGCTCAGAGACCCCCTGCCTCCCGAGTTACAGGCCCCGGTTTGGGCCATCGGTTACAGTGTGGACGCCATGTTTATTGCGGGGACGCTATAAACATGGCGGCGACACTGCCACCCGATGACACATACCGGGGCCTGTAACTCGGGAAGCAGGGGGTCCCTGGTCCACAAAGCAATGCGGTTCAGCTCAGGGGACCCCCTGCTCACTGTACAGTATAATTAAAAAGACATTCATGCTGCTTCATTACCGTTGCACATAGCCGCCAAGGTAAGGAACGAGTCTTTATTGATGTGTGTGTGTTTTATTTATACTATACATGTGCAGAGGGTCTCCGGAGCAGAACAGCGTTGGTTTGAGGTCCGGGGACCCCCTGCCCCCCGAGATACAGGCCCCTTTATGGGGTGCCGGTATCCCTCTGGTTTGTTTACAGGCCGCGGTCACGTGATCGGGACCTTTAAACGCCGAGGGATACCGGCACCTCATAAAGGGGCCTGTATCTCGGGGGGCAGGGGGTCCCCGGACCTCAAACCAACGCGGTTCAGCTCCGAAGACCCCCTGCACATGTAGAGTATAAATAAAAGTTGTTTTTAAATACTTTTTTTGGTGCCGAAGTTTGCGCTGAGAGAGCGGCTTGTCTCTCTCAGCTGCAAACATCTATCGGCACCAAAGGCTTATCGGGAGCCTTATCGGGAGCCAGGCTGTATCGCCACAGCTCATCGGCAGCTTTGCTTTCGCAGTGCTTCAGCAGGGATCGGAAGGATTCGGCCCTTACTGAATACTGCGAGGGCAAATCGCCCAAAAAATACATTTTCGCAATTCGTGCCGAAAATTTTGTATCGGGGCTTACTGCATGAGGCCCTAAGAGTAGGTATTCACCACACATTATTAAGGTTATGGTGGGTAAAAAAAAGTGACAAAAACACTCCACAGTAAAGCATATAGCAAATGGAAATATTACTGTATATATATATGTAGCCCCGGGTTTATTTTGCACTCACTGACCCCCCTCCGCGAGTGCCGAGTGGTCGCGGGTGCCGCCGGAGGCAGCTACGGACCCGCCGGCACTTCGCGAGGGTGGGGGCCAGTGCAGTGAGTGCTCGGCATCCCTGGAGCTCCGGCGGCGTACCCGGCTAGCGGGGGCCGCCATGACACGTTGCGCGAGCGTAGGAGAAATCGCGCAGGGCTAGTGCAGGGAGCCGTGCACTGTTCCCTGATGCGAGCAGTTGCTGGGGACGCGAGCGGCCCATTGTTAGGGCCGCGAACGCGTTGCCGAGGTCCCGGCAGCTCGGGGAACAGGGCGCCGCCATTGCGCGATAGTTCGCGCATGCGCAGTGACAAGCAGGCGCAGGGAAGGCCCCAGACAGATCGCGCATGCGCAGTACAGTGCCCAGAAAGCCCGTGAAACCCTAGCCTACCAGGGAAGGCTCTAGGCAGGGACTACGAGTCCCAGGAGCCTCTGCGCGCCCCACGTGATGCCAGGGAGCCAATAGGGCTTAGGATCTCCCTGCAGGAGAGAGGATACATTTCGCGCTCTGAGCCCACGTTTGGAGTTGGAGCTGGGAGCAGGAAGGGGAAGGAAGGGTGCAGGGAGCAAGTGGCTCCTGCAACAGCTAAGGATTCCACAAGTCCCAGGCAGGCCCCAATCCCTGTTAGGGTAGTGGGTAGAACTGAGGGACAGCCCCTAGGTTAGGGACTCTGCCCTTAGGTGTGTGAGGGTGCAGGCTTGTCAGTGTCATGGCTGGTAGTGCAGTGAGCATTGACAAGTAGGCACAGTGTGAGCAGCGTGTGCTGTGTGTTGTTGCTGCAGGCTTGTCAGTGTCACGGCTGGTAGTGCTGTGAGCATTGACAAGTAGGCACAGTGTGAGCAGCGTGTGCTGTGTGTTGTTGCTGCAGGTTGCCTGTGTGTATGCAGTGTGTTTGCTGCAGGCTTTAGGCTGAGTTAGCCAGATGGGACCCGGGTGGGCACGGGAAAGGTAGTGTGGGTGCAGGGGGTCAATGACCACCTGCATAGGATAGGCTACCCCGTAGGCCCTAGGAGTTTCCCTAAAGCCATCTAAGGTTGCTGTGCTGTAGGGACGGCCTATAGTGCAGCGAATGTCACGGTAGTTCACGGAGTCAGATAAGGACTCCATTGCAGTTGCGTACCCGTGCAGAAGGTTGGGCGCTGCCCTTCGTTGCGGTTGCATAGGCCATCTTTTTGGGGTCTTCCCGGACGGTGGATCCTGGATGTCGGGCCGGAACTCGACGGATCCTTGGTGAAGCAGTTGCAGATCCGAGCACTGGAGTGCTCGGCAGGTACTATATCATCAAGTGCACCAACACCGGTCATCAGGCGCTGATCCCGCCTTAGGCTAAACTCTTTGTAGGAACACTGAGCCAGTGGTTACAAGACTGAGCCTATACCATATAGTACCATCACATTAATATATGGACACGGTGTGTGGGGCACGCGGTGAGGGGATGGAGACGTTGCCCCTGATGAGTGGGGCCGCCACTAAAGTTATACCGTTAGAGTATAAGTAGAGGATATGTGTTATTGCTAAGTTGCATGTTAGAGTGATAAGGTTGCCATGCATTATCATATTACATAAAGTTGGTTGGTTGCCCACGCTCTTTTGAAATTCTAGTTAGCAAAATCTGCCTCCCCTTTTCTACGCCCATCTTGCTCGCTGGCATCTACCGCCCCCCTAAAGCCCCTCTACAATCCCTGGCTGATATCACCCAGTTTCTTGGCTCCATTTCCTCTCTGAACGAGAAGAGTGAGCTGCTAGTTCTAGGGGATTTCAACTTCAACTGGCTTGACCCTAAAAGCCATAATATCCAGATACAACTCAAGTCACTTAACCTATCGCAACTCATTTCCCAACCCACACGGACAAACCTGAAATCGCATAACCATTCCCTGCTAGACTGGATTCTCTCCTCAAACCCCAGCAGAATCCAATCCTCTGGCATCCTTCCTGACATTTTCAGTGACCATGCAATAGTGTACTGTGTAAGGAAAATTAAAACGCCCCATTCAAGCCCTAAAAGTTCTCCTCACTAGAACATTTAAAAACTTTAACCCACAACAGTTTCTGGATGACCTTACCAACTGCCCACGGCACAGAATCGATTTAATTCCCGACCCTGATCTGCGCTCGACTATTTCCAATCCGAGTTCTTAAAACTCTGCGATACCCATGTTCCACTATGCAAAATAAGGGTACGGGGGGCCCATCTTCCATGGGTTACAACTGACCTTATAGCAATCTACCAGCTCAGGGATACCATGTGGTAAAGCTACAAATTAACTGGCACTACCAAGGATCTCAATCACTACAGATGCCTGCGGAACATGTGCACAAGGCAAACAAGGCATGCAAAAGCACAATATTACTCCTACAATCTCCACCAAAATACATCAAACCCAGCTAACTTCTGGAAGGTTATCAACAACATATTCCAGCCTCCTAACCATCAACAGCCAAGTAATATCACTAAGGGGGATATTACTCTGACAAGCCCCACTGACATTGCAAATGCATTCAATGATTACTTTGTGGGGTGTGCCACTAACTTATTAGCGAAACGCAGCCCAAACCACAAACCTGAATCTCATCCTGGGAGTGCCCACATAGCCCCACCCCTTCCCAACACTGCCCACAATTTTGAATTTGGCCCAGTATCTGAAGAGGAGATTACACAAGCGCTCCTCAATCTAAAACTAAGCAGCCAATGCGGACCTGACTTGTTACAATCTAGGTTCCTACGACTTGGTGCCCCAGCCATTGCCAAACCAATTGCTTCCGTGGTCAACTCTATCCTGTCTGCAGGCCATATCCCTAAGACCTGGAAAACTGCCAGAGTTGTCCCAATCTTCAAAAGTGGGGACAAAAACACTGTCTCAAACTACAGACCAATCTCACTTCTCCCAATTCTATCCAAAGTCATGGAAAAATGTGTCCACTCCCAATTAAACGACTACTACACCAAGACAAATTTCCCTAGCCAATTCCAATCTGCTTTTCGTCCCAAACACTCCACCGTAACTACCCTGCTAAAAGTTTGCAATGAAATCCAGTGTGGAATGGAACGGGGACAACTCACTGGTTCAGTATTCCTAGATTTTGCAAAGGCTTTTGATACAGTTGATCATGCTATCCTGCTTAACAAACTCCAGAGCTCTGGAATAGGGAAGCATGCCTTAAACTGGTTTCAGTCCTACCTATCAGGAAGATCCCAACATGTGTCCATCTCAGGCTCTAACTCCAACCCCCTGGATATCACCTGTGGTGTCCCGCAAGGCTCTGTTCTGGGGCCCCTACTCTTCTCAGTGTTCATTAATGATCTTCCCACAGCTTGTAAGGAAGCCTCAATACACATGTATGCAGATGACACAATCCTATACGCACACAGCCATAGCCTTTCTGACCTTCAACACATACTTCAGTCTGACTTTTTGAGACTCGAAAACTGGATTTCCCAAAACAAACTGTTTTTAAACACTGACAAGACTGTAACAATGGTATTTGGGACCAAGACTAAATTCTTAAAGCTTCCAGCGACTGAGCTCCATATTAGAACCAACACTAACACCACCCTAACTCCTGTTACCAGTTTTAAATACCTGGGCTTATGGTTTGACTCCCACTTAACATTCGGGATGCACATTGATACCCTGACAACCAATACCTATGCCAAACTAGGGGTACTTTACAGGAACAAATCCTCCCTAAGTCTCCTGGTCAGAAAGCGTATCGCACAGCAGATGCTAATGCCAATTATTGACTATGGAGACATAGTATATGGCACAGCACCTCAAACCCACCTTAGCAAACTTGACACCCTCTACAATTCAATTTTTCGTTTTGTTCTCCAATGCAACAACACACATCACTGCGAAATGCACAAAGAACTAGATTGGTCATCACTAGAGTCTAGGCGCAAAGTTCACCTTTCCTGTCTTGCCTTTAAATTCTTTATGGGCAAGCTACCCAGCTACCTGAACAAGCTCCTCACCTCTACCACATGCAGCACCTATCATCTGAGATCTAACTCCAAAAGACTGTTCATGGTCCCAAGGCTCAACAAAGTATCCGGCCGTTCCTCCTTCTCTTACCGTGCACCCCAAAACGGGAACAACCTACCAGAGACTCTCACATCCACCACCAGTTTAAGTTCTTTCAAATCTAAGGCTGTCTCACATTTTAATCTGGTCTGTAACTGTTACATACGCCTATAATATATATTATCTTTAACTGTGCATGCAATGTCTTGTATATAATGTATACCCTGTTCATTTATGTAACTGTATTTGTAACCATGTATTATTTGTCTTAACTCTGTGCCCAGGACATACTTGAAAACGAGAGGTAACTCTCAATGTATTACTTCCTGGTAAAATATTTTATAAATAAATAAATATGTGTGTATGTATTTCTTACCCAGGGGAATCTCACATCACGGGGATCCTGGGTAAGTGGAGGCGCTGCGCTAAGTAAGTGTATGAGTGTTACCCCAGGCTCCCAGCTAGCGGAGGCTCAGATCTCCTGGAGCCACAGGTGTTGTACAGCGACCAGTAGTTCCTTTGGGAGGGTTCAGAAAAAGGGCTACATATATATATATATATTAGGTGCCAACACATTCTACAATCCAATAGAATGTGGGTGAAATGTAGTAGTTTAAAAATCTGACAATAAAAACAAGTTAGTGTTGCAATAGGTCACAGATTTTAGAAGCTTCTAGTCTAAAATGAGTAAATTAGAGATTAGAGATGGACGAGATTGAGGATGTGAAATCTGAGCCCCTTGATCTCCAAAAGGTCGGATTAGGCCCTGCATGCCTAGGCCCAAACCAAAAATGGGGGCCAAACATTGTTTTTGATTCGGGCTCATTGGTGAATGCCACGAGAACAAGCATTCTTTCAAAACTTCCTCTATTTAAAGTCGTGCCTCCCTGCCATTGCCACCATTTCTCATTGGCATTAGCAAGAAAAGGGAGGGTGGGATTGAGGTGGTATAGAGTGACACAGAGGGGCAAAGAGAGACAGAGGCCACCAAAAAGTGTGAGAGAGACAGAGAAAGAAAGAGGCAGCCAAAGAAAGAGCGAGGCAGAGAGATTATAACATAAAAAGAATATAATAATTATTATGTACAATACGTGTGTGTGTGTGTGTGTGTGTGTGTGTGTGTGTGTGTGTGTGTGTGTGTGTGTGTGTGTGTGTGTGTGTGTGTGTGTGTGTGTGTGTGTGTGTGTTTGCAAATTTTGCAATTAATTAATTCAATAAATATAAATATATCAGTGGAATTGGATTAAATAAGAATACATAGTGCAACAGTTAATAAGTATAATATACCTATGAATAATTACATGACAAAAAATCTACTACAGTGAAGAGTGTAGAAATTAAATATTAAATTGATTCTTATATATTAAAGATGCCTAAAGCACATATTTGCATATATATAAGAATAAAATAAAACATGAATTAATACCTTTATTCAAAGGGAAAAAAAATTATTATGAAAAAAATATTTAAAAAAAGGTCAAATCTCTATCACCATTAAAATCTGCAGGGATAAAGTATAAATCCCAAATTGTTATTTTTGAATGAGAACTAAATCATGATCATTCAGCCTAACATTGTATACAATTGTTTCTATCCCTATAAATACAACAGACGACAGAGAAGCCCAATTCTACATCCAACATGACAAAAATACACAGTGAAATACTTATATATTCTCTTGAAAAGGGTCATTTAGTTTAACCCTTTGGCCAAAGCATTGTAAGCTTGCGAGCCACGACAAGGCAGACCCTGTTCGCAAGTCCTAACACTACCAGATAAAATACTAATATACAGTACCTCTATTAGGATTAAAATTCTCATTTACCTCTATTAGGAGGGAGAAAGACCACATTTGGATCTATATCCAGTAGAATGAAAGGACCTACTAACATGGAAAGTGGGGAGGGGCGAGCATAAAACCTGGGAAGGAGGAGCCACTAACCTCCAGCAGCTGAGAGCTGAGAATAGGTTAACAAAGCATACAAAACCCCAGCAATCTCTTTTTGGGAACCCCTGAGCCCCCAAAAAATATATATGCATATAAGTGTCAAAAAGGAGAGCTACTGAGCGTGGAATATGTATTTTTGTCATGTTGGATGTAGGACTGGGCTTCTCTGTTGTCTGTTGTATACATATGCCACACTCAATAGCTCTCCTTTTTGACACTTATATACATATATATTTTATGGGGGCTCAGGGGTTCCCAAAAAGAGCTTGCTGGGGTTTTGTGTGTTTTGTTATCCCTATAAATATCAAACATTATGAATAATCTCCATGGATGTCTGGAACATGGTGATATAACCAACTATAATTTTTTTCATTTTTATTATACTTATCAGATCTTCATATGATTCCTACAGTATGTGTTCAAGAATCCGAACTTTGAAACTTCTTTTAGTTTTGTAAATATATTGAATTCCACAAGTGCAGCTAATAAAATATACAGTATGACAAATTTAGAACTACACTTTATTAACTCTTTAATTGGATATTTAAAGTGTTCGTGTTATGTGACCAAGCAAAAATACATTAAAAATAACCCATCATCAAATTAGCAAAACTGGGGGCAAAGCAAGTCCCCATCGCTGTTTCATAGGTCTGTAAAAAAACAATTGTTATCAAAAAGAAAATAATTGTGACTTCAAATAAATTGAATGGACAATAAAATTCATTGAATTTGTAGTCGGGTCACAAAATCTTCCTTGACTGGAAAATAACGTACTGCATTAATGCCAAAATTGTGCCTGATTGATGTGTAAAGCGATTGTTCATCTAATGTGTAACCAGGTTGCCCATTGATATTTTGTAAATAATTAATTACTGCTGTACTATCTTGTAAATATGAAGATAATTTATAAAACCAACTTCTGTATATAAAAATCAACATAAAGCGATAAATTAGCTGTCAGGGAGTTGATCCATGATTTTATAGGATGATCAGGAGGATATATTAAATCTTTATGAACCTTCGGTAAAGGGTTTATAATAGGTACAGTACATTAGTGGAAATGGGAAATAGAAAATAACATTCAGCCTTATTCAAAATTCCCCTAAACATAGCATCCAACAGTAATCCCTTTAATTCAAACCGAAATATAGATGTAGGATTGAAATCTAACATAAAATATGAATCATTATCAGATGACAGATGATTGGCTTCAATTATATAGTCTGCTCTGTCTTGTAATACCACACCTCCTCCTTTGTCTGTTGCTCGTATTACTAGAGAATTGATATTTTGAACATCCTTCAAAGTTGAACTTTCCCGTAATGTAAGATTGAATGACCCACAATATTGTCTTTTGATAGAATCTTTCAATCTTCCTCTTCAAGTTTAGAGAATAAAAACTATATGTAACTTCTCTTTTATTCCCTCTATATGAAACATATAGGTATATATAATCGAGGGTGAGGGCCTGAGTCCCTACCATTGTAGAAGTGCCGTAAAATCAGACAAATCACCAGACACATGCTTTTATTAATGTAATGAAAAAGAGAGCCAGTCTATCCCTCTAGTCTAATGGGGTGAAAGGCCATCACCCTCTAACCTTAACACAGTTTACAAAACACACAGTTTATCCAACAACACGTCCCCCTTCCCAACACTTGTGCAATTGTCTAGGTAGTGTCACTGTGATATCCCTGGGGCCCCAGTTATCAGGTAGCATTAATTTGTGATGAGCAATGTTGCAGGCCCGTGTTGTGGAAAAAGTGGGCTAGCGGTTTCTATGCTGGGATCCCTATAGGCAATTGTACTTGCGCAGGTTGCTCCCTTTTCTCAGATTACTAGTCTGTCCCTCTCCTCAGGGGTAGCAAGCAAGGCCATCTGAGTGGTGATCTTTGTGGAAATCCCTATGCCTGTGGTTAGGATTTTTTATTGCCTCCTTCTCCGGGGAAATATTAATCTCTCTCCCTAGTCACATCCACACACAACAGACTGGGACTTCCAGGTCGAGAGTTCCGAGAAACAATTTGGCTACCTAGCTTGGTGCCATCAAGTCTGCCCGGGTCCCGGACATGAAAACCACAGAGGTTGCCAAGTGTTAAAGCCATTTGGGTACCGGAGTTAGCCTCAAGTACTCACATCCTGGGATGAATGGGAGTCCTCGGACCACCATTTGCCGCAGCCCAAACTTTGAGAAGCCAAAGTCAGCGGGTGGCTTCTGCATGACAAGTGGCAGATGTGCCAGGTTGGCGCTTGCCCATATCAGATGCTGAATCCACGCTTGCTTGGCTTCGGTAGACTGGCAGCACTCTGATTGGCTGGTAGGAATATTCTCGCTCTCAGATTTGCTGTAGTATTTCATGAATGAACTCTGAAATACTATAAGAAACTCCAGCCAATCCAGAGCTCAGATTCTAAGCGCCAAAACAGCAGCGGCAAATTCAAAATGGCCAAAAGAAGCTCTTGGAGAAATAGCAGTGAGCCGGCTTCAGTAATTTAAAGTCCCACTTTTCGGGGCAAATTCTGAGAATTGAACGTAGCGGTCGCGGCAAGGATTGCAAGCCGAAAACAGTTCCAGGATGTTTGGGGCCTACTCCCGGTCAAGGGATTTCAGCATCTCCGGAAGAAAAAGAGCAGTGGCGTCAGGAACTTCATGCTGATTTGAGTTCCAGGACATTTGGGACCGGTCAACTAAAAACTTTGTTTCTTTGCCTATTTTCACCAGGAAAAGTTAGTTATTTGCCACAGACACCCAGTAAGTGTGTCTCTCATGTATTTTGTGTTGCATTTTGCTTGGCCTATTTTAAGTGAATAAATTACAATTTATTTTAGCAACATGTTTTGCTCAGTGTTATGATCCCGGTATAAAAGGTGTAAATGCCTGGTCTGCCGTGACAGTTTTGGTCTACCATAACAGGTTTAGACACTGTGGCCCTGGATCTGGTTTCAGCATCACCACCTGAGTCTTCTATGCCCAGAACTTCTACATCTAAACCCACTGCTGTAGCTTGTGTACAGGAAGATTCAACAAGTGGGGTGTGTGATTCAAGAGGTAGAACCACAGACAGAAGGAGTGAGTAGGATAGCAGGGAGACCTTCTAGCAGTGAGGAAGTTTTGGCTGCTGTCCCATCTGGTTGTGGGTGTCCCCCAGTGTAATTTGGAGAAGATGATGGTGACATTGGTGATTATGGTGACTCTTTCAATAAGCTTAGCGAGGACTCACATCCTGGATAAACTGAGGCAGAGGAACGCGGAAATGCCTCTCATCGGCATCAAGGTAATATATAAGTTCCCAGATTTCCCCTCATGGCTTACCAGACCCCTCCCCTATCTTGAAAACATCACAGGGGTGCAGTCATCTTCCCAGAGGAGCCACAAGTGTGAACACAATTCCTTTTGCCCCGCCATGGTTTGTTGAGCTCCCTTGAGGTGGTCCCATGTGTGATTTCTAATGCAGCATTGCATAGGGTCATGTGTGGCGGATGCCAGGGGATGAGTGATCTTCTGCAACATTTGAGAAACAAGCACCATGATGTTTGGAAGAGGCTGAATCTACAACCCTCTGTGTCACATTCTGGGTCATTTTTGAAGAGCTACTACCACTATCACCCATTGAAGGAAGTGTCAGTCATCCACTTCTCCTTCACCATGGCACACCAGACCCAGGTAGGATACACAGTCCACCACTGCTGTTAGAAGTGACTCTGTTGCTTCTCCACCCATTACCTCACTTGTGGAACCACCTCCTCCTGTACATCCACTACCATACCAAAGACAACAAAGTCAGGAAGTGACAGAGATATGACGTAGGCTTCAGAGTTGGACATGGTTCAGTGCCACAGAAAAAGCATTGCACGACATTGTATGGCTAAGTGCATCGGTGCAGTGTGCGTACTGTGGGCACATTGTTATTAGGGATGTGGTACATGGTGCATTGCGGACACGGATCCACACCGACCATCTTACTCTGGACCATCCCAAAGAGCTCTGCAGTTTGGAGTGATTTGAGCCATTATTAATGTGAGGTGATGCGCTTCCTGTTCCTTTAGTTGTACCTCATCATATACGGAGCAATGGAGATCTTCGTCCTCTCCATCCTCTTCCTGAACGCAATTGTCTCAGTCTCAAACAAATTCCTCACTACTTTGTCTTTCTGTTACTCCTTGACCTTGTCCTTTTCTGTCGATGTCTGTCACTACAGAACAGTGAATAATTTTGACTGTCAAGATGGAATGTGGATTGTGTACTAGCTTCAGACACTGGTTGCCCTAAACCTTCTTTTTTTAAAGTTTGAAGTTATGTTGTGGTGCATCATCATGATGATGGTGTTGGATTTTATACAAATCGTTTAACAACATACCAGAGTTCTCTTAGGAAAGCATTTTCCCACTTTTTTTGGTTAAGGAACCCTATAATTATATTGTGAAATATTATGAATATTGAGAAATTCTGAGGACCCCAAACCCTCTGTAATAGTGTGTCTGAGATCATATGCATTGTAAATTCTTCTGTATTTGGTACTATTTAAAAATGACCGCACATTGCAGTGAACCCTTTACGGATGCCCAGAGAACCAAAAGGTTCATACTAGGAAGTAAAACTCTGGGGAAAAAACACTGTTTTTGGATATTTTCAAAAATCCAAATCCACATGCTATTTGTTTCTATTGCATTCTACATTGCCTTGTCTCTTTTACATATTTTGAACACTGCTGTTTTGGTTCTTCAGAAGTTTTACTGTTACAGAGCTTACTACCCTTCGATACTCAGTCCTTTTTTGTTTTGTTTCTTTGTTTTTTATTTTAATTGTAAAAAAAAAACCTTCAAATAACATCTCAAAAAAATAAAGCATTTAAAAAAAAAAGGTTTCTAATTTAAAATCGTTGTTTAAAAAATTATATTTAATCACGTTTAAAAAGTTATTTAAATTACAAATGTTGTGTTACATTGTTAATCATCAACAGAAAAGATACGAGCGCAAATATCATTCACTAGTGAAAATTGTGAACACAAGTGTGAAAAACAGAATAAATTTATACACTTCCTTGAAAAGAGTGCTGCTCCAGATATTGGACTCAATGCAAGTCCAAGGAGGTAGTTTGCGGCAAAAGATTAGGAGTGCAAATCAAATCAGGCGTATATGAAAAAATACATTACAAATAATAGTGCAACACAGTATAAAATATACGTGCAGTGATAAATAAATTGTAAGAAATACACTCACATGATTATGAGTGTTTGAGGCGGTATGGTTATTAGGAGTAACAAACTCAATGTAGAAACCGGACACCCTTGTTATGGCGTTTGTCAGAATCAGATGAATAAATAGAAGGGGATCCCACATGTAAAAACAGAGAAGACACAAAAATAGTGCAGATTGCTTTATATATGCAAATAAGGTAAGAGATATAGTATTAAACTCACAAGTAATATACAAAAACAGGTGTTGGGACCACCCAGAGTCAGGATCTGGAAAGGAAAACAGCACTCCTTCCTCTTCTGGTGGTTCTGCTGCAACGGCCATGCACAGTGAACAGATTTATTTATTTATAAAATATTTTACTAGGAAGTAATACATTGAGAGTTTCCTCTCGTTTTCAAGTATGTCCTGGGCACAGAGTTAAGACAAATAATACATGGTTGCAAATACAGTTGCATAAATGAACAAGGTATACATTATATACAAGACATTGCATGCACAGCTAAAGATAATATATATTATGGGCGTATGAAACAGTTACAGACCAGATTAAAATGTGAGACAGCCTTAGATTTGAAAGAACTTAAACTGGTGGTGGATGTGAGAGTCTCTGGTAGGTTGTTCCAGTTTTGGGGTGCGCGGTAAGAGAAGGAGGAGCGGCCGGATACTTTGTTGAGCCTTGGTACCATGAACAGTCTTTTGGAGTCTGATCTCAGGTGATAGGTGCTGCATGTGGTAGAGGTGAGGATCTTGTTCCAGATGATAATACCAGGAAAAGTTGAATCCAATCTTGGCCAGAATCTCTCCAGAAAGTCCTCGAGACCACTGGATAGTCCTCCTAGTGTCTGTATGGCTCCACCCTAAGCTTTTCGCTCCATCGAACTTCCTCACGGGTTAATTCAATTTAAATTAAAATATCAAGACAATTGCATGAGAATAAAGTTTTAAAGTTTTGAATTCAAATGGAACAAAGGAAGTTGAATTTTAGTGAGGTCTGATGCATAGCAAATGTTGGGGGGTTGGCTTAGTAAAGGCCTAGTAGGAAATGTGAGCTGACGTAGTTTGAAAGTTCTTTGTTAAAAGCCACCATGAGGAAGGGGGAGGCGTTAGTGATCCTTAACTATCAGCTTCTCTCAGCAGGTCATTCTCTTTGCCTGGACCCCCTGCAAGCACACACTCTGCACATACCATCTAAGTTGCAGAATGTGAGTGAACAAGGGCCCTTTGTTCGATGAATTAACAACAGAAGCACATGTTTGCCCTCAACTTTCATTTGTAAGAATACAATGACTTTGTCTACTGGAAAACCATCTTCTGAAGTTTTGGAATCTTTCTGAACAAGAAATAATAATAAGTGGAAATATTATTATTATTTAACACAGTGATTTCACTTTGTAAGATTTATCCACAGCTCAAAGGAACTGGCCAATCCATGTCAGATTTCAATCCACAAAAAAATTGGTCCATCTCTATCCCTGTTCCATCGATGTAACAAGATAAAAAAGGAAATGACATACTATGTGTCACCAAACAGAAAGCCATAATACATGAAAGTTTTTAAAAATAAAAAGCTATATTGTAACCCCAAAAAGCCAACCAGCATGACATACAAATGGCTTTTAGCTACAGCTATCAAATGGTAATCCAAAGGAACACAGAAAGATATAAAACTGTATACTGTGATGTTGTAAAATCACAAAAATTAGAGAAAAGTTCTTCTTATCACAATAACAAGGTCTATATAGATCAGGCTGACGCCTAGGTAGAGACTCAACGTTGTACACTGTGTTACAATTAATAAAATATATTCCTGCTATGCCATGCAGGTACAGTATGGATGCTACCATTTGTTTCTCTGAGGTTTTGAATGTTTTGATGTTTAAAATAAAAACCATTAATAAAATATGTAAATAAAAAAAGTTAATGCTGTTTTTTTGGCAATAGTATTTCAATATTTAGTAACACCAGTGGGAAGACCTCGTCAAACATCAATTTTGCAGGGGAGAAAGAATACTCTCAGTCTTTCCTGTGGAATGGACTGAGAGAACGCTGCTACTGGTCATGCTAGGTAAGTGTTTATGGTGATCTTTCATGGAAGGAAAGTTTGTTTTACAGCCCGTGCTTTTTGGAAGGGTGTTGCCATCTTATAATGGAGGTGGCGACATCACTAATACCGAATAAGGAAGAAGAGTGGCGTCCTCTCAAGGAATGGTTGCTATGGAATTTGGTTTGGTATATCAAGCAGGTACAGCTTGTGGCTAATGTACAAGTTAGTCTGGATTGCTACATATTGTATACATGGTGCAAATGGTCTTCCTAATTTATAAGTTAGATTGTAAATAAAATGCTATGGCAATTTTCACACCCAATTGTGCACTGGTGTTTTGCAGTAGCCATTAGGGAATTGATATGCTTTTTAAAGATGATTGAAGGAGAAGCAGCATGTTAGTCCATGGAAATAAACTTTGTTCGACAAAATTAAATATTTTTAGATGCAAAGATGGTGTAGGTTTGAGTTAAACCAAATTCCTGGCAACAATAGACAGCTGAAAAGATAAATCTGTAATTTATTGATCTACTATGTTAACGGACTACTATGTTACTGGCAGTATGACTTGTAAGTCTGGAATTTCTTTTGAAGGTAAGATATCCAATGACTGTGTAACCATTTCCAGAACAACTGGTGCTGAACCATCAGTACAGAACAATTCGTATTCTATGCTACTTTTTACATCCCTTGTGAATCATTATTTGCCATATGGATGCTTTTGTTGCTTGTGCTGGAGCTTGAGTGCAATGTGTGAGATTTTAATCTTTTCTGAACAAGAAAATGAAAAGACTCTAATTAAATCGACATTAACTTGAACATATGGCTTAGACCAACCTTAAAAAGAAGAAAAGTAAACTTGAACTCCATGGGTTAACTTTAACCTTAACTGAGTACTATACAATTAAACAAGTGCCACAAGATTTTAGGATCCAGAACTAACACCATTTTATATTTAATATATAGTAAATACTTATTGGATTTTGTAAGTAAGGTGTTAGGTCAATTAAGAAGGGACCCACTAGTGTCCCTGTCAGGTGGGAATTCAAGGGACCCTCTGCCAGGAAAAGTTTTTTTGTTGAAGTAGTCTCAATAAAATAATATTTTTCTAAAAAAATGTACAAACACAAGAAAAAAGGCAGTTGATGCAAAACAATATTCTATGAATGGCAGGCACACTCACAGGACTTGCTCAAAAATGTATTTAAATGTTGATCTTTCAACCCACTATTGGTATTCTGATAAAGATTCCAATATTAGTCCACAACATTTAAATTGATTGTTTTTTTAAGTAATCATAGCATATTGTTTTATATAAGAAGTGGTAAATAAGATCCAAGGGTTTTTTTTATTTCATGACGTTACATGTATGTACTATTTAGATACTAATTGTACATGCTATTTCATCCTAATTAGAAATGTCACAGTATTCAATATATATTATAATGTATATATAAAATAATATAATATACTGCCTAATGAACTCTCCTTTGTTAAAGCGCCCCTGGCGAGAAACGCGTTAGAAGTTTCTCTTTTTAATTAGGTTATGGTTCAATATATATCTAAAGATATATTTTAGATAAAGAAATAGGATGAAAGATGCACTACAGACACAGATTTTCATCTGCAAACTCCAGCTGTATAGATCTCAGTAGGATTGCTAGCAGTACATTAGGAAACCAACATCACCGGAGACCCCAGGTTCAACACAGGAGGTAAGCACATTAGTTTGCTGTCCGTATAGGCCTTGGGAAGGTGTATTATTTGGAAGATACAATTATGAATGGTCTCTATACACGCAACATATATTTGAGCTCAGATGGAGCCTGGCTCTGCTCTCTTGGAAGCACAGGACAGACTTTTATTCTAAAGGTATATTGTAACCTGGTCCTCCCAGTCCAGAAAATAAAGTCCGTTATTCTGAAGAGAAACTATAGTTTGGATTCCTCACTGACCCTACCAAACGGCCACCCTGCAACAATATATAATATATATTTATATGTAGCCATGTATCCCCTGGGCTACTTATCTGCCCTACCTAACACCTAAGCCCTGGTACCAGCAGAGGCAGTGTTAGGTTCATATCTATGCCCTTGCTGCTGCAGCAGTAAACAACTCCATTGAGTGACAGGGAGGTGGGCCTAAGGCCTGTTCACTGCCCTATCAGTGGCTCAGACCTAGGACCCTCCCCTGGGTACAAAAGAGGCTCCAGATCCAAATGCAGGGAGTTCTCCTTCCTCAGGGAAAGGAGAGAATTCCTCCGGCATGGGAGTGAGAACAACTACCCCATACTCAACCAGGGAGTATGGGAGTCAGGGATAGACCTTTGGGGCCTCGAGCCCTGGGGGTTGAGTTCAGGGACCAGAAGAAAAGGCATTGTTGATGTGTACGGCTGTACTCAATAAAGACCAGTTGCTGCTTTTATTCTCCTGCCTGTGACTGCAGTTTATCAGGGTGAGTGCAGGATGGTTTTCGTGCAGGGACTGAACCCATCACTGATGGGGCGTGCTGGAATGGAGGCGCTGCACCCAGAACGAGATAAGAGCTCTATATCCAAAAGCCTGTCATGTCTTCCCTACTACCATCGCCGGACACTCAGCAAGTCTGTAAGCTTCACAGGTACATCACAAGGAGAGTACAGATAACAGTGAAATCGCTCAGAGGGTGGGGGAACACCTGTTACATTTGGAGTTGCTGCTGAGATTATTATTATCATCAGGAAAGGCTTTTGAAGCAAGAGAAGGAGATACCCTTCTGTCTAACAAATTAGAGGGCCCATGGGTGTAGTTTCCATAGGGGATCTATGGGGTCTTGAGGACCGGGCTCCCAGCTAGATGGAGCTACGATGCTGACCCCTCCTCTCTAAGTAAGTGGGTAGGCATCCAAGGAGGGGCACTTGACCTTCAGGCAGCCAAGACCTCCGTTTGAGAAGCTGCAGCTATACTATGGTAGTCTCCACAGAGGGGGCTGCTATGCGGTACTAGTAATAAGAAGTGGTGTCAGAGTAGTGTCCCAAGGGCTCCAACCAAGGGAACTGCAGCCTGAACCGTGCCATCCTAAGGACTGATGTGTCGGGCACCTGGGGGTGTTTTGGGTTCCTGGGGACCCATAAACTTCAGAAGAGGACTATAGCATCACGGTCCAAACGGAGGGTGTTCACAGTATGGCTGGTAGTGTCCGAGGAGGGGCACTTGACCTTCAGGCAGCCAATACCTCCATTTGAGGAACTACAGAAAATACTAAAGAGGTCACCAGCACAGGAAGCTGCAGTGTGCTATATCTGGACTGTCAATGTGTGTAGCGTACCAGGGGACTCTTGCCCAGCAAGGGACCACTTTCCCCGTCAGTGGAGCTAGAGCACGTGAAAGAGCGGTTTCCGCCAAAAACGGGAGGACCACATGGCAAGGTTTGCAGAGTTGCAAGCTTTCAGTTGCAAAATTGTGCCGGGCTTGAAGCAAAGCTAAAGCCGCGCCCTGAAATGTGCTTGGTTCAGCATGAAAGCTGAAGCTGTGCCCAAATTCTTTGTGCCTGTACTCCTGGAACCACCAGGGGAGGAGGCAAGTGATTGCGTGTCACCACTAGGGGCTTAACCGGACTCAAGCTACTGCACCCTCTATTGTACGTGGGGAGACCAAGCAGTAGGAGCTATTCAAGACAGTTTCCACTTAATACTAACACTACTATGGCCAAGAAAACTGCTCCCTTGTATACCATAGCAGGAGGTATCCTGCTGGTAAATATCAATGGGGAGGACTTTCTGCAGGGAGTGGGCTCAAGATGTGATTTCCCAGGCGGGGAATTGACTGTGACATCCTGCTGTAAAAGTTGCAAGATGCCTCATCTGCAGCCAGTACTGCCGCCACCACACGCACCTTCCCAGAAGGACGTGCGGGACTTCTATGAACTAATTTGTGGCCTGCAAAAACTTATGGAGACAGCCTATCCCGAGATGCTCAGGGCTGCATGTTGGCTCTCTATGACATGTGCCACGTGGACCGGCAGTGTATTAGAAAGGGCCACAGCCGTGACTGTATTGCCTGGATTGAGGAGTTGGGAGCGGGTTCCTTAGAAGCGGCTGCTGAAGAGGAACGGCGCGGCCCCAATCCTAATCCCATAACGAACTATGTGTGTGAGATACCCGAGGAAATGCTCGGAGAGAATGAACCCTTCTTAGCAGAGCAAGCGTGGGCCTACTATCTGTGAGATACTATCGGCCCCATACTGCCACCGATGTCTTCATCGACTGCAGTGGCATCGGAGAAGCCTTTACTCGACATCCTGGTAATGAGCTTGGCTTCCTGCTGGAAGCTACTCACTCAAGTGTCTGACGCTGTGCTAGACGAGATCGAGATGGAAGGCTCCATTGCGGTACTCCTGCCGGAGTGTCGCCATATTGTACCTGCGTTAGTAAAAACGGCCTTCCAGTGCGAGAGAGCGCGTCGCAGACCAGCGGTAACGTCACAGGAGGCGATCCCACCTGAGCGGGAGATGTCCGGGGACCCAGAGGATCTTCGCGAGGCATCTGAGGTATATGCTCCCAGCCGGGAGGATCCAGAGACAACATCAGCCCCGCAGACCGGAGAGGATGCATCTGATTCCAAGGTTCCGGTGATGACAGCGGCCTACCTGACCACCGAGAGTGCTTCGGCCCAGCTGGTTCCTGTGGAAGCAGCTATCTTGGAGCATCTTTGCCCTGTGTATATGTATGTATATATTGTAGTAAAAGCATTTTTTACACTTTATTCTAATTTCTTCATTCATCCGTTTGAGTGCTGAGAACACCACCCTATGTTTGTTACATTTATTTGAAGGAGGGTATAGGGTACCTCCAGGTTCCTGCTGCTCCACATTCTCATTTTACTCATATTTACACATACTGTATGAGTGCTGTTTAATCTATATACTTTCATATAAAATAACACCCATCCTCCTCTCATTCACCTGTCTTTACTGAAATGGAGTATCCCTGAATGGCGATATTTATTTCAAGGGTTTTAGGAGTTAGCCATGTTTCTGCGAGAATGATGGCTTTGGGCTTATGCATTAGGCACCATGCCCTTATTTCATCCAGTTTGGGTAACAGACTGCAGATATTTATATGGGCGACAGATAGCCCTTTTTGGAATGTGAAAGGGATATTCTCAGGGGTATAGAACAGAGTTGAAAAGGTGATACCTCAGTTAAGTTCAATAATACCTGCTAAAGAGAGTAACAGAATAAATAAAAATTTGAGTAGTTTGCAAGTTTGAAATTTGTAACGTTTGCCATTAGAATGAGCGGTAGTTGGTGTGCTGGTTTCCAGAGTTCACCACCAACATTCAGTAGATGCAAGCAGGGCCACAGACAGATTTCCCGGAGCCCAGGACTAGAGTTACGTCACCCCCCCCCCCCATCCCGGCGGTATTGCGAGACCCCCATTTCATACCCCCCATTCCCCCAAAACATTTTTAAAAGCCCCCCACTCCCCCAATACATATTAAAAAGACCCCCAACACCCTAATACATATAAACAAGACCCCCAATACTTTTTTTAAAAACAGACTTACCTTGTGGATGGTGCGCGGGGGGGCCTTCTGGCCAGCACTGCAAGTTGTGACCAACTTCTGGCCAGGCCTGGCTGCCGGTCCTCTCGCAGCCAGGCCTCGGCTCTCCCTCATCACTGAATGACTCTATCCCTCTGTCCCATGCCAAGCTGGCGTGCGCCGGGCCTCTCTACATGCTGTCACACTCCTACATCTGACACGCTGACGTCACAGAGGCCCATCGGCATGGGACAGTGATAGAGGCCTGCAGGCATCTGAGAGAGCGAGGGCCCGGTCACAAGAGGACCGGCAGCCGGGCCTGACTAGACATCGGGTACAACTTGTGCCGCAGGACGCCTGAACCCTCCAGCCAGCGGGTCCGGGACACCTGTACCTTCTGCCCTACCCTGTCAGCTCTGTGTGCAAGGCTTTTGAGTAATCCAGGATGTACTGTATAATGATATTGGGTGTGGGCCAGGAGGGAGGAGTTTGTTTTGGTTAGAGAGAATAACATTTCCAAGAGGTCATAATAAAGAACAGAGTTGAGATAAGTAGCAAGTTCCTGATCTCAAAGGTAGGTACTGTAACTTTGCATGAAGCTGTTGTAAGCCAAGTTAGTGCATGCATTGAGTAGACAGAAAATGTGTGCCTTTTATTCGCCACTGAAAGTGCGCTGCATTTGCAATGCTAGGGTCTGTTCAGGGATTGTAGAGGAGTTTGGGGGGATGAGAGAGGCAGTTGTGTGCAGGCAAATGTTGGGAGAGGCTGCAGTAAATAAAGTGTACAGGAGGGTTAAATGTGCAGGTTTGCACTTGTGGGATAATAGTGTCGCCTGAGCTCACCTTTTGCTTTCTTGTTTAGAAGAGTTTGCAGTAAGATCCAGTCTCCAGTCCAACTCTAGTCCAACTACAGTCTAACTACTGTACAGTACATATTGCTTAAAGATTCCCACTTTAAGATGTAACACTCTTAAAATGCAATGCTCAACCCTGCAATGCTTCCCTTAAGTACTTTGACATTTATACTGCTAAACGGTAACATGACCTACAGTACCCCCAATAAATCTGCCTGTTACAATCTAGACAATTAACAAATCAAGTTTGCTTATCTAACATACCACAGACCAAATACAGTCAGGATGCAGGTGACTCTTGAATAACAGAGGTTACAGAGATTTAAGTGGGTTAAACATACCAGATATGAATCTGCCTTAGACATGCTGCCTGGAAATTATTATGGAGCAACCAGCAGAGTACTAGTTGGAGTTGTATGCGAAACACTTCCCCGAAGTGGTATAATGTGAAGTTGTTAAACCGACAGGAATATTTTGGCTAGTACTAAAAGAGTCAAGATAATGTTGCTATTAAACTAGTATCTGTGTGCCAATTGCCAAACTTGGTTTTAACCAAAACTGGTAAATGTAACTGCGTTGAACTTAAACTTCCAGTATATTTGTGGTTGGTATAATCCGAGACTAGCAGTTGCGAGATTGTAATATTTTTTACTATGATGAAGGCCCTTATGGGACCAGTAAAGAAGATGGATCAGCACTCAACAATACATTAGGAACAAAACAATATTCTGTAAACAAAGCCAATGTTAATGTAGCTGAATAGCTGCATTTCGGCTGCTTTAAGTTTGGCTTTAATTGCAGGCTATTTTTGTGTTCTTGTTGTATTGTTGAGTGCTGATCCATCTTCTTTAATGATGGTCTGATATTTGAGCCTAGTGGTAGGGGCACACAATCTGAGAACCCACCAGACCCATGGGAGGCCTTTTTTTCATCACTACTGCTCCGGCAGCTTTTATTTAAAGTAATCACCGGCTTGTATCTGGCATGTTCCTGGAATGCCACGCTGTTCACCCGGAGCATGCCGGGCTCCCAGCCAGGGTCATGCCCGGCTGACGCGCGGTTGATGTGTTTATTGATAATGGTTCGGATTTTAATAGGCTGCAATGCTTCGCGTGTCCGCCAGATGGCATAAATTCATGAATTGTAATGCACCGAATCAGTAATGTGTCGGCTTGCAGGTGTTTCGTTTAAAAAAGATACTGTACCACAGTGTGCTATTGTTCCTTGGCCTTGGCCTTGAGACTGAAGGAAGAGGTTGCAAAAATGTATCAATTTAGGCTTTTCATATTAAAGAAAGGCAAAGACCAGTTTCAGTTTGTCTTACACTATTCTCCAGAGACCCACCCGCCATGAGTGTTCAAGTGCAGCCTGCTTTCCAAAAACCTGACAGAAGTTACGCGTATTTGATATGGGCCGCGATTAATGCAACAGAGGATAAGATGGCAACAGTTGCTCAAATTTATCAGTATTTTATCAAAAACTATGACTTTTACAAATTTTTGCCAACTCCTCATACGTGGAAGCGTGCAATAAGGAAAAGGTTATGTAGTGACCCCTGTTTTCACCGTATTGAGCCCCAATTCGTTGGAGGGTATTGGTGTGTGTAACCGGATTTTTCACGTATCTATGATCATGGAGGCGGCAAAAGGCAAAGGGTCGTGTTAAAACCAACTAAGAAGCGACAGTCGCTGCCAAGCAATGCACCAGCACCAGCACCAGCACCAGCACCGGCTTCCAATGACGGTCCCACTGTCAGTGACAACCCTGAGCCTGAGGCTGAGCTGGATTTGGCGTGCAGTTTTGATGAAGCTTGCATGTACCTAAGCGATTTCCAGCCTCACCTGCTGACTACAGGTGGACTAGTCCCGCTGCCAACTATCGACGTTGAGGATGAAGAAAGCTGGACCGGCAGTGGAACGGCGCCGGCGCAAGCTGAATGGAAAATTCAATGGTGAGTACTGTCTTGTTGCCGTATTATTTTGGTGGGGCTGGCTGGGTACTTCTTTAGGGGGCTGACCATTACTGTACTGTACTGTACATTAAAACTTTTCTTTTTGTTTTTTCTCAGAAAAGAAAATGGCTAATGGGGGGATTTCGATGGGTAATATTGTACTGTATGCTGATGTTTTCCGGCCATACAGTATACTGTGTAATAAACCCGAATAAATAAAAATATGCATTTATTCTAAATGTTCAGTATCGTGTCATTATTTGTCTTCCACAGTATACTGTACAGTGGTATACAGTGCCTAACATCTATGGGTAAAAAGAATTTTGTTCCTAGGTGCCCTAGAACAGAAGTTCCCACGCCAATTGCCTGTGAACTTGACCGCGGCCCTAAGTAGTTCCCACGCCAATTGCGCGAATAAAATGTAAAATAACCCGTTGTTTGTGTCTGAGCGGGTTGAAATTTACCTGGTCCTCATGCGGGGGGACCCTTGCCATAGTGGCAAAATATCAGCCTATCAAGACCCCCGGAACCGGAGGTACAAAAAGACAGTTTAAAAGCACATTACCAAAGGGGCTTTTTTTCTGCCATGCAAGTTAATGGCAGAAACCTGAACTTTAACATCACCCTGACTCCGTTCTGTTGCCACGAGAGGGTCGCAATTTGCCATGCAATTCTGCCGCAACTACAGTACCGACAATGTTTATTGAAGCAAAAGCCGCCGGTTGACCGGGACTTACTCCGGCTGGTGCTGAGAATAGTCAGTGCGCCAGCCGCATCCAGCCGCGTCCCCTCCGTTTCCCCCCCCTCCAATCGGCGCGCAATTTAAATACCTTCCCGACCCCCTAGCGGCTCCTGCTGTGCCCCTCTGCATCCCCGCTCCCCCGCTTACCTCATTTCAAACCTTCAGGGGAGTCGGGGAAGCCGGGGAAGCCGGGGAAGCCGGGGAAGCCGGGCGCGCACGTCACTGTGACGTCACCGACGTCACGCGAACGAGCCGCTTCCCAACGCTTCTCCACGCTGCCGCCACGCATCCAGCCGTGCGGTTTTTAGTCGAATAAACATTGTCGGTGCTGTAGGACTACATGGTGACTGAATCTGAGCCCTCTAGGTTGAACTGAACCGGAGTTATGGGTTCCAGGTTTCTGCTCATTCTGACTTAGCCAGTTCAAAACTTTCTCCGCCATTGCACTCAATGGTAGGACCCTCCTCGCCGGCGTGACTCTTTCTCGTCGCCATTACTGCTCGGACCCTGTTGGGGTCAAGTGAAGGGGTTCCTAACATCAAGGACCAAATAAATTTTATTTCTAGGTGCCCTAAAACAGAAGTTCCCACGCCAATTGACCTAGTTCCCACGCCAATTACCGTAGTTCCTACGCCAATTGCGCGACCAGCCAGTTAAAAAACAGTGCAGCAAGCTGCTACAGTACATTTGTTACACTGGCAAAGGAGCAAATGGAAACAATTTGAGGCAATTCAACTTATTCTTTTATTGGTGGAGTCAGTACAAAAACATTTATTTACACATACAGTACAGTACTGTACAATGTTGAAACATTTAAAGTGCACAGCAATTCAAAACATCAACACACAATAATACATTCTACAGCCTTTATTAAATTCTTCTGCCACAAAACATTTTTGGTGCATGGGGCAAAGGGAGTTAAAGTGACTTGCTTTTTATGTGCTATATTTGGGGGTTGTCTTTGGGGGTTTATTCATCCAATTATTATGATGAACTGCCTTTTGAAATTACACTGCTGTTAACTATTTCAGCCACACACCTCCAGAGTTTTTAATCCCTCCGTATCCAAGCGTCAATTGGCTGAGTCACCCTAGCCTACAGTACCATCCCCCTCTCTCCACTGGGGAGTTGATCTGCTGCATATTGCCATTGTGTTCTTAATCCGCCCATAGCCGAGCTACAAACACTCAGTACGCCTGCGTCTAATCACACCATCCCCCTCCCCCAACCCTTAGAGGCCTGTTATTTGAAATGTAAATCTGATGTGTACAGCACTGTGAGAATTGAGAGTACACTGAGACAGTATTTCATCAGGGTGTGAAAATATTGGTCAGTCACTATGGTTTACATTCACGTGTTTTTAATACAATACAGTACATTCTTTAAAATCTTTAAAATAAAAATATATAAATCCTGTATATACTGTAAGTCCATAGTGGCAAAATATCAGCCTTCCAAGACCCCCGAAACCGGAGGTACAAAAAGACAGTTTAAAAGCACATTACCAAAGTGGCTTTTTTTCTGCCATGCAAGTTGAAAACCGTGCCTGTTTGCGGCCCTCAGGGACTGGAGATGTGCATGTCCTGTGAAAAAAAACACACATCAACATCTCCATTGTTTAAGTACAGCAGGTACTGTAGGGCAAAACATGTACAGTACAATACAGTTCAGCACAACAGTATGGTCTCACTGACAGTCCTCCACATTGTCCATCCATGGCCGATTCCTTGCATGGCGCAAAACGCCATTAATGCAGTCTCTAACGCCTTTCATTACAGGATCTGTAACTGTATAAAAGCGCCGCATTTCTTCCACAATGTTTTTCCTTATATTGGCAGGAAGGGCCTTTTTAACGCGATTTCCTTCATAGTTCACTTTGAACACCCACTCGCAGTACAATGTGTAGGGAACATGGTGCTTAAAAATGATCAAGGCATACTTGTGGGGTACACCAGCACTCATCACCCTATACTTCTCCCTGAGCCCCGGTGGCAGATCGCACAGGGTGATGTCGGGCACTGTTTCGATGCGAGCCGGTGTAGGTCTTTTGGGAACGGTGTGCTTGAGGCGACGGGCGATGGTAGGATGTCTGGGAGGAAGCTTTCCTCCTGTCTTGGTCGCCGTGTTGTCTCCTGGCGTGGTCTTGATGGGGTTGTCATGTCCTCCTCAACGGCATACATGTACACTACATCTTCTGGTGGAGGGGGTGCACTTGGTGAAGGAAGGGGGTCGAAACAGGGGAATTAGCACCGAGCAAATAATGTATGCCCGCAATGTCAGCCTCTATCTTCTCCATCCGTTGATCCATCCGTTGCTCCATTTGTAGCATCCGTTGCTCCACATTTAACATGGTCTCCAGAAGCAGATCTATCTTTGCCAGCACAATAGAATTCTCGGGGAGATCCACACTTATCCCATTCAGCATCCGGTCCAACGAGCTGCTTCTTGTGCATGGCGTCTGGACATCTGGGGGGATGGGTGCAATGGAGGATGAGATGGGGGTTCCATGGAGAGAAGCGGCATCGATGGAGAGTGGAGGAGGTGACCTGTGGATACCCGGTAGAGGAGAAGCGGCAGCGTCATCGAAGAGGGATGGAGAAGGTGACCTTTGGATTTCCGGGCGAGAAGCAGAGTCGTCTAAGCGCAAAGGAGACAGTGACCCGTCGTTAGATGGAACCGGAGAAGATGGGGGTGGAGAAGACGGGATGAAGATTTCCGGGACAGCTACAGCAGAGTCGTCGAAGCATACGGGAGGAAGTAGTCTGCGGGTTCAATGGGTTGGCTGCCATTCGTTTTGTGTCGAAAGTACATCACGTATATCTTCTTCACATAATGAGGCTTACGCCTAAGAAAACCCTTAACCTTTGGGGTCAGCAGAAGGTTTTCTTTATTGGCCTTAGCCTGTCGCTTTGCCCTTGGCGTGGAAACGGCTCCTGCCTTTCGCTTTTTCAGCATGACAGGCACGGCAGAGGTGAGTGGGTTCTTGCGTCCATAGAAACGGGGCTGCTCCATGGAAGCATGTGGCACAATGCAGTACAGTATCTGGACAAGGGCAAGTTCAGATAAAGATCATGGAGTGGTGGCCTATGCAAAGTGTGTGAACTTTTATGCATGGCGGACAGGTACAGGTGTTGAAAGTGGGCGTGTGAGTCATTACCGTATAAATACACCATCCATTTTGTGGATTCACTGCACATAGAATACACATCGACTAAACATCGAATATACATTCTTGTGTTTGTATTTCTTTCTACTCACAGCAATGCCTGTTAAAAAGATTTCTAAGGATCTCAGCATGCGAATTAAGAAGATGTACAGGAGCGGACACCGAATTGCTGCTATCCAATGCTGGTTAGCTACTTCTGACCTCGTTGTGCCATTAAACACCTTGAGCTATCATGCACACGGACAAAACAGAGACCGGAAAAAGGCACCAAGGGTAACAAACGCGTAAGTATATTTATAAAACTTAACAAAAAAAAAATATAGAAAACTGTACTGTTCATCTACAGTACAGTTCTGTATCTACTGTAATACTGTTGTTATTTCTGTTGATTTATATTACAACATACAGTAGTTTGTCTATTTATAGTACAGCAGTATACATTTTTTGTATATTTCAATTAATCTTACAACGGTATATACTGAATAGGATGTACTGTATATTTATATTACAACAGTATATTTATTTTCTATATTAATATTTATAGTACAACAGTATATATATTTTGTCTATTTATATTTATAGTACAGCAGTATACATTTTTTGTATATTTCAATTAATCTTACAACGGTATATACACCAGTAGGATGTATATTTATATTACAATAGTATATTTATTGTGTATATTTATATTTATAGTACAGCAGTCTATATTTTTTGTATATTTCAATTTATTTAATATTACAACATTATATTTACAGTATATACATTTTTTATTGCTTCATATTAATAAAACAATATTTTTTCTTTACATTGTAGGGAGACAACTCTTCTGGTGGACAAAATAAGTGAGGAGAATGATGAGAGGAGTGCATTAAGGGTTAAAAACACTCTGCAGGAAAAGCACAATCTGACTGTATCCGAAACCAGCATAAAGAAGATGAGACGCAGCATTGGATGGAAATATGGACGTGTGAGGTTAGTACTGGACAGTACAGAAGGTAAAAGTGTTGTTTAGCAAACTGTACTGCACTGTGCCGCTAAAAAAAATTTTTATTCCTTGTCATTACAGAGTGTACCCCATGATACGGGACGCAAACAAAATCAAAAGAGTGCTCCAGGCCCATGCATGGATCGACAGTGGGGAGACTTTCCAGGATTGCATCTTCACTGATGAGTCTACTGTGTCGCTGGAGAGATTTGCACGATTTGCGTTCCACAAAAAAGGCCGCTTATCTTTGAAGTCGCGGCCAAAACACCCTGTGAAGCTGCATGTGTGGGGTGCCATTTCTAGGCATGGACCGGGATGCATTGTCATCTTTGAAGGTAACATTTATCAAATATAATGTCGCCTAATGCACTGTACTTGACTAGTGTTGCCTTACCGTATGCACTGTACTGTACTATTGTGCAGTTTTTTGAGCACTTTTCTTTTCTTGCTATAGGAATCATGAATAAAGCTTTCTTCCAAGACAACATTGTGCCCGAGATAGTGCAATACATCACATGCGACTTTCCCCATGGTCACCGCTTCTACCAGGACAACGATCCCAAGCACACTGCGTCAACGTCGCATATCCTTGAGCGCGGCATCAACTGGGTGAAGACGCCAGCGGAGTAAGTGCAGTAGACCGTGTCCCATTTTTGTTCCCCACTGTTTTTAGCTCTTAAACCAATTGTCCTTTCTTTCCAATGACAGGTCGCCAGACTTCAATCCGATCGAAATGGTCTGGCATCAGCTGAATGACCATATCCGGAAAGTGGTGAAACCCTCCAAAAAGGACGAGTTGTTGAAAGGCATACTGAGTTTTTGGAAAGATGTACTCATCGTGGAACGCTGCAATAAATATATAGACCATATTGCCACTGTGTTGCCCATTGTCATCACGCGTAATGGGCAAGCATCAGGAAAGTAGTACTGTGCTGTAGTATTGTAAGTACAGTATGTTACAAGTAAGTATGGCAAAGATTTTTTCTTTCCAGATAGTAAGAGTACTAGTACTGTATACAGTAGTTAGTTTTTTCTTTACAGAGAGAGCAGCACCAGCCATCAGGTTACAGTACATAGAATTTACCAGTAGTCAGAGTATATAGTACAGTAGTTCCAGTACAGTATACAGTACACTAGTTTGACAGTACTACAGTAACTGCCTACTACAGTAACTGCCCCATTTTTTTTCTTTCCAGACAAAGCTGCACCAGCCACCTACAGTAGTTCTGCCATAATACAGTACAGTAATTGCACACATTTTTGGTTTTCTTGTCGTTCCAGGAGAAACGGTGGCCTGGGGGGATGGGGGCGTTGTGTCCAGTCAAATCTGCTTGTACAGTCAAATGTACAGTATATAAACAGCAGCAATGATGTACACAAAACCTCTCCTCTCTCAATTAACTACTGTACTGCAGACAGAATGAGGAAAAGATAAAGACTAAAGAAAAATTAATTTTACTATACAGTATATACAGTACAGTATATTATACAGTACATTACAGTACTGTACTGTATGTACTGTAGTATTAAATAATATTCTTATAAATGTGCATTACTCATGTTTCCCCATGTTTTACAAAGGTTTTCCAAATGGTTATACAATTTCAAGCTGCCAAAATAACTTAATAAAGACTGCATTACTGTATGTATTATTCCTGATTATTTTTATATTTGTATTTTTTGGTTCCTGATAAAATAAAATAAATATTTATTCACTTTCCTGCAAATCATAATCATTGACAGCCACCCCTACAGTGCACCAATGAATTATTTTATTTATTTATTTATTTATAAAATATTTTACCAGGATTTATACCAGGATTTATATATTTTTATTTTAAAGATATTAAATAATGTACTGTATTGTATTAAAAACATGTGACTGTAAACCATAGTGACTGACCAATATTTTCACACCCTGATGAAATACTGTCTCAGTGTACTCTCAATTCTCACAGTGCTGTGCACATCAGATTTACATTTCAAACAACAGGCCTCTAAGGGTTGGGGGAGGGGGTGGTGTGATTAGACGCAGGCATACTGTGTTTGTAGCTCGGCTATGGGCGGATTAAGAACACAATGGCAATATGCTTGGCTACGGAGGGTTAAAAACTCTGGAGGTGTGTGGCTGAAATAGTTAACAGCAGTGTAATTTCAAAAGGCAGTTCATCATAATAATTGGATGAATAAACCCCCAAAGACAACCCCCAAATACAGTACATAAAAAGCAAGTCACTTTAACTCCCTGTGCCCCATGCACCAAAAACGTTTTGTGGCAGAAGAATTTAATAAATGCTGCAGAATGTATTATTGTGTATGGATGGTTAGAATTGTTGTGCACTTTAAATGTTTCAACATTGCACAGTATTTGTAAATAAATGTTTTTGTACTGACTCCACCAATAAAAGACCATGTTGATTTTCCAAAGCCTTACCGTTCAAACAATAGGCCTCTAAGGGTTGGGGGAGTGGGATGGTGTGATTAGAAGCAGGCGTGCTGAGTGTTTGTAGCTCGGCTATGGGCGGATTAAGAACACAATGGCAATATGCAGCAGATCAACTCCCCAGTGGAGAGAGGGGGATGGTACTGTAGGCTAGGGTGACTCAGCCGATTGATGCTTGGCTAGGGAGGGATTAAAAACTCTGGAGGTGTGTGGCTGAAATTGTTAACAGCAGTGTAATTTCAAAAGGCAGTTCATCATAATAATTGGATGAATAAACCCCCAAAAACAACCCCCAAATACAGCACATAAAAAGCAAGTCACTTTAACTCCCTTTGCCCCATGCACCAAAAATGTTTTGTGGCAGAAGAATTTAATAAAGGCTGTAGAATGTATTATTGTGTTTTGATGTTTTGAATTGCTGTGCACTTTAAATGTTTCAACATTGTACAGTACTATACTGTATGTGTAAATAAATGTTTTTGTACTGACTCCACCAACAAAAGAATAAGTTGAATTGCCTCAAATTGTTTCCATCTGCTCCTTTGCCAGTGTAACAAATGTACTGTAGAGGCTTGCTGCACTGTTTTTTAACTGGCTGGTCGCGCAATTGGCGTAGGAACAACGGCAATTGGCGTGGGAACTAGGTCAATTGGCGTGGGAACTTCTGTTTTAGGGCACCTAGAAATAAAATTTATTTGGCCCCTAGATGTTAGGAACCCCCTCACTTGACCCCAACAGGGTCCGAGCAGTAATGGCGGCGAGAAAGGGTTACGCCGGCGAGGAGGGTCCTACCATTGAGCGCAATGGCGGAGAAAGCTTTGAACCGGCTAAGTCAGAATGTGCAGAAACCTGGAACCCACAACTTCGGTTCTGTTCGACCTAGAGGGCTCAGATTCAGTCACCATGTAGTCCTAGTTGCGGCAGGATTGCATGGCAAATTGCGACCCTCTCCTGGCAACAGAACGGAGTCAGGGTGATGTTAAAGTTCAGGTTTCTGCCATTGACTTGCATGGCAGAAAAAAAGCCACTTTGGTAATGTGCTTTTAAACTGTCTTTTTGTACCTCCGGTTCCGGGGGTTTTGGAAGGCTGATATTTTGCCACTATGGCAAGGGTCCCCCCGCATGAGGACCAGGTAAATTTCAACCCGCTCAGACCCACAGAACGGGTTATTTTACATTTTATTCACGCAATGGCGTGGGAACTACTTAGGGCAGCGGTCAAGTTCACGGGCAATTGGCGTGGGAACTTCTGTTCTAGGGCACCTAGGAACAAAATTCTTTTTGCCCATAGATGTTAGGCACTGTATACCACTGTACAGTATACTGTGGAAGACAAATAATGACACGATACTGAACATGTAGAATAAATGCATAGTTTTATTTATTCGGGTTTATTACACAGTATACAGAGAAGAAACAAAAAGAAAAGTTTTAATGTACAGTAATGGTCAGCCCCCTAAAGAAGTACCCAGCCAGCCCCACCAAAATAATACGGCAACAAGACAGTACTCACCATAGAATTAAAATTCATTTTCCCCCAGATGTTAGGAACCCCCTCACTTCACCCCAACAGGGTCCGAGCATGTACAGTGCAGTACTGTACTTTAAAATAAAATGAAATATGCAATTTTACTATTACTGCGCGCGCACGCACAGACTGTGTACTGTAGGTTGAACCGCGAAGGTATTAGACTTCAGAGACAACAGCTCGCAAACGCCCCCATGCGTTTTTACACGGAATTGCAGTGTTGCAGCCAGCGGGAATAAAATGCTTAAATCACGGGCGCGAAATAACGCAATACACTCCGGGAGAAAACGTTACTAAACCGCACATCACCGGGATATTCCAAAATTCGCGGAACTAGCCAACTTCGAATAAAGTTGGTCGCCAGTGTATATCTGAAATCTCGCTTTTGTTGTGTGCGTTTTCTATTTTTTCTTTCGGCCTATGATTGTACACGAATAAACTTTCTTTAACTTTAACTTTCTTTAAACTTTGGCATAATTGTTGTGTGCTCTTGATTCATGTTGTGATTTGCTCTGGTGGTTGGTTGATGACTACTTCATTGAGCCCACAGAGGAATCCCTTCGCAAATGTAGCAAGGTCCCCTCTTGCTCCCCGGTTCCCCCTCCCTTACCTCCGTTATGGTAGGGGTGCTTGCGGGTGGCGACGGGCTGGCCAGTGGCTCCCTTTGCAGGGCTACATTTGGAGATGCTGCTGAGAGCAAACCTGGGGTGCCCTATTCAGTACCAAATTGTTCAATGTAAGTTTCCACCATGTTTGTGCCCTCAAGGCGGGAGGTCTACATATGGCTTTTCAGTGTAGGCAGGCTCCCAACCTCCTTGTTGCTGTAGGTGGAATTCCTGCTTGGATATCCACACGGGACCTCCAGGAGGATGTTCAGCAACTCCCTGGGCTGGCGCGTGCTCGGATCATAGGGTGAAGGTATGATGACTTCTGTCAATGGAGTGCTATAATAATAGATGTAGGCCATGCCATAGGTAAGGAAGATGGCCCCCAATTCCTAAATCTACCAGAAGTTCCGACAGAAGGATGCCCATTTATTTACCCTGACCTAGCAGTCTCTTTAGAACCCTTCCTTCCATATCTGGTGGGAAAACCAGAGCCCCAACCCCGCGGTGAGAGTGGCTCAGTGCAAAGCTAGAACCCTTCCTTGAAAGAGGGTGCTCCTCCTCTTGAGTTCACCAGGGGGAGGAAGCACAGTGAGTCTCAATCAGCAGTTTCCATTCCCCATAAGAAAGGTACAGGATGCCGCGAACTGCACCCTCGGTTGTATGGAGTTTGGCACACAAGACCAATTTCCCCTTTCTTTTGTGCCTGTGTGTACAAAAGGAATTGAAACTGTCTGGCGGTAGGGCATTCAAACCCCCTCCGCTACCATATGACTATATGCCGGCAAAGGTGGAAGGGGTGAGCTGCTTACACTGCTTCTGTATCAAGTGTGATTTTCAGGGTGGTGAGTTGGCTTGGGGACCCGAGTGTGCCTGCTGCGGGGCACTGTTCCTGATCCCCAAGCAGCTGCGGACTACGGAACCCGCAAAGAAAGAAGCGATCGACTTCAATACTGGGCCAGTCAATACAGCTAACCAACCTACCTCACTCACGGAAGTTTCAGAGGGCCCGTGCGCTCTGACCGTGGTTCCAGACTCTGATCCAGACTCTGCTCCAGAACCGGTTCCAACGACGGAACCAAAGATGGCGAGACCACAGATGACGGAACCACAGATGACAGAACCAAAGAAGTGTAAGGTGACTGCCCAGGGAGAATGGGGATCGCTACCACTAGTGGCGCAGGAGCGGGACCTCTCACTGCCGATTGCACCTGTGAATGCGAGGTGCCCCAATGCTGTTCCCCTGCAGAGGTTTCCCTACCCCCATCCTGTTCTTCTGATGACAGTAGCCAATAAGGTGTGGTGATGCGCCAGCCGGCAGACCAACCAGGTGAAGCCTAGACCAAGAGTCAACTACCTCATCTACCGCAGACCCTGCTGGGGGCCCATGTTCCCTACCACGGCCGGTCTGGCCTACAACGATGGTACTATCGGTCCCAGGCTTGGGACAAGTACCTGCCGACAAGGTCAAGGGTGAGTGAACTGCCCCAGGGTTGTCGGATATGAGTCCCCAGGTGACCGCGGAGCACGGTAGTTCCTTAAGCATGGCTACCAGGGTGATTTGCTCGCCTCATCATCGTGTCCTAGTGGAGGTGTCCCCCCTAGAAGATTGCTGCCAGGTGGTACGTGTGGATACATGTCCACTGCCTACCTGTCTACCGGAGAGAAGCGATGGCCCCATCGCAGTGTCCAGTGAAGTGGAAGAGGTGCCTGACGGTGTTCCAGATGACCTGACAAACGTCAGCAGAAAGCGGAGCAGAGAGGCACCAATCCTTTATTCCTTGCAGGCTGCGATGGAGGTATCCAGTGAAGAGGCCCTGCTCGGCGCTTACTTCTATGTGAAGGATCCCCAAGCATATCTGTGTCAAGACCTGAATCTGCATCCAGACTTCAAGATGTTCCTAGAAGACGGCACTTCTGAAGCAACTGCTGGAGCGAGCCAGGACTGTGTTGAGACCGCTTTGGTAATTATTGCCTCCTCCAGGCGCAACCTGAAGTGTTCTATTTGCCATGTGGTGGACCGAGGAGAAGGCCAAGACCTCCTTGTCTACCGCATCCCTAATGCGGATGGCTGGGTAAAGGTCTGGCACAAAGACTACTTGCTGTTCCTTCCACCAGGGGGAGCGAATAGATTAGTATCAGAGACTGTAGTACCCGATCATGAGTTTGAAGAGTCTACCGAGACTCCAGTTACGGTAAAGGAGACTACCGAGGCAGAGACTCACAGGCATCAGAGTGAGGCGTCCTCACACAATTAGTTAGGGGCACCCCACAACGGGTCTCAGCAAACAGTTAACACTCAGCTGGCCTCAGGTATCACTGTGGTGATTAAGTCATGTACCAATTGTGATAAAGCGAATGTGATATGTTGTATATACTATGCACTGCATTTTTATTAAATAACTTTGTGCTGTGTGACGCTGTCCTCCAAGCGGGGTCGTTGGTATTTCGTCCAGGGGGAAAATATAGCCATGTCCCCTCTGGCTGCCCGGTTCCCCCTTTCACCCTTGCTTACCTCCGTTATGTTGGGGATGCTTGCGGGTGGCAACGGGCGCAGATAGTGCTAGCAGCGGCCATTACAGCATCGCGCATGCGTGGTAAAGATAGCGAATGCGGCGCCAATAGAGTAGAGACTCTAGAGGAACAACATTACTCAGAAGCCTCTGGGGTCTTCCCTTTCACCCATATCACCTGCAGCATTACAGCCAGTAGGGCTTACAGATTCTCCTCCTGCAAAGGGTATACATTGTTGCGCGCTGGAGTCAGGAAGCTGACAGTGGAGCACGAGTGTCAGTAGGAGCTGGGACACAGAAAGTTGAGGGTGTAGGTGCAGGGAGGCAAGTAGCCCCTGCACTAGGCCAGAGATCTCCCCTAGGCTCCAGCTAGGCCCGACTCACAGATCAGGTTTGTGGTTGCTACAGGGACAGGCCCATAGGTAGGGACACTGCCCCTTTAAATATTTGTTAGTTCAGGCACACAGCAAGAATGCTGTGCAGCCTGAAGGTTGCGGTCTGGGACCAGACCCTGTCCAGTTGCAGAGACGGTTTCCATGGTGGGATCATCCTACAGGACATCATCCCACTCGGAGGCGGAATCGTCGCAGGATCAGAGGATCCACTTATCTCCACGTCAGCGCGCCCGGGTGTGCACATACCCGGCAGGTACCATTATACACCAAGTGCACTAACTATCCTCATCTAGTACGGCGCTGATCACGCCTAAGGGTTGTGGGACTTTTGGGACTTTGGGTATATGGTGTGGGGTGAAGGCCCTGCGAGGCGTGGGGCAGTTGTATCTCTAGTCATTATAGAGTCTAGTGTTCAGGGTTATCTGTTATGTCTATGTGCAGTAAAGCAGGAGAAAATTCCTCAAGGGAAGGTAACGGAGCACAGCAACGGAAGGAGGGGGCTAGACACAGATGTATGAATAAAAATCCTTGAATCCATGGTAGACATCATGGTATGGGATAGATAAAAAAAAACTCTTACGCGTTTTGGGCCGTCGCCCTTTATCAAAGATAAATATATTCTCTTTGATAAAGGGCGACGGCCCGAAACGCGTAAGAGTTTTTTTATCTATCCCATACCATGATGTCTACCATGGATTAAAGGATTTTTATTCATACATCGGTGTCTAGCCCCCTCCTTCTGTTGCTGTGCTCCGTTACCTTCCCTTGAGGAATTTTCTCCTGCTCTACTACAAACGTGACGCACGCCCAAGGATTCACCAGCTCTCTAACCGTGAGTACTCCATTCCGTTCACTACGGTCTGGGTGTTCTATACCACTAGTGTCTTGCTCCAGGGGAATGTGCATTACTGTTAACTAGGTGGTCAGATATTTATGACTGACCCTACCTATCTATACAGGTCCCCCACACATTTGGGAGGCAACCATATAGACACGGATCACATATGAATCAAGAGAGTGGTTTTTCCCTGTTATTCTGATGTATATTGGAGACTTCGTTATACCTATGCAAATAGTGACGCCATATTGCTGAGCACGGGATTTTGGAACTCTGTTTCCTATTACCTATGTTCAGTAAAGACCTTTCTATTTTTACAAAGCTTTGTGTTCATTGTGATTGTGTCCTGTGAGGGGCTGCTTCCGCTCTGCTGGGATCCCTCACAGGTGGAGGCTCTGCACCATATAGTAAGTAATATACCCAAGGCACTCCATGGCAGAGACTTAGGCTCCTGTTAGCCAACAGGTGAAGGGCAGCACCAGTAGCATAATAACATCCTACCCCAGATCTCACTTAGGGGTGGGGGAAACAGGGCTACACATGTTTCTTCTTTACTATCTTTTTTCTGCTTTCATGGACATGCATGTCAGGTGTGCTGAAATAGATTTTTCTCTTCTTAGACAGCATTAAGCTCTCAGATCCATTGGTTATGATTATAGGTATGTCCAAGGTGTTACATGTGAACAGGGTATGTCCATAATACCTCTCTTTCCCCATAGTGCATCCGTTATGTAAGCCTCTAGTAAGTTCAGGGCATTAATAGGTTAATCTATGAGCCATTGACCCCCTGTTAGGACCAGTATGTCAGGCCAGAGTCTGCAGTCATGTTAAGCTTCCATTTTGTCTGGTCATAACTAGTTAAGATTCTGTAGTCAGCCTTTGCTGAAATATAATTCATAAATGCACTCAGTTTCTGCTAAATTGCATTTCCTTTCTTTCTGGTCAGGATATTACTAGATACTTTTGTGAGGTCAATTTCCTGGTGTTTTAGTAGAATATAATAGAATGGTTCTCTGCAAGAAGCAAGAATAATGTAATAAAAGTTGCTAAGACTCAAGGTCTCTTTTGATAACAGACAATGAATAAGCTATGTATTCAGAACATTGCTTGTATTGAAAAGGGACACGTCTCAAAAGTCACGCCACTAATATGTCCTGCCCCTAAATCACGCCTCTAATCAAAGCTACGCCCAAGACACACCTAGTATACGCCCAGGACACGCCTGTGTTACGCCTCTAACCAATATCTTTTTTTTCTGTATAAAAATCATTACCCTATGAGTAATAAATAGAGACAAAGGACTTGAAACCTGGCGTGCGTTACGTTTCATTTTGTTCGTCTCCCAGGCCTGATAAGGTTCATCAAAAATCGGAGATAACAGTGGCAAGGCGTGAAAAACTTCTCCGGGGGAGTCTGCTGCAAACGGTGCAGAAGGTGTATCCAGTCACAAGGCTTCAGTGTACCTGGCAGAGGAAAAGTTCCTCTCGGTGCTGAAGCCAGGGGAGGAAATAATGGATTTTCCTTTCACCCCCCTTCTGCCCAAATTGTAAGTGATGGAAGTAAGGTGGTGACTCATGGCCTGTGTGAGCCTATCAGTGATGGGTACAGTCCATGAGCCCGTCCCTTCCTGAAGCTAACCAGTGGGTGTTGTAAAGTTAGGGCAGTCTTGCTCTGCCTTCCAAGGAGAGAGCATGGTCTGTCAGCGACTCCCATCGCGTGGATGAGCTAGCCCAACCTAGGCTGAGTTGCCTGGGGACCACCAAGACTCCAGGCCCCATTCTATCGGGGCAAGCACCTTACTGAAGTCCTGAGACCTTGGACCTTAATAATTGTGCTTTATGAAGAGCTGATGCAGCATGTCCAAAAAATCTGTCTGTTCACTATACCTCTGCCTGGGTGTCAGTTCCTGGGCAGGAGGGGCAAAGGAGTGTTGTGGTGGGAGCTGACATACTGCATCCCAGGAGACCATTGCAGCTGGAGGTGCTGAACCAATGATACAAGAACCAGAGACCACCCAAAAGCCAGTCCTGTTGCCCCTTACCATTGCGGCTACTCAGCTCTCCTGAACCAGCAGGTATGCCTCAGCACCACACTAAGACAATAATGCAGTCCTTCTCCCAGGGGGGGGGTTACATTTGGAGGCGCTGCTGAGATAATCAGGACAGGTTTTCAGGCTTAGCAGAGCAGCCTTTCAGAGATTGAGGCTTAGAGTGTAACTGCATGCTGGGAGTGGGACTCAGTGTGTGGCAGCATGCTGCCAGAAAGGGTGCCTGTGAGAGGGGAGGCTAGGGATAGTTGCCCAGGGACCCAGGCATACCATAACCAGGGCCCACTTTCCCCGCTATAGGAACTATAAGCTATGCTGACCGAGTCAGAGGGCACTTGAGCTGAGTGTGGCAGAATACAGTATGCTGGAAGAAAGCTTCATATAGCAGAAGGAAAGTTGTGTATGAGCTATCTGCAGCCTGAAGAAGAAAAAGTGCAGGAGGAGTTCAGTGCTTACACAGCAGAGGAACTAATGTATGAGTATACTTCTGTACCAGTTCTGAGATATGAAGAGGGTCAGGTGTAGAAGGGGATTTAGTAAATCTGCCAGGAGCTACAGCCTGTATTCCTAGGGAAGTGTTTGTTTGAGATAAGCTACAGATCAGTATGGTGTTCTAGTCATCCTGGGGGTCTGGTGGAACCTAAAGATATCAGGAAGGGACTGCAAGTTTAGGACTTGGTCACCTCAAAGAATCTGAGAGGTCAGAACTCACAAGGGTGGCGTAAGAGTAATGCTGGGTATGGTCTAGGAAATGGGGACTGTGACTGCCAGGGCACACAGAAACTTTCCATGTAAGGAGTTACCACGTTACTAGTGTTAAGTAACAAGTTCAGACACACACACATTCAGAGAGCCGAGTATGAGTTACACAGATGAAGTGTGCTATAAAAGGAGTTTCTGTGAAGGAGATACCATCCGCCTCAGAAATTTCTTACAAGGAGAATTGTATGCAGAAGGTGCTTAAAATGGCGGCCACAGTGTGGTGGTTGTGCACTTAAGATTTCCAAAATGGCGCTCCCGCCAAAGAAGCTGAACCGCATGGGTTTGCAAACACTAAGTGCAAACTTTTGCAGACCTAAGTTGCAACGTTTTGTGTCAAATCCTGATGCCGCGCCCTAAAGAAATTGGCAATGCAGAGCCAAGCCGGCCTCTAGTTTCACCCAGGGGAGGGGCTAATGAGTAACAGCAAATCAGGATGTAACTCTCTAGTGGGAGGAGTTCTAGTTAGTGCTAGATCTTACTCAGTCTGAATGAATCTAGTTAAAGGATAGAAGCATACACTACACTATACTTTCTACCTCAAGTTAGCTAAAGGAATGGTAGCCAACAACTATTTGCTTCCTGGTGGTTACCTGGTCGTCACTGTACAAGGCCAGACCTACCTGAAGTGTCTTTGCTTCAGCTGCAAACAACCTGGAGGTGGTGCGAGCCTCCAAGTGTGGTGCCAGCACTGTGGCACTCATTACCTGCAGCCGGTGAGTTCCATTCACTTGGCGCGGAGAACCTCTCTTTTCAGTGCAAGTGCACCGGACGGTGTGGTCCCTGATGTCCAATTACAGTGGCAGGATGCTCCAGTGGTCTGGTACCACAGACTACAGCTGTCGCGGACCCTGCTGTGGACCCGTGTGCCCCAACCGAAACAGTCCCAGGATTGGGATCCCACGCTCCCGAGGTTCCGGAGGTTGAGTGGACTGCCCCAGGGGTGTCGTGAGTTATCTCCCAGGCTGACCAGGAGCAGGGAAGCTCCATAAGTCCGGTCGCCAGGGCGATGGGATCGCCGTGGCATCGCTTCCTGAGGGAGGTGTCACGCTCTGTTGATTCCCAAGATGATGTTCCTAAGGTCGATCCTGTAGAAAGAGGACTACCTGGTTCCAGTGTATGGCGACAGCATTCCTGGTTGGAGACGTCCATCCAGGATGCCGTGCTGAGACCGGAGCTGTGGAAGGATCCTGCGTCAGAGAGAGATGGCGTCGTGGCGAAGAATCCCCTGGCCGCGGAACCTGTGAAAGAAGAAGGCGGCTCCTACCTTTGGATGGGTGAGCCCGAGATCACTTACCCTCCACATGCTTCAGTTGCGGCCTCCGCGGTCCGCGTGATGACTGCAGGAGCTCCGCCAGGCATGCCGCTCGGTGGCGTGCTTCAGTTCCAAATGGAAGTGACGTCACCGGCACTGCCAACGGAAAGCCAGTGGGTGATCTCGCGAGACCGGCGCTGCCTTGTGACGTCAGCAAGATGTTGTCGGCCATCTTGGATTCTGAGCCGGTGGCCCCATTGAAGAAAACGGAACTGCTACTATCAAGAGGAACGGGACTAACGGTACCGGAGGGCCCTCGTTTTGTGCCCCAATGCTCTGAAGCTTGTCACCATACCCCTTCTGCCGCCCCATTACCTTCTCCTTGGGTTGGGGTAAGCACCAGATATATGGACATGTCATGGACTTGAGTAGGCCCCAGCCATTGGCCCTTCCCATTGCCCATGTCTCTGCCCCGTCCTACCGTCAGGTATCCGTGCACTCCCTCTATGGACTATTGTTAGAGAGAGAGTCCCACGGGGAGGTCCTGGCTCCTTATATCCAAAGAATTATGCCAAGATACCCAGGTAACTTGTGCATCACCTCTACTGAGAGTGTTATGAAAAGAGAATCAATTGATTCTACCGAGACCCATCAGTGGCTGCAGCGGGATTGGGAGGTGCCCTGTCACTGGCCTTAGTATCTCAGGTTCCCCTTAGGCTAACCCTAAGCTATACCTTGTGTGGTTCAAAGAGGTTCAGAGAAGGGCTATAAGGAAGTCTGATCCTAAGTAAAATAAGTAGGATTCTCATTGTTAGCCAATTGTGATTGTATGATTACATCTAATGTGCCTGAACTATGTTTCAGGGTAACAGAACTGACAGATGGTGCCTAAATTTGGACCCTAAGCGAGGCGGTTGGGATTTTCACCCAGGGGAGAGTGTAACAGAGTATGTCCCATAATACCTCTCTTTCCCCATAGTGTATCTGTTACGTAAGCCCCTAGTAAGTTCAGGGCATTAATAGGTTAAACTATGGGCCATTGACCCCCTTTCTGCCCCACTTGTAAGTGATGAAAGTAAGGTGGTGACTCATGGCCTGCATGAGCCCATCAGTGATGGGTACAATCTATGAGACCACCCCTTCCTGAAGCTAACCAGTGGGTGTTGCAAAGTTAGAGCAGTCTTGCTCTGCCTTCCAAGGAGAGAGCATGGGCTGTCAGACTCTCCCATCAAGTGGATGAGCTGTTCCACCCTAGTCTGAGTTGCCTAGGGACCACCAAGACTCCAGGCGACATACTATCGGGGTGAGCACCATCCTGAAGTCTTGGGACGTTGGACTTTAAAAACTGTGCTGTGTGAAGAGCTGATGCAGGATGTCCAATATATCTGTCTGTTCACTATACTGTACCTCTACCTGGGTGTCAGTTCCTGGGCAGGAGGGGTAAGGAGTGTTGTGGTGGGAGCTGACATCCTCCCAAAAGCCTGTCCTGTTGCCCCTTACCATCGCAGCTACTCACCTCTCCTGAACCAGCAGGTATGGCTCAGCGCCACACTAAGACAGTAATGCAGTCCTTCTCCCGGAGGGGAGGGGGGGGGGGAGACACATGGGTTACACGTGCATAGGGCCAATCAGCCTTGCTAAAGCCTTTTTCTTTATGTAACGGTATTTCTGACCCGGTCTGACCCACCCAATCTCACATTGGCCCCTGTGGTCTAACCGGACCCCATTACAGTGTAGATATGCCTGATGGTGCACCTGTTGGCTACAGGACTCCTGAGTCTCCCGCATGATGGTGTGTGGGGAGGATCCGTCAGACAGGCAGCTGAGGTAGTGTGCTGAGTCTCACCTAGTTCCAGTGCAGCGCCTCCACCTCACCAGGGTCCCTGCGTCCGCATGGGGATGATCCTGACAAGGAACTCCTCGGTGGTGCAACCTCCTGTGTAATCATTGGACTCTCACACACAGGGGTTTCTCTGATCAGCTCCATCTTTATTGTCACGGTGGGCATAGCTGCCCTCCACAATGGGTATGTTCAGCCAATCATCACGTCCGTGCTCCCTTTAGATAGGTATATCACCTAGATCAGGGATTCACTTATTCCCGCAGGAATCACTGTCCTGTGCCAGGTCCCTGGACACAGCCTCCCATGGAGTTACTACAACATAACTGACACTCTGATAGAAACTGAACTCCTGCCTCAGCTCTGACAAGAGCTGAACTCTTCCTCCTCTCAGCAGAACCTTCTAGCAACTAACTTTTAGACACAGTGCTGTGCCTTATGTAAGCTTCTGAGGCTGACACACCTCTGACATCACTAACCATGGAGTCAGAGCATGTGACCAGTCCCAGCCATACACAGGGCACCCCACCAGGGTGTGAGGGGAAACCTCCATAATTACTGCTGGCATGCCCACACTTACCAGGCCTTACTGCCAACAGGAGAGATGACTGTAGGCATTTTACATGACCGCTACATTCTCCCCCTGGTGAATCCCATCGTCCACGCTGGGACCTAAATTTGTATACCTCTTTCCAGGAAGCACTGTAACGGAAAACATAATTAACATCACACATGAATACAGTCATCCGCCAAGCCCGCCCCGACCAGCAGCCACAGACCCGTGTGATGCGTTAGTACCCCCTAAAAATAGTGATCTGAGTCGGGTTTCCTCACCTCCCTGTTACCCATATCCAGGACCGTGACATAGTAATGCCTAGGCGATCCTCTCTCTGGCATATAGGTCACCCTATGTTTGTGAACATTTCTCCCTATGCTCCACACTCGCATCAGGGTGTCTATCCTTTCTTCCGCCTTCTTACCTACAATGGCGCTCCCCCTATTGACTAAATACAGCTCTATAGTCTCTTGGAGCCACTTTTCCCTATTGTCCTCAATTTCATCCATCAGGGGCTCCGGAACATAGGGATACTCCAACCCATGGGATTTTTTATATTTGACTATTATAGCCCTCTCCGCCCTACTGACCCTGGTCAGATCAGCATTACCTGCCCTCCCAGGTAACACCCATGATAGGGGCTCATCAGGATCGACTGGATCTGACAGTGTGTCAGGACCCATGGGCGCTATGTCTCTACGCTCCAGCTGGAACCACCTCTTCTGTAATTCCCTGTCCCTCTGCTCGGGTGTAAACTCTCCCTCTTTCCACCAGAAATCTACCACGTCCTCCCGCCGGATGAGGAACCGAGTACGGTCCATCCACGCGGAGTACCCTTCAAATAGCGGGGCCCACCACCGGGTCTCCTTAAATGGGTTAGGTCCTGGTTCCCTGTCGTCATCAAATGAAAATACCCCTGACGACCTTGTGGATCGCGAGTTGAACCACCTCGAGGACCCCGGAGCCTTAACTGCCGGTTGGGGTGCTGTATCTGCTACCCTCAATTCTCCCCCTCCCCGTGAATCGCCCTCCGTAGCGCCACTGCGCTGCCTTTCCCCAGTCCATCTTCCCTCGCCCCCCGGTGAATTGTCCACGTACTCCAGGCTAGGCGGTGAACCCGGTGACCGTGTGATGGGGGTAGGGGTATTAACTATGGCGGGGGTTTGGGCATAGGGGCACGGAACGGGACCCCACGGGGTTACGACCCGCTCCTGGCTGTCCGTAGACTGGTCCAAGGATGATGTCTCACCCTCCTCAGTCCTGAGATCGTCTCTCCAATTTCTGGGCCTTGTAAGTGATCGGGGACCTTCCCCCGATCGCCGAAGCGTCGCTGTTTTTTCTTCCTGGGTTCCGCCGTCGCCACCGGAAGTGACGTCCTCCCCGGAACCGGAAGCGTCGCCATCTCGCGTGGGACCCCCATGCGGGATCTCTTCCTCTATGACGACATCCGGTTGCTCCGCCGTCGCCACCGGAAGTGATGCCGTCTCTCCACGTGCGCGTTGGGCCTGGCGCGGCCCTTCCAGCGCTTCGCCGTCTGCTGCAACCAAGTAAGTAATAGGGCTGCTTGGCTTACCCGTCCGCAGGGGTGTAGGCGTCTCTCTCCCATCTCCGCCAGGTCCTGGGATGGCGGGACTCCGTCGGTCGGATCGCCGATCTGCGGGTGACGTCCTGCCACTCACCCCACGGGGTGTCGTTCTCCCGGTATGCCTTTTCAGCTCCGTTTTTACTACCGCCAGCTCACGGAGGTCCTCGTCTGAGTAATCCCCTCGCCCGGACTTAGGGGTCTCCGGGCGGGGTGACAGTCTCTTTTCCCCGAACGCGGGGGTTGATTCAGCCGCCTCAATCGCCAGTGACCCAGCCGACTTGACCGGCTCCAGTCCCTTGTTTCCGGGACTCGCGCGGTTGATCCATAGCGCGCCCGGTGACTCGGCGGAGCGCCTTGTCACGTCCACCGGGGGGTCAGCAGGCTGTATAGGAATGAATGTGGGCATAGGCCACAGGTACAAGGTCCCGCAATGAGGGCAACGTGCCGCCGTGTTGACCGTGCCTCCGGGCAGCCCGCATTGTAGGCATAGCCCAACCACCGTCTCGGTATTGGCCACCCTCACTACTAGCACCCCGCCGGGCACTGAGTAGGGCTGTGTAGAGACCATTGTGCCCACAGTGGAGGAGCAGGCCATTCTCTTTACAGGAGCCACTTCCTGTACAGGTCTCTCCTTCTCAGTGGTTCCTCGCAACTGACTGATGGAAGTTGCTGGATCCGCCACTCCCTGCTTCGGCTCCTCCCTTCTCTGACAGAGCTGGAACCCGCCCCCAGGGGTTGCAATAATGGGCGGGTCCCACAGGGGAATATCATGCCCCTTAATTAAGGCCGCACCTCTCTCAGTCCTGGTGGGCGCGGTCTGCGTTTTCGCGCCAGATTCCTCCTCAGAGCTGGAGTCTTTTCCCGCGGCTAGTTCCCGCCTTCTCCTTGCAGCAGCTTTTTGCGCAAAGTATCCTTTCTTGCAATTCACCTCCACGGCCGGAACTACTTTTTGTAGTGGCGCCGTCTGAATATAAGTCCCTGGGCCCAGTGGGTGCATCCCCACAGGCCATAGTTGAAAGTCACTCCCCCTGGTAGAAATCAGGGGAGGGTCCCATAAACTCAGCGGTTGACTCAGCACAGGGGCTGAATTAGTCACTGTCCATCCCGGCGCAGCCATAGCTTTCGCGCCATGCCCCCCTTCAGGGCGGGGCTCTGCTGTTCGCGCCATTCCCGGCCAGCTTTTTGCAAGTCCTGCACCAGCCACATTTTCTGTAACTGTCCCATGCGGTTTCCCTAGCAAGCGGGAACCGCCATTTTGGTTGACTTTTGAGCCCAAAAAGTCCATCTGTTGGCTCTCCTCACGGGGTTCTCCCCCAATTATAACAATTTCTTCACACTCTTCAAGGGTGGCCCCTCGCTGTCCCATACAGGATAAAAACGGGGCAGCCATAGCCTTCGCTCCGCTCCAGAGCAGCCTGGTCAATGACAACTCGGCGACAGTCTGCTCTTCAGTGGGTTGCACGCCACGGGTGCCCTCCCCATCAGCCTCTGTCCGCCATTTCATGTTCTCCGCACCACGCGGATCCTCCACTCTCTCGTAACAGTTGTCGTACATGGGGCTCCACTCTGCGGGGCAGCCACCACACCGGTACAATAAAGATTAGCTTCAGATGCACCACCACATGTGTACCTTATCTAGGTGTGACCCAGTGTTGCACTACCTCAGGCTAGGCTCACTCTCTCAGTGTCTGCTGTGGCTCCTTCCTCCCAGTCTGTGCTCACTACGGTGAGTGTCTGGAATGGGCTAGGTACTCTGGCTCTGCCATGCAGTACTTGGGGCGTCTACCTGTCTTGGTCAGCCTAGCGCAGACCCTCTCCAGGACTCCTGACCAAGTTAACAGGCTATCCCTTCTGGCATCCTACCAACTAGCACTGCCTCAAGGTGACTCGGTCAGCTATAACCCGGCTCCAGACCCCTCACTCCCTTCAGGCCCCTAGGTCGTCCCTGAGAACTGACATACTCCATCAGCACCCTGACCACCCCTAGGTCCGTCCCTACGCAGCACAAAGTGGCAGCAGACACTCTCCCTGTTTCCAAGTGACCTAGCTAGAGCCTGTCCTGATGACAGATCTGATCTCAGCAGCTCGCCTCCAAATGTAACGGTATTTCTGACCCGGTCTGACCCACCCAATCTCACATTGGCCCCTGTGGTCTAACCGGACCCCATTACAGTGTAGATATGCCTGATGGTGCACCTGTTGGCTACAGGACTCCTGAGTCTACCGCATGATGGTGTGTGGGGAGGACCCGTCAGACAGGCAGCTGAGGTAGTGTGCTGAGTCTCACCTAGTTCCAGTGCAACGCCTCCACCTCACCAGGGTCCCTGCGTCCGCATGGGGATGATCCTGACAAGGAACTCCTCGGTGGTGCAACCTCCTGTGTAATCATTGGACTCTCACACACAGGGGTTTCTCTGATCAGCTCCATCTTTATTGTCACGGTGGGCATAGCTGCCCTCCACAATGGGTATGTTCAGCCAATCATCACGTCCGTGCTCCCTTTAGATAGGTATATCACCTAGATCAGGGATTCACTTATTCCCGCAGGAATCACTGTCCTGTGCCAGGTCCCTGGACACAGCCTCCCATGGAGTTACTACAACATAACTGACACTCTGATAGAAACTGAACTCCTGCCTCAGCTCTGACAAGAGCTGAACTCTTCCTCCTCTCAGCAGAACCTTCTAGCAACTAACTTTTAGACACAGTGCTGTGCCTTATGTAAGCTTCTGAGGCTGACACACCTCTGACATCACTAACCATGGAGTCAGAGCATGTGACCAGTCCCAGCCATACACAGGGCACCCCACCAGGGTGTGAGGGGAAACCTCCATAATTACTGCTGGCATGCCCACACTTACCAGGCCTTCCTGCCAACAGGAGAGATGACTGTAGGCATTTTACATGACCGCTACATTTAGCACATGGAATGTATTCACATCACATTCAATAGGGGCCTTTGGGTTGTCTAGGTACTCTAAATATGTATACATAAGCTTTACTTGTAAAATCCAGAGATAGAAGAGGGCAATAATAAAATGTAATTTATTTTATTGCACCAATAAGTTACCACAGCAATGCAATGTATCACTAATAGTGCATATGGGAGTCTTAGGCAACCCAATTTTCCCATAATAACTGATTTTGGAAAAGCCACATCTGACATATTTTTTTATGTGGAATGAGGGGTAGCCTTCTGAAGACAAACAGATGGACTATCACGTTGCAATCCTAATAGTAACCTAAATATCACTGTCATTTGTTGATCATAAACAAACTGTTGGGTATCAGCAGAAAGTGGTAACTGATCTCAAGCACTGCATGGGTAGTCTCTGGGAAGATAAAATCTTCCTGGTGCAACGTCTCACAAGAACCAGATATGGTGTGTCCAGGTTCACTCTTGTACTTGTCATGCTCTGGTCTCTCACTCAAGTACTGAAAATGAACTGGAAAAGATACACATTATAAACTATCTATTATAACATGATCTCTGATCATCCTGGCCTTCTGACATTCAGTAACAAAAAAGTGTAACCTTCACACCAACATCTAAAAATTAATTAGGTCCACCAGTGCTGTCCCATACTGTATGTAACTACAGAGGAAAAATAAATGGCAAAATACACCAAAAATGTATCATTTAAAATGTTAATATCTCATTGTTAAGGAAGCAAGCATTCCTGTTTGTACAGTATGAGAACATACTCACTGTTCCTTGTAAAGCATGCCAACATGTACTGTACAGTGGCGGCACGCTTTATTCTAAAGCGGCCGCCACCGCGGTGTGGGGAAATTTTTGTGCAGACGGCGGCTCGTTTGGGGTTTTCCCTGGCGCGTGCCGCGCGACACTGTGGCACCGGTCACACGTTCCAGGGTTTCCCGGCATCCCCGAAGGCCTACGAGGAAGCAGGGGTAAGGGGGAAGCTGCGCAAAGCTGCGCAAAGCTGCGCAAAGCAGGAGCTGCCAGGGAGGAGCAGGCAGAGATTCGGGGAAGGGGAGGGGAAGTATTTTAATTTTACACGCGGGGAGGGGAAGATGCGGTTCGCTCGCGGCTCCGTTTGGCGCCAGCCGAACAAAGCCCCGGCAATTACGGGCAAATGTAAGAATAAACTCTGCCGGTACAGTATATAGTCATTTTAGAAAAATACAGTACAGTAAAATTTAAATTCTAACTTGTATCTGAAATAAATATATATACATGATGTGCAAATCTATGAGATAAAGGAGACTTGTATTTACATCCTTTGATCAAATAATGCCCAAGCCTGCCACCAAACGCCAAGGCAAGTCTCATAGGCAGGTCCCTACACTGACTGCAACTAGTGTTATGTGAAAATGCCCCAAATGGGGTTAAAATGTACAAGCATTTGCTTATATATCTAGTGCAGTTAAAAACTGGTTAATACCAGTGAGAACACTTACATGTGAAGTGAATGGTGGTAATCCAGGGACCATACTGAGAAAATACCTAGAAAAGGGAGGGGTTAGTCTCCCACAAGTTGCTTATATATGCACTTGCAGGCAATTAGGCCAATTATATTTACACCTTAATAGGAGCGTGCAGCTAAGAATTAAAATCGGCCTAACAGAAATGCAAAACAAATATATGATCACCTGCGCTTCATCCATGTAAGGAGCATGCAGCTAGGCGAAAAAATTGGCCATACCATAGTGAAAACGGAAAGTGAATCCCTGCACTTCTGCATAATGGGTTAACAATATATGTGCTTGGACATTTTAACCCCATTTTGGGCATTTTCACATAACACTAGTTGCAGTCAGTGCAATAGTAGCAAGTTGCAGACAAAGACAATGCATGTTTTAAAACTTCTGGGGTATTTTACTAGGATAAATGACTATTCTAAATGTTGAACAAATTAGTCTCATAGCTGAAGGAACAATTTTTGTGGTTAACGATCTGATCTTTGAAAGTAATTATCTTTTCAATATGTGCCTCTTGTATCAAAAATAGATTGAAATCTCTAGCATTAAGGAATTGATTATGATAAAAAAGGCAGTGACGTCCTCTGTGAGAGGCATGTCCTTCTCATTTGGGATAAGCTACTTTAAAAAAAGAATCACTGCCATACAGAGAGATTTGCTAGAAAAATACTAGAGATTGCTTTATTTTACATTGACGCGTTGGGTGAGCGATTCTTTTTGAGTGATAAAGATAAAAATCATGCAATCTAAAGCAAGTTATAAGGGAGTCCGCATAAAGAGAGAGTTGGCCAGTATGATCTCTACTATATTTCATATACGTGAACTTGGAATATACTAGTGAGTTGGTGTTATCCATTTAGCTTTAATTGTTTAAAGTACTTTATTACAGGGCAATTATTGCGCATTAATTTTGTAATATTTCAGTTAGTGGCTCTTCTAATGCGATTATTACTGAGCGTCCTGGGGAAGGTGAACTGCATGCTTGTGATGGTGCCTCTCAAAGACATTACAGTGGCAAGCTCCAGGCTTGTATTACATCCTGCTCCCCAAGTTCACAGGCATAACAAGGTCATGGGGCCTGTAACAGGGGAGTAATCCCTGTTCAAGTAATGTGCCTTTAATCTTGCAGTGTGGTGGTTAACTGCTGGTAGTCAATTAATAAACACCACCTTTCTGATTTGATTGCTTACAAAAGCCTGTCTGTTGAGACAGGAAGGGACTCCTTAGCTCACTTGTGAGTTGAACTTTGGAGACAGAGCAGTGGTTCTTGAGTCTCCCAGGAGAGACTGACCAAGAGAACACAGATCTCTGGAGCTGACAAATAAGACTTCTAAACCTGGATGCTGACATTTTCAGCACACACACACGGGTGCGGTTCCAGGAGAGCAGAGAAGCTTAGGCCTCGGTCCCGCTGCGCTCGTTGGCGCGGGCGGCGGGTCGCGAGTTCCCCACCAGCAGGGGAATCCTCGCGAGCCGGTCCCGGTCCCCCCTGGCTGCACAGAGCACTACACGCTGTAGCGCGTCAGCCGCTGGAGACACCAGAGAATGGTGTTTTCTAGCTTTGACGCGTGACGTGTGTGGCTGTGAGCCAATGGGGAGGGGAGGCTGCGGGAGGAGGAGAGGCTTCGGGGAGCGGGGAGGAGTGTGGAGTGAAAGCAGGTGAGTGCCTTTCTCTGTGTGTGTGTCTGAGTGCATGAGTGCCTGTCTGTGTGTGTATGTGTGTGCCCGAGTGCCTGCCTCTGTCTGTGTGTGTGTGTGTGTGTGTATGAGTGCGTGAGTGCCTGCCTGTGTGTGCGCGCGTGTGTGTGTGTATGAGTGCGTGAGTGCCTGCCTGTGTGTGTGTGTGCGCGTGTATGAATGAGTGCCTGCCTGTGTGTGTGTGTGCGCGTGTATGAATGAGTGCCTGCGTGTGTGTGTTTAAACTTACCTTCCAGCTCCAGCCCGAGTCCGTGGAGGGAGGGGGGGGAGAGTAGCGGGTCCCTCCGCTCAAGCCACGCCCCCCCTCCCTGTCAAACCGCCCACCTCCCGCCCACCTCCCGATCAAACCTCCCACCTCCCGCCCACCTCCCGCTCCGGCTCCCGCTCCCTACAGACCGCAGATCGCGGTCTGTGTATCTCAGCGCACCGCCTGTCAGCAGCGCAGGTGCGCTGACTCTGGGAGCGGGGCCTTAGCCTTACTCTACAGCAGCTAACAGATAAGACTTTCATTCTTAAGAGACTTCTTATATCTGCTTATTTCATGCTATGTGTTTGGGGCTGGGAGAAATGCTTAACTTAGGGAGTTGTGAATTAATTGCATAGTGTTTCACTAGAGATACTCCCAAGTGAATAGAAGCTTGTTCCCCCCCCCCCCTGTGTTTGGATGGTTTCCTGGTGAGAAGGAAAAGGCACAATAAAGCCTTATTATAATTTCACCTTACAAAAGTCTCCAATTGTGTACCTCTGTGAACGTCCGTCTACATATGGTGTCCGAAGTGAGATGAGAGGTGTCCTTGTAGTTAAAAAAGACCTGAGATTTTTATGTGAAATTTTTTTTGTTATGCTTTTTGCCTACAAACAGTCTGAGCAACTTAGAAAAAAAAAAAAAACCTCATGCTGCAGAGATCAGAGTTAAAGGGACACACCACTGAAACTTACACTGCATTGAAACTTACAAAACCACAGATGGACTCTTTGCCCCAATCCCAAGAGGAGAGAGACTGCTGAAACAGCTAATCCTTATTTACCTATCACTAAGTGTAATATGGTCATTGAAATAGGGGTTTTGCCTTCCAGCCATAGTCAGGGTTCAAGAAGTGAGTCAGCCCTTAAAAGGGATAGGTGTTTGTTGTTTTCAAAAGTTTCGCTGAAGCAGTGAATACAGATGGTGACCCACGAGTGGTACTGATTTTGCAAATAAAGGTTGCCACATCGCATAGGGCTACCAGCTGTGAATGGAGTATATGCAGAAAAGTGTGAAAATTGATACAAGACTGTACTGAAGCAGGGGAATTTTTAGCAAACAAATGCTGAGTGTAAAATTGCCCTATAGGGGAAAAGGGGATTTCTGAACTGTGTAAAAGGTTTTTCAAAGCCAATTGCTGAGTGTTGAGTCACCCTGCCGGGAATGAAAGAAATAGTCTACTACATAGTTTCTACAAGTAAAAAAGTCTGCCTATATATATCTTGGGAGCAAAAACAGACACCCAAAGGGTGAAGTATGAATGCCATAATACCCAAAGATGAGACTGAAAATTACTGAACTCAGAAAGATACTGCTGCGGCCGAGTTTATTCGAGCATTTGCCCGTTCTCGGCCGCAGCAGTAACCTGGCGCGCGCCAGAGGGTGCCGGGCGCGCGCCGAAGACACGGAGGAGCGCCCTCCGATCGGTGCTTTCTACCTCCCGCTGCCGGGTCCGCCGGGTCCCCCGGAACCCCCTGCCGCCGTCCCCCACATCGCGGGGGTGCAGGCACCCGATGACGCGTGACCGCGCGTCGATGACGTGCGGCACGCCGAGGGAGTGCGGCTAGCATGCCGGGGCATCCCCAGGCTTGCGGATCTAGCCGCACTCAAATAAAATGTGCCGCCTCTGTAACCAAATTCTGTTGCTGAAGCGGAGGGATAGCACCTAGCAAGTAAATGGTGTAAAGCAAACAGAAGTTTTTTTTCCTAGCAACTGCACATCTTGTTTACCTGATAAGAGAAAATGCATGCACAGTACTGCTGATATTGAAAAAAAAAATTACCCAAGAAAGAAAAGTATATAGAGATGCCTGTGAGAGCTATGACCTCTACAAGCAAAATATGCCCATCTGTAGGACTACCACAATTGGGGGTTCTAGCAAATACAGTGGCAACAGCTGCAATAGCGCCTCCTGAGGTCAGGAAGAAAATTACACCTGATAGCCTAAAAATGGAGGACAAGATGCAGCATTCCTGTAATGAACCCTACCCCACGGAAGAGTGGCCCTCTCAGTCCAATAAAGAGGAAGACATCTCTTACGGGGAACCCGAACCGAGTCACACCCACAAAACACCCCAAGAATGGTGGGGGTGCCTGAACTCGGCACGAACAGAAAAGACCGCCCTCTATGATGATGAATATAGTCGACAAGAGAAAGAGCGGGAGCAGCAGATCACCCAATATTTCTGTCAGCTAAAGCAACGGCAAGAAAAGCCTGGCGTATATAATGAAGCTGCTAAAGTATCAAATAAAGAAGGAGACCCCAGTATTCCTGATGGGACGGAGTCATCCAAAACAAAAAAGCGGAAAAAGAAAAAGAAAAGCGGTTCTTCACTTACCGTGGAAGGAACAGACACATCCGCAGATACTGTGGAGGAAAAGGGGGACTGAGTTGCCCTGCAGCCTAGAGAAAATGGAGAATTCGTCCTGCGGTTAACCGAATATCCAGAGGGCCCAAGGCAGAAGTTGTGTACCCCAAAGAAGTGTCTGTCCGGTGCCAACAGTGAGGAACCCTCAACCAACCATCCCAGGGAAGTGGAGCCAGAACCAGTGAGTGACGATCCCTTGACCAGCCCTGAAGATGCCCATAAAAATGCCAGGCATGACTGTGATATGCTCCGTGAACAATTGAAACAAAAGGAAGATGGTTATACAGAGCTACAGAAAAATAACGTGAAGCTACAGGAATATGTGCTCGCAATGTACTCTGCAGCCAGGACAGAATTGGACGATCTCAAGACTGAGCTAGATACTGCAAAGGCTACTATTTCCACCATGGAAGAAAAGCAGAGCCAATCTGATAAAATGGTGGCTACGCTAAAGCGGAAGTATGAGGAGGCACTGAAGCAGATGACAGTGTTCCAGCAAGAGTTTCACACTCTTCGCATAGAGCTGAATGCCTCACAACAGGAGGTCAACAGTGTCCGGATAGAGGTGGACGTATCTCAGAAAGAGGTTCAGACACTCCGCAGTGCACTGGATGCCTCACATCATGAGACCAACAGCTGCCGCACAGACCTGGAAGTTTTCAGAAAGGAACTACACAGTCTCTCTGAGGAGCTGGACTTTGCTAAAGAAACTATTGCCAATCTTAATACAAATCTCCAAGTCTCCCAGAAGGAGCTTCAGACCCTCAACCTAGAGAAGGATGTCTCACGCCAGGAGACTGTCAGTCTCAAAACAGATGTGCGTAAATGGAAGGAGGATTGCAAAGAGGCCCTGAATAGTACAGAGACTGAAAAAGGAGAACATTTAAGATTACAAAGAAAAAACGTAAAACTCAAAGAAGAAAATTTTAATTTGGCAAACGACGTCAAGGAAAAAAATGAAAAGCTGCACGAGCTTAAAGAAACAAGCACTATCAAAACCTTCAGCCACCCAGCAGGCAACAAAATAAGGTACACGTGCTGAATTAAAACCAGAAGAATCCTTAGCTGATGAAGCTGAAAAGATGGGACATTCTCTGGAAGTGGGTGTGGAATTGCAACTTAATCTCAAAGAGGCTGAACGAGCAACCCTATTGAGTGGGAAAAGGGCAAGAGCGGAAAACTCAAATGGCTGTTTTTAAATGCTCTGCAACTGCTGCCATACAGTATGCCTACAATAAGACGAGCACCCGACGCGAGGGAAATCTCATGACCGCGCACGTAGAAAAAAGACTATACTTGGAAAAAGTCCTCCTCGAGCGACTGAGGGGTGCTGATCTCAAACACCTCCAGGAGGAGACACAAATAAACTGGAGAAAGGGCTCCAATCCCAGCAGGACTGAGGGTTCTCTTCCACCATCCACTCTCATTCAAGTCACAGAGATATCTAGAATGAGAGTGGAAGGATGGGCTTTGGCCGTGGCAAGCCTGAGCTTCCCACAAACAGGGGAGGTATGTAACAGGGGAGTAATCCCTGTTCAAGTAATGTGCCTTTAATCTAGCAGTGTGGTGGTTAACTGCTGGTAGTCAATTAATAAACACCACCTGCCTGATTTGATTGCTTACAAAAGCCTGTCTGTTGAGACAGGAAGGGACTCCTTAGCTCACTTGTGAGCTGAACTTTGGAGACAGAGCAGTGGTTCTTGAGTCTCCCAGGAGAGACTGACCAAGAGAACACAGATCTCTGGAGCTGACAAATAAGACTTCTAAACCTGGATGCTGACATTTTCTGCACACACACGGGTGCGGTTCAAGGAGAGCAGAGAAGCTTACTCTACAGCAGCTAACAGATAAGACTTTCATTCTTAAGAGACTTCTTATATCTGCTTATTTCATGCTATGTGTTTGGGGTTGGGAGAAATGCTAAACTTAGGGAGTTGTGAATTAATTGCACAGTGTTTCACTAGAGATACTCCCAAGTGAATAGAAGCTTTGTTCCCCCCCTGTGTTTGGATGGTTTCCTGATGAAAAGGAAAAGGCACAATAAAGCCTTATTATAATTTCACCTTACAAAAGTCTCCAATTGTGTACCTCTGTGAACGTCCATCTACAGGGCCTCATTCAGTAAAGGTTGATAAAAAATTATCTCCAGGGCATTTAAATCAACGTTTTTTTGAGCGTTGCTATCACGGTATTCAGCAAGCCTTAATTACCGTTCATAGCAAAATTCCCAAAACGAGCGATTTGCTGCCAACGATAGGATCGAGCCTCTGAAAAGGCCTGACCCGGCGATACATTTCTGCTGCAGAGAGAACTGCTTTGAGAGATCGATAAATATACATTTCATTCATAGTGTAGATGTGCAGTGGGTCTCCGGAGCTGAGCCGCGTTGGTTTGATGTCCGGGGACCCCCTGCTTCCCGAGATACAGGCCTCTTTATGGGGTGCCGGTATCTCCTATGCTTTGAAATGTCCCGGTCACGTGACGCTGGACATTTAAATGTAGAGGGATACCGGCACCCCATAACTACAAATACTTCCATGGGTTGTATCCAATGGCGGATTTACTTGTGTTTTTATCGAGTGCAGAAAATGGCATTTTAGCGTTGTCTGCAATACCGTCGCGAAACTCAAGTGGGCGATCGCGAGTTGTAGTCTTAAAAATCTAATTGCAATTCAACCTTTCTTGTATTGCCGTACAGTATAATACAGTACTTCAAGTGTGTAATTGTAATTTAAAGATTAACTGTATACAGGCATTCCCCGGTTTAAGGACACTCACTTTAAGTACACTCGCGAGTAAGTACATATCGCCCAATAGGCAAACGGCAGCTCGCGCATGCGCCTGTCAGCACGTCCTGAACAGCAATACCGGCTCCCTACCTGTACCGAAGCTGTGCGCAAGCGGGGAGACTATAGAGCCTGTTACACATGCGTTATTTACATCAGTTATGCACGTATATGACGATTGCAGTACAGAACATGCATCGATAAGTGGGGAAAGGTAGTGCTTCACTTTAAGTACATTTTCGCTTTACATACATGCTCCGGTCCCATAGCGTACGTTAATGAGGGGTATGCCTGTACTGTACATGGGAAATAAGTCCTTTCTGGTGCTCCTTAGCCATACACAAATCCTCTATCTGTAGAAGTATAAAAATATGAGCACACAGAACAAAAAGTATTTTTAACGAATTAAATGTTGAATTTGTACAGGATGATAAAGGAAAGGAATAATACTAAAATCCAACGTCGCTTTCACTTCTTCTTCTACCGAATGTAAAATGTAAAATATTTATTCCGCGCATGTGTGTATGTCTAATTGGAACTTGTTGAAACGCATATGCATGTCAGCACATTTCTGCACATTCGTGTACTGTATGTCTAACTCGAACCTGATTGAAACGTGTCATAACATTTCTGCGCATGCATGTATGTCTAATTGGAACCTGATTTAAACGGATATGCGTGACAGCACATTTCTGCGCATGCATGTATGTCTAATTGGAACCTGATTGAAACGCATATGTGTGTCAGCACATTTTTGCGCATGGGTGTATGTCTAATTGGAACTTGTTGAAATGCATATGCATGACTGTGTCATGACTGTAGTACAGTTCTGCTGGTAGTGTACTGTATATACTGTAACTAGTAAAAACAATGTTTATTGTCTATATTTTTATAGTATAGTGTAGATATTGTACTGTAGGTTTATTTAAGCACTAAAAGCAATTTAATTTCATTACTGTGCTGTAAGATACAGCACGGTGCATTTCCTCATGGAGTCGCTACAGTAAATACTGTATCTGCTAGACAGTAGTACAGTACTGCTGTTAGTGTATCTAGTCAAAATCACTTTTGTCTATATTATTTTGTACATACTGTAAATAACATGAGTGTGTGAGATATTTCCATAAACAGTATGCAAAAGCAGACAAAGCCTAGCAAAACGTGAATATTTTCAATAGTATATCCCCCCCCCCACCCCCAATTGAATATGAAAACATAGCATCATACTGTATAAGGTTTTGTATAATGCTTACAATTATAGTGTGTTGTTCAAAAGAATAGCGTGGAAAAGTTTTAAAAGCGTGAAGCTGGTAATACTGACTGTATAAATTGAAAAAGCAACGTTTTAAAAAAGCGATATTAGAGTTCCATCGAACTTCTTCCTTACAGTATTTTTTGACGCTCGATGTTTCTTTTCTGAAAAAAAAAAAGTGCTATTATTTCCGGTATTGTGCATGCGTCAAGTCGCGTTAAGTCGCATGTACAGAGTACAGTACAGTACAAGCATTGATACTGTATGGCAGGCATACACTACTGTCGTGTCATTGGGAATTAAAGTTAATAATGTACTGTATAGTGTGATACAATATACTGTAGTAAATTATATTTACCTTCATTATAAACTGTGCCAAACGTGTGGAGATGAGCCAATGTCAGAGGTGTATTGTGCGTACAAGCTCGGGTCCCTCCTGTAGTCTACATTATAGTTGACAGGTGCCTACTGAAGTGGCGTAAGCTGCTGAAGCTGGTAATAATGTTAGGAATCAGGCTGGAAATTTTGCTGGTAATCTGGTGGGGCCAGGTAGCAAGAACTGTGGTTCGCCAGGATTTCACTGACGGTTGGACCGTTATTGTTAGCTGGTGCTGGTACATTGCTGGGTAGGGACAGACGAATCTTACATGGATTAAACCCGTCTTTTCTCCTTTTGTAGTTGCCATGAGCAAACATACTGTCAAAAAGTGGGATCACAGACCAATACCCTCTTCTATCTCCCGGAGGAGGGGCAGTGCGAAAAAAGCAACCATCATTAGTTAAGGTTTGCCTTACCAAATGCTTCCACCCACGAACTTTCGGTAACATTTGAAAAAATCATATTCATATATTTCTGATAAAATCGCCCTCTTATCTGTTCCAGCACTAATTGCAGAAAATATTAAAAATGCATAACTAAGATTAGGTTTGGTATACTGAGTTGACATGGTGTCCATTCAACAATTGTGCAGGGATAACAGTGTAGAAAAAAGCCCACAGAATTGTGTTTTAGAGCTTTTATTATTAAACGCCTACATTTGATATCGTCTTCAGCGTCTTCAAGGACCAAGGTCGATTCACAATGGATCACTGTGGTAGACTTGGTTTTTATCTGGTTTTTAAACACCTGCAAATTGACACAGTAGTAGAGTACATAACTAGACAGTACTATCCACTGGATAGTGCAAAGGGAATTCATTCATTTCTTCCATCTGGCGGATACGCGAAGACCTGCCCCCAAAGAAATCAGAATCCAGGTAATTCAAAGAAATCAACAACGGTAAATACAGGTGTGACTGGTGTGATTGGCAGCATTCACGGCAGCATTCAAGGAAGAATAACGCGTGAATGCCACGTGAAATAATGCAGAGTTTAAAAAAACGGCTCTGTGAAATGTTCAAATAATGGCCGCTGCATCTGTATATAGTTAGGTTGGGGAGGGCAAACCTGAAGCTCTGAACAGTATTGATTTTCTAACACTGGTCCTCAACCCCCCTCCCCCCACACACATACAAAATGAGTGATGTCTGTATGTCTTTTAAGACCCCGCCTGGGATCTGGACCGGCAAGGTTATGAACAAATTCATGATCTTGGGTAAAAGATTAATCTTGACAGAAATTATTCTGCACACACAGGAAATACAATACTACCCCCCAGGCCTCTAGGTCCTTTTCCAGAGTCAAGATCATTTTGGGATAATTTAGGCTGTAGTGTTTGGGGACATTGACTCCCAGGGAAAGCAAGGATTGGGGAATCAAAGTTAATTTTTAGGAGCTTAATCAAATGTTTGGGAAGGTTAATGTCTATGTCTAGGGACTTAGACTGACTTATCTTTAAGCCTGAAATGGCCCGATACTGCATTAGGACAAAATTTGGGAGGGAAGTCAGGGATTCAATGAGAGATAGAATTACATCGTTGACTAATAGGGAGATTTTATACTCCGTATCACTGGCCACTATCCCAAATGTATTGGAGTTCGTCTGATGGCTATCATCAGGGGCTCAATAGAGAGGGATAACAGAAGTGGTGATAGAGAATGCTCCTGCCTAGTTCCCCTGGAAATTTTGATGGAACTCGATATAAGGACAGCGTGATCTTAGCGCATGGAGAATAATAAAGCCTATACCCCTCTCAGAAACCTCCCAGCAATTCCCATATGTTGAAGGAGCTTTAATAGGAAATTCCAATTTAACTGGTCAAAGGCCTTTTTGGCATCTAGGGAAAGGAGCAGCGCAGGTGTCCCTTGGGAGTAAGCCTTATGAGTGAGGTGCACTATTCTACGTATGTTGTCTGGGGCTTGCTTAGTAGGAATAAATCCCTCTTGGTCATGATGGACCAGTTGCACGATAGACTTGTTTAGTTGGATGGCTAAAATCTTAGAAAATAGTTTGATGTCTGTATTAATTAATGAGGGAGATCGCGCGGTAATGTGAGCAAGGGGTCAGGTCCTTGTCTTTTTAAAGGATTAAGACTATATTGGCTGTGACCATAGTATCTGGTATCACCAAACCCTCCAAGTATATGTTAAATAGGATAGTTATGGTTTATTTTACGGCCAGGGAAATTTCTTCAGGGAATATTGGTTGGTTCGGGAAGTGTAAGAGAGCTGTGCAGAGGTAAACTCAGGGGGAACAATTTGGGGGAAATTAAACATGGCTTTATTCAGCCAGTCAAAGCAAAACATAATATGAGAAAACAAACACCTATCCCTCTGTAAGGCCTAACTCACTTCATAGTCTTTATCTGCAAGACTGGGAGGAAAAGCCCCTTTCCAGCCTATCACCCCAAAGTCTCAAAAGGTACCTCAAATCTGGTGGCCCTTCAGGTCAGTTGCTGGTTCTGGATAGTTGTCCGGTGCCTTAGGGTGTGCTCAAGACACCCTCCTCATGTCAGCACAGTTGGGTGCTATGGAGTCCTCATTCTTCTGTATTAGCACAGTTGCATTCTAAGGAGTCTCTGTCCTGTGTCAGCACAGTTGTGTGCTAAGGAATCTCTCTCAGCAGTTTCCCACAGGAGGCTTTTTTTTACAGCTCTGATTAGCCAGGTGCAGACTAGTTAATTGACTGGCAGCAATTAACACTATCCCTGCTGGATTACTCAGAGCTCTGAGGAAGCTTTATTTAAACAGGGATACAGGATGCAACCCTGTTACAGGATGCAACCCGGTAACATCACACCCCGCCAGAAAAGTTGAAACCAATGTCCCATAATGTCCCTCCTGTCTGGCCCAATCGTTTATTGTTGCTGGAAGATTTTTTTAAATTATTTTATGATTTTGAGCGAGTTCTGTGTTATTTCTCCATTTTTAAGGTATGTCACCTGCATTTGGTTATCCCTGGTGGTGTTATGTAGCTTCCTGGCCAACATCATGTGGGCTTTGTTCCCTCTCTCATAGTATTTTAGGTCGGTCCAGTTCATGGCTTGTTCGGTCCTATGGGAAAAGGCTAGATTTCAAGGCATGTTCAGTCCAATGAGAAAGGGCTAGATTTAGCTCACCTCGGACTCTCATGATCTTGGCCAGTGTATTATTGGAAAGGGATTGTTTGTGAGTATATTCAAGCTTTGTAAGCTATTCAGAGAGTTCCTTGATTCTCTTAAGCCTAATCTTTTTTTATATGGCATTCTATTCTTATTATCTGGAACCTAATGTAGGACTTGTGGGCCTTCCATAATGTGGGATATTTTGGGGGAGATGATCATGGAGAAGAAGCTCAGTTCCTCGCCCTGGTGCCCCTGCACCTCTGTCACACACAGTAGGGAGTCATTCAGCCTCCCTTAATGGAGCATAGTGAGTAGGGCCATATTTGGATTTTTATGCTGATCATGGTGTGATCAGACCACTAATATTGCCTATATCTGTGGAGCAGACCTTTGCTTATAAAAAAGCATCAACTGCAAACATATAAATGCAGGAATAAGTTTTATGGTATGTGAGAAAAAAGTATTATCTTGCTCCCCTATGAGGCGCTCTCTCCAAATGTCTACAACTTGTAGGTCCTTTTAGGAGCGGTGACAGAAAGCCCATGTCAGGTGAAGGCACTAGTCTAGAGACCCATACTTAGCCAGAGCTATCCATCTTCGAATTCATAGCAGCATTAAAATCACCCCTAATATGAAAAGGCCTCCTCTGATATTAGTGTGAATTCGTTCTAGGATGTTATGGGATGGTGTTTGGGAAGAATGTGGAACATACAGTACATGTTGGCCAGTCACCTGAGACTCACCAAGGTGCCTGTTAGACAAAGGAACCTGCCCTCTCTGTCTTGGTGCAGTTGTTCAAGTAGAAATTGATTTTTTTTTATTAATATGGCCACTGTTTTTTTTACCTTAGTTGAGGATAAATATACTTGTTTAAATTGTTTATGGAAATAGGCAGGTATTGACATAGTACTAAAATTGGTATCTTGTAGGAATATAATATCAGCCGCTACTTTCTTAAAATTGGAGAAAGCCATTCTGCTTAGCATTGAGGGATTTCAGTTTCAGGAGAAAATCCTGGGATGTGAAAAGCAATCTTCATGGAGCAAAAGGTAATGGACTTCATGAGTGCATACAGACTCCTGTTAGAGGACCAGGGTATGCTAGGTGTACAGTATGAGCAGTGTCATACTTGCCATTAGGCCCCTTAGGCCTGGGCCTAAGGCTGCGGTCCCAGTCACTGCTACAGCGCTCACCTCAGCGTGCACTGTGTGTGTAAGCACCGCCCCTCAATGGGGCTGGGCCCAGTACTCACCTTCCCGCTGAAGTTGCAGCCGCGCTGTATTCGCAGTTTTTTTAACTCAATGGAATTGAGTTCAGAACTGGCGACGTAGGCGTGGCCATGCCCCAGCCGGCGGTTCACCCAATGAGGGCGAACCAGACGCGTGAGGTCATGACCACGCCCCCGCAAATCCCCGACCACACCCCCTCCCATCGCAATCTCCTTCTCTCCCTAAAGACCGCAGATCGCGGGAAGCGCTGTGCACGCGCCGCCCCTTACCCCCCCTGCCGGGCGCGCATGTCACAGTGATCACTGGGACCGCAGCCTAAGGCGGCAGAATCTGGGGACGGCAGATTTTCCCTGCATCATGAGTCACAGACAGTCCTCAGCTCGCCGTCTCCCCCGAGCCTGGAATTGGAGGAGATGGCTGAATGGGTGGGGCTACAAGCAACTGCACAGCATGGGAACAATGTCTCATTATGTCTGAGCCACACTGTGCAGTTGCTTGTGTGAGCAGCGGGCAGCAGGCAGAGAGCAGTGGCATCCACTAAGGTGAGTGAAGAGGGAGGGTCTGTGTGTCAGTACCTCTTAATCCTGTGTTGCTGCCTCAACAGACCCAACAGTAGCAGCAGTGGGGGGTGAGGGGGTAAAGGGGGGAGATAGAGGTTCCATTTTGGAGGGGGATTGATTCCATTTGGGGGGGAATCCGTTTGGGAGGGTATTTATTCCTTTTGGTGAGGGGGGATTCCACTTTGTGTGTGCTGCAGGGGGAGTTGCCATGTGTGTTGTGCAGGGGGTCCAAGTTGTGTGTGTGTGTGTGTTGCAGGGGGTGCCATGTTGTTTGTGTGTGTGTGTCTGTGTGAGTGTGTGTGTCTGTGTGTTTGTGTCTGTGTGCTGCAGGGGGGGTGCCATGGTGTGTGTGTGTGTGTGTGTGTGTGTGTGTGTGTGTGTGTGTGTGTGTGTGTGTGTGTGTGTGTGTGTGTGTGTGTGTGTGTGTGTGTGTGTGTGTGTGTGTGTGTGTGTGTGTGTGTTGCAGGTGTGGGTGCCATGTTGTGTGTGTGTTGCAAGAAGAGTGTGCCATGTTGTGTGTTTGTGTTGCAGGGGGGTTGCCATGTTGTGTGTGTGTCTGTGGCAAGGGGGAGTATTGTGTGTATTGAGAGGGCGGTATTATGTGTATTGAGGAGAGGACAAGGTGACAAATGTAGGGCCGTCTAAAATGTATGGCCTAAGGGCGGCAAAATTGTAAATCAGCCACTGGGTATGAGAAAGGGTTGTATTCAACCACTTGGGGGGAAAATTAAGGAAAACATGGGTAAAAAACTAGAAAGAATTCGGGCCACTCATAGGGCCTATAGAGTAGCTGTCTGGCACACGATTCATCTATATCAAACAAGGTATCAACTGCTGGTGCTCACGAATGAGGGATTGTCCTGAAGGGTCCCAAAAAAAGGGCCTCATGCAGTAATCACCAAAAAAGCACTCTCGGCAGGGGTTCAATATCGGCATGATTTTGGCGATTTGCCCTCGCAGTGTTCAGGAAGGGCCGAATCCCTGGCGAATCACTACGAAAGCAACACACCGAGTAGCCAGTGGCGGTACAGTCTGTCTGCTGATAACCTGGTGATACGCCGTCCCCTGCCGAAATGTGTCTGCAGCAGAGAGAGATCCGCCGCTCTCTCTGCGCAAACATCGGCAAAATAAAAACATTTTCAAATCAAATTTTATTTATAGTGTACATGTGCAGGGGGTCTCCGGAGCTGAACCGCATTGGTTTCAGGTCCGGGGACCCCCTGCTTCCCGAGATAAAGGCCCCTTTATGAGGTGCCGGTATCCCTCTGCTTGGTTTAAAGGTCCCGATCACGTGACCGCGGAATGTAAACAAAGCAGAGGGATACCTGCACCCCATAAAGGGGCCTGTATCTCGGGAAGCAGTGGGTCCCCGGACCTAAAACCAAAGCGGTTCAGCTCCGGAGACCCTCTGCACATCTACACTATGAGTAAAACACACATAAATAAACAACCATTCCTTACCTTTGCGGCTATCTGCTATCGTAATGAAGCAGCATTAATGTATTTTAATAATATTGTGCGGGAGCAGGGGGTCCCCTGAGCTGCTCCGCATTGATTTATGGCTCAGGGACCCCTTGCTTCCCGGGATACAGGCCCCGGTATGAGTCATCGGGTGCCAGTGTCGCCGCCATCTTTATAGCATCCCATACGCAACGTGCTTGCTATAAAGATGGTGTTGACACTGGCACCGATGCCCCATACCGGGGCCTGTAACTCGGAAAGCAAGAGGTCCCTGAGCCAGAAATCAATGCGGTTCAGCTCAGGGGACCCCCTGCTCCAGCACAATATTATTAAAATAGATTAATGCTGCTTCATTACCATAGCGGATAGCCACTAAGGCAATGAAGGGGTTAAGGCATAATAGCATGTTTATTGGGGACAATTGCCCCCAATAAACATTGCAATAAACAACATACACCCCTTGTACCCCCAACAACCCCTATACCCCATTACATATATCACATTTGTGGGATGCACAGCAATGATACTATAGGCCGGCGGTGGCCCTAGGGTATTCCCTGCAGACCTGCAGTACCAATTCAGTGCCCCCCCAAAAAAATTACAACACATAAAAAAACCACCCTTAACACATACAGTATAGTAATGTGCAAAATGTATATTATCCACATATGGATAATAGTGAATTTGCCCATTTAAAATACATAAAGAACAATAAATACAATACATCCATATTGCACTCACCCATGTCTGGCTGGCATGATGAAGGCCATCCTCATCTTCATCACCGTCCATGCCCCCACCAATGCTGCAAAACATAAACAAGAATAAAAACAGCCAATGTAATGTCCCCTAACCCCTTAATCACCATAGCGGTTATTAACCACTACAGTCATTAAGGGGTTAACCCACCTACCACTCGGGAGGCCTAAATACCCTCCCCCACTACCCCCCGATCCCGTGAGGCCTAATCACCCTCACTCACCCAATACCCAGCCGGGAGGCCTACCCACATACACTTGGGCTCAATATCCCCTTCCCACCCCCAGTACCCACAATAAAAACAATACACAGCCCCACAATAAACATCATTATATTTATTAAATACATTACCCACCCCCTGTGACCCCCATAAATACATGATTTATTATTTTCCATACAGGGTTAATACCCCAGGCCCGCGGGAGTCCCTGGTGGGCCTGACGGGTCACCTCACAGACCTACAGTAACTGCATCCCAACTCTGATTGGTTCTAGTACCATGTGACAGGCTTTAATGATGTCACATTCATTCTTCCCAAAGCCTCTGTCACATGGTCTACTAGAGCCAATCAGAGTAGGGATGTAGTTCCCATGCTCTGATTGGCTACCGTACCATGTGAGGCCGGCCATCTTTCTTTTCATGGCGTAATCTTAAAGGCAATTGAAGCACAGCCATTCTGATTGGCTGGCGTCATTGCCTTTAAATGACGTCATCAAAATTATTTTTTTCCCCCAAAATCACATGGGCCGTGGGAAATATGACGATTATGTGACGTCATAGGCCTATAAAAGCCTATGTCGTCTCATTTTGAAGCTAGACGCCGAGGAGGACGGACCTCCGGAAGAAATAAGAGGACTGGGGCATGGCAGCAGATGGTAAGAAGACCCCCAGAAGACCCAGAGGAAGAAGAAAGAAGACAGAAGAACACAGATCAAGATCCCGTTGACGCTTTGGATTATAAAAAAAAAGTCTTGGTTCATTTATTTATGGTTTTTTATTTTATGGTTTCCTGTTGCTGTGCGTGGATTTGTTCGAGAGCTTGGTGTTCAACGGGAGTCGGAGAGTGGGGCAGCTAATGGTAAGTTAACAAAAGAAATGTATTTTTTTTTTTAACTTTAACTGTTTTTTGTAATATTTTCTGTCATACAATTTTTTCCCATTATCATTTCTTGCCACTTTATGTATGTATATATGTATGTATGTATGTATGTCTCTATCGATATATACATACAGGGTAAGAAATGATTTGGTTGGGAATGCTTGTTTTGCATTATGTAAATGTATTTTGATATGCTGCTATTCTTAAATGTGTGTAATGTAATTATTAATTAGATACTGCACTGACACACTTTATTCGAGCAAATACCCAGTATGTACCTGGCAGATACCTGGAATGCGCCGCTCCTCACCTCTGACAAGCCCCGTTGCATTTGCCTTCCCCGCCTGGGTTCATGCCTGGCTGATGGGCGGCTGATCTGTTAAATGATAATGATTAGGATTTAATAGGCTGCAATGCTTCGCGTGTCTACCAGATGGCATAAATTCATGAATTTTAATGCAGTATATATATATATACTGTGCAGTATTGCAGCCAGCGGGAATAAAATGCTTCAATCCCTGCCTGGAAAATACCTCAATGCACTCGGGCAGAAAACAGTCACAAACCTCAATACACCCGGGTATACCCGAATTCGTGGGACTAGCTGAGCTCGAATAAAGTGTGTCGCCAGTGTAGATGTATTTTTTGGTGTTGTATGCTGTACTTTAGGTCCGGGTGAGTCTTGCTTTTATATAGTGGTTTTTTGTTGGTGCTACTGTTTTGTCAGATGTTAACTTTGTTGGATAATGGGTTTGTTTAACGATTAAAAGAGTTAATTGTGTAATTGATTTGGATGGTATTTTAATTGTTTTGGGATTTGATCACCTCAGCACTATCACCTGCTGCTGCGTCACTCAGAAGTGTATGTACAGAGCTCCCAGGCATTTGGACATCAAATCTTTACGAGCCAAGAAAACAGACGGACTACAAGAGCTGAGTTCGCGAGTCCCTAAGTGGATTAAAGGCTTTAATTTACTTCAGTAGTGTAAGTGCATATCTCACCAATTTATATCTGATTGTTTTGATATACTGCCCTATGATTTTCCACTTTTGTTTTTCTTCTCTTCCCCTGCATATATGCGCCTAGGTCACTCTTCGCTATATATATATATATATATAATCAAAAAATAAAAAATAAATAGATGATACCGTTCTGTGGCTAACGAAATGCTTTTATTTGTGCGAGCTTTCGAGATACACTGATCTCTTCTTCCGGCGATGTTACAATGAATAAAGCTTCATTCATTGTAACATCGCCGGAAGAAGAGATCAGTGTATCTCGAAAGCTCGCACAAATAAAAGCATTTCGTTAGCCACAGAACGGTATCATCTATTTATTTTTTGATTATTGAAGCTCGGCTAACACGGTACTGATACCTCTACATACATATATATATATATATATATATATATATATATATATATATATATATATATATATATATATATATATATATATAGTTGCATGATGAAGCCACTGTACAAATGAATGGGTGAAGGGTGGTTATCGGGCCAGGGTGGCTTAACCCCTTAATTACCTTTGCGGTTATTATCCGATGAGGTGATTAAGGGGTTAATTGATATCAGAATGTAATTGCAATGTATTGGCTATGTATTTTGTTGGCAACGGAGGACACGGATTTTGCTGGCGAGGGGCCTTCTTATTGATGAGGTCAGTAGAACTTTATTTATTTTATTATGCTAGTCAATGTGTTTAATAATGGGCAAATAATATATTATCCCTATCTGGATAATAGTTATTTTGCACATTATTGTAGTGTATGTGTTGGGGTGGGGGGGGAGGGGATTGATGTATTTAATGTATAGGACATGTTTTTTTTTTACATACAGGGTTGTTTCCTCAGGTCTGTGGGGGACCTGTGGAGACCACCTGCGGTCTCCTCGGGCTTCTCACGGGTAAACGGCTGCCGGGTCCATGGGGGACACCTGCGGGGAAGAACCGGTGGGCCCACATCTATGAGGGCACCGCGGACCCGTAGGCCCCCAGACCCCCGTGGGAACCACCCGAGGCTCCTCAGACACCTGTGGATCTGACTCGGGGGCCCCCAGACAGCCACGGGCCTACCCATGGGGACCTCATTGTGGCCAACGGTGACCCGCGGAGACCACCTGGTGGACAACGGCACCTGATGGGGACATCCCGTAGGCCTCCAGACCCTGTTTGAAACATGGTGCTGGGCTACTGTAGGTCTGTGAGGTGACCCGTCAGGCCCACCGGGGACTCCCATGGGCCTGGGGTATTAACCCTGTATGTAAAAAAATTAATCATGTATTTATGGGTGGGTTATGTATTTAATAAATATAATGATGTTTATTGTGGGGCTGTGTATTGTTTTTATTGTTGGTACTTGGGGTGGGGGAAGGGGGAAAGGGTGAGTGCAATATTTATTTATTGTTCTTTATGTATTTTAAATGGGCAAATGTACTATTATCCATTTGTGGATAATAGTAATTGTGCCCAATACTATACTGTATGTGTTAGGGGGGGGGGTATTTCTTTATAAGTATGTATGTGTTTCTAAATTAATTTGGGGGGGCACTAAATTGGTACTGCAGGCCTGCAGGTAACACCCGAGGGCCCCCGCCGGCCTATAGTATCATTGCTGTGCATATATGTACTGTATGTTAGGGGGGTATAGGGGTTGTTGGTGTAATATATATATTTACTTATTTATTTAGTGTGGGGCTGTTGTGTGCGTATTTTTTTTATTGTGGGTAGCGGGGGTGGCCGAAGTGGGTATTAGCCCCAACGGTGGTTGTTTAGGGCTTACGGGTGGGTAGCGGGAGGGCTTAACCCCTTCATGACCGTAGCGGTATTAACCGCTAAGGTCATGAAGGGGTTAAGTCCACCCGCAACCATCCGCAAGCCCTAAACAGCCACCAAGGGCCAAATACCCCCTTCACCCACCCCCGCTACCCACAATAAACCTGGCACGGCTGTTTAACCCCTTCATTGCCTTAGAGAGTAGCCGCTAAGGTAATGAAGTGGGCTTTAAATGCATTTTTCCTGCCTCGGATGCATTCCGGGGGGCTCCGGTGCTGGTATTAATGGGTATCAGCTCCGGAGACCCCCGGCATCAATCCCAGGCAGGAAAAAGGCCTGATTTTTTCTAAGTGTCGACCTTGCTGATGCTTCTCCCCCAGCAACTTGCCCATTTTAGTTGGTGGGTTGGATTGCCGTAAAAATCTAAATTCTAGAGCGAAAAGCTGATCGGGGCTACTAGAATTCAGCCGGTTTCAGAAAGTGCCGATAAGTGGCGAAAAGTGGCTTATCGACACCCGGCTGCCGAAAAGTTTTTTCGGCTAAAATGAATGCCGATTTTTGGAGCTTATCGCCGCTTACTGAATCTGGAAGGCAATATTGGCTAGAAAATGGCGTAAAACGGCTTTTCGGAGCTTACTGCATAGAGCCCATAGTCATATGGAGAAAGGAATAATCCAGGCACTCGGTCTTCTTTTAAGCAGTTTATTTAGCTATGAAACCAACGTTTCGACTGCAACACAGTCTTTATCAAGGTGAGGGCTGACACACGCATATAAAACAAATAAATATATACCCTCTTACTCACCCATCCCAAGTCACTACAGCTGACAAATGGCGTGAAAACGGAACGAACCGTGACGTCCCGGCCGTGAAGGGGGTCCACGCATGCGCACCACACTGCTTAAATCAATGTGAGCCCGACGTCAGCATGCGCCCCTTGATCATGACGACAGCACGTCATGCTAGAACCGCATCTGCCTTCCCCCTGTTCACATGACAATCTAGACGCAAAACACAGCACTTGTAATCAAAACACCATGCTGTGAATGGGGATAGCGCCAGCAGCCGGGGGCCAGTGACTAGCTAATGGCAAGATCCCTAAGAAATGAGTGATAGACACAAGAACCAATTCCCAGCACACACGTACCACCTAATGTTCCCAAAAATAAAGAGTAAAATACCCATAAGAGCATCAGTACTCAAACATATACCACATAAAAGTGTATATACAATGGGGAACAGTGAAAGTAAATGAACATGATACACCAAATGAAACCCATAAGACATGACATAAAATAAAGACTAACAAACATAAAACACACAAATACAGAAGTGTCACTGAGACAAAACTATTAATAAGCCATCCCTAATATTAAATCTTCCAGCATGCATATGAATAATATGAACAGGAGCAGATGGAGGTATGCAGGCGCTGGTCCCTCCTTAAAAGAGCAGTGTCCCTATCTAAGGCTCCTTTAAGTGGTGGTATAATCTCAATACCCATTACCGTCATGGCTTAAATGGAATGTTTATGTTGGACACAATGTTGCACCAATACCGTTGGATTAGTACCTTTCTTATAATGCTCTTATGTTCAATAAAATGTTGTTTCATCCTTGTCCTTGTCGTTTTACCAACATAGAGTAACCCACAGGGTCTGAGGAAATATACTGCATGTGTTGTCCTACAAGTAATACGATGTTTCCTTTTAATGCTCTCCTCAGTAAAAGGATGACAGAACGTATCCTCAGTACACAAGCTATTGCATATAGAACAGTTGCAGCACCTAAAATTTCCAGGTTTGCCCTGACTAAAAAAAATTTGTAGTTTGATTTAAAAAAAATTATCATCAGATTTAATCAGTGTGTCCGAAATATTCTTCCTTCGTTTAAAAGCTAACATGAGGGGTTCTCGGCACGCCTCAGATAAAATGTGGTCATGATGCAAGATATGCCAGTGTTTCACATAGTGAATCTCAGGAAATTACTTCATCTATTGTAAGTAGTGGGAAAAATTATCCTATCATTAGAGCATCTCTTTTGTCCAGTCGATGGTATTTCCCATTCAAATGCCTCCTCTAACGAGGATGGTGTATAGCCTCTGTCCATAAAACGTTCTTTCAACTCAGAAATAGCAGAACCCAACCGTTCAGGTCTATCCGTTATCCTAGAAATTCTTACCTTTTATTAATAAGGAAGTGTCAATATGTACTGCACCTTCCTAAAATGTATGTGACGACTCTGGAGATTCCTTCCCCTTCTGGTCCCTCTCTCCCATCTTCTGTCACCCCCTCTACTCCTTCCCACTCCTCTACCTTGCCTCATACCTCTCCCCATTGCCTCAGCGCGTACCCCACAGGTCTCGCATACCTACGCGGTCCCTGAGCCCCTGCAATGATGCTCCCAGCTCCCTCTCTCCCGCGGTGCCCGAATTGCCTCCTCCTGCTGTGCCCTCTACCTCCTTACCCTTCTCCAATGTGGCATCTGCGGCGCGGCGCTCCGCGCGCCTGGTTGTACGTCCGGTACGTGCCCCCTCTAAGCCCACGGAGGGCGCGCTCCTCCTCTGGGCACCGTGATGCAGCTGTGTCTCCCTCTCGTTCCCTGCGGGCCGTTTCCCTGGTGCAGCTGGTGCGTGCGTCTCCTCCGCCCACGGAGGGCGCTTCCCTCTCCTCTGGGCTCGGTTTCCCCGCTGCTTCCTCCCCTCCCTCCTTGCGGGACGTCTCTGTGCTGCAGCCTGTGCGCACGCATTCTCCCTTTACAGAGGGCACGCGCACACGCTCCTCTTATCCTGGCTGTCATGTCTCCGCCTCCCAAACACTGCAGGCCATTCCCCTGTCTGTCCCTTCTGTCTCCTCCTCTTCTCTTCCTGACCTATCCCTATTGTCTCCCACTTCTCTCTCTACTCCTCCCCTCTTTCCTATTGGTGTTCCCTCCTTTATTACCCCTGTCTGTCCACTTCTTCCTCGCTCTGCATAGTTCCTGTTTCCCTGTGTGTACCTGACCTATGGTGTGCTCCCTCTATGTCCTCGCTGTTTCCATGTTCCTGTATGCTCTTGGATTTCCCTGGCTCCTGACTCCTGCTTGTCCTGGACTACTCTGCTCTCTGGTACCCCTCTGAACATTGCTACGCCCTTCACTACGTTTACCTCTGGCTTCCTAGGACCTGGCTCGTACACTGACGATTCTACTCTCTCTACTCTTGGACATTAGCATACGGACACGACTATTCTCATGGACACCCCCAAGCGTTGCAAGTATAACAACAACTCTCTTCCCACAGGTCCAGCAACGCTATACCACACTACGGGCTTGCTCCCACTGCTGTGGGTGTGTGGTCTCATACCGTTCCCACCTCAGTACTGGGGTCCTGCCATGTCTGCGGGCATACAGGCGTGACATTATGCAGAGCCCAACAAACGCAGAACCCCCTGAGGTGGGTACAAGTATTTCCATTGAGGCCTTACAATTCATTAGCAATCAGCTGTCCACTGTCTCCCAGCAATTGGCTACCTTTTCCCTTCAGGAGGGTTCCATGGTTTCTACGCCACAAGTGGCTACTACCTACGCCAGTTCTGGCCCACGGATTCCCTCTCTGAACCGCTATGATGGGGACCCCCACACCTGCCGCGGTTTCTTAAACCAATGTGAGGTGCAGTTTGAGATGTCCCCCTCCCTGTTTCCAACTGGTCGTGCTAAGATTGCATATATATACGCTCTCCTCACCGGGGACGCTCTCGCTTGGGCCTCTCCCCTATGGGACGCAAATGTGAAGAAACGCAAGATTATCCATTGTTCAGACGCGAGTTTCAACTTGTCTTTGATACTCCCGCACAGCGTGAGACAGCCGCCATCTCCCTTTTTCCTATTTCTCAGGGCCGAAGAGCAGCTGCCAAATACGCCATCGAGTTCCGTACGCTGGCAGCCGAACTAGAGTGGAATAATGAGGCCCTCACCGCCACGTACTGGCACGGACTCTCAGATACGTTGGAAGACGATCTTGCGACCCATACCCGGCCTACGTCCCTGGAAGAGTTAATCTCTCTAAGCATACGCATGGATCAGCGTACGCAGGAACGACGGCACGAAAGACACTGTTCCCGTTCTTCTCTCTCACTTGTTTCTCACAGGCCGCCCACTACTCCTCTCCTGGCCCTGGAGGCGTTGGAACCTATGCAGGTCGGCAGTCAACAACTCCAGGCAACAAGAGGGCACGGCGCCACCAGAACAAGCTGTGTTTCTACTGTGCCTCATCGGAACATCGTCTCCAAAGTTGTCCCTTGAAGCCGGGAAACGGGCACACCCAGTAGAGGAAGAGGGGCTTCTACTGGGTACTGTCTCTCCTTGCCCCTCTCCTTCCGAAGTTCCCCCAAAAGAAGTTTATTCTTCCAGCCACGTTGGAGGGTCCAAACCTTTGCGTAAAGGTTGAAGCTTTCCTCGATTCCGGATCGGGCGGGAATTTCCTGGACCAGAAGTTCGCATTTGAGAATCACATTCCCATGGTCAGAAGTAAGAGCTCTGTTGGCCTTGAAGCCATCGACGGATGACCCCTCCAGCCAGCATTCATCATTTGGGAGTCTATTCCTTTTACCTTGACTCTGGCTGATGGACATAAGGAGGTAATTATCTTCGATGTTATTCAATCTCCTACTGTGCAAATTATTTTAGGATTGCCTTGGCTTCAACTCCACAATCCGCGCATTGATTGGTCCGGTACTCTGCCTCTCCAGTGGCCCTCGCCCGCAGATGACGTTCCCACAGTGTCTCCCGTGGCTGTACTTGCCGGTCTGGACTCAGTTTCCACCAATCTATCGTCCCTGCCTGCAGTGTACCATGAGTACTTGGATGTTTTCAACAAGGTACAAGCAGAGGTTCTTCCCCCTCATCGTCCATATGATTGTCCTGTCGACCTCAACCCTGGGACCGTCCTGCTGAAGTCTAAGTCTTATCCACTCTTCGTTCCAGAGACTGAGGCAATGACTACCTACATTCAGGAAAATTTGAAGAAGGGATTCATCTGTAATTCTACCTCCCCTGCCGGGGCTGGCTTCATCTTTGTGAAGGAGAAGGATGGATCACTGAGGCCTTGCATTGACTTCTGTGGTCTCAATAAGATCACGGTAAAGAACCGGTATCCCCTTCCGCTCATTTCTGAACTGTTCAATCGTCTCCAAGGGGCCTCTATCTTTTCAAAACTTGACCTTAGGGGTGCCTATAATCTCATTCCTATACGGGAGGGAGACGAGTGGAAAACAGCGTTTAACACACGTTCTGGACATTATGAATATCTTGTTATGCCTTTTGGATTATGTAACGCTCCTGCCGTGTTTCAGGAGTTCATGAACGATATTTTCCATGATGTATTAGGCACTTTCGTCATAATCTACTTAGACGATATCCTAATTTTTTCTAAAAATCTGGAGGAACACATTCAACACACCAAACTTGTGCTTTCCAGGCTTCGTTCTAATCACCTTTATGCCAAGATGGAGAAATGCTTGTTCCACCAGACTTCTACTGCCTTCCTGGGCTATATTATATCCAGCCAAGGTTTCTCCATGGACCCAGAGAAGCTGAAGGCGGTCCTCGACTGGCCGCTCCCTAATTCACTCAAGGCTGTGCAGCGTTTTCTTGGCTTTGCCAATTATTACAGGAAGTTCATAAAAAAAATTCTTCTATTGCTCTTCCCATCACCGCCTTGACCAAGAAGGGCGCCGACGTCTCATCCTGGTCACCCGAGGCCATCTCTGCCTTTGAAATTCTCAAGAAGGCGTTCGTCTCTGCTCCCATCCTTCGTCATCCGGAAACCTCCCTTCCATTTACCTTGGAGGTCGACGTCTCGGACGTAGGAGCTGGCGCAGTTCTTTCTCAGAGGACCTCTCCTCAAGAGAAACTTCATCCCTGTGGTTTTTTTTCATGGAAGTTTTCAGTGGCCGAAAGGAATTATGATGTCGGTAACCGTGAACTTTTGGCCATAAAACTGGCTCTCCAAGAATGGAGACACCTTTTGGAAGGTTCCAAAGAACCTATCGCTATTCTCACCGACCACAAAAATGTGTTATATATTGAGGGGGCTCGCCGCCTGGGTTCCCGCCAAGCCCGTTGGTCACTCTTCTTTTCCCGCTTCAACTACACCATCTCATATATTCCAGGTACCAAAAATGTTAAAGCAGACGCTCTCTCACATCAGTTTGCCACTGAGGCCGAAGCCAAGGAAGTTTCGGAGCCTATTCTCCCTGCCAAATGCATAATTTCTGCTAACAACTTCGATGTGTTGACGAGATCACCAAGGCTCAAGCCCATACTCCCAGCAGGTTCAGGGTACCAGAAGGACGTCTATACGCAGCTCCACGCTTTCCCCATAAAGTGTTACTTTGGGGTCATTCCTCTAGAGCTGTTGGGCATCCAGGCTTTAAAAGGACAAAAGATCTCATAAACGGACTTTTTGGTGGCCTAAAATGAATCAAGACATTCTCGAATTTACCACTGCCTGTCCCGTATGTGCCCAGAGCAAGACACTCCATCATGAGCCTTCTGGACTTCTTTTGCCTCTTCCCTTCCAGAACAACCCTGAAAACACATTTCAATTTACTTCATTGTTGAGTTGCCCGTGTCCAAAGGGATGAACACCATTTTGGTCGTAGTAGACAGGTTTTCAAAACAGGCACACTTTATCCCCCTCAAGGGTCTCCCCAATTCTGCTACTTTGGCTGACGTTTTTTCCAGAGAAATTTTCAGGCTACATGGTGTCCCCATTTCTATCGTCTCGATCGTGGATCACAGTTCATTTCCAAATTCTGGCTGGCTTTTTCCCAAAGACTGGGCATATCTCTCTTGTTTTCCTCTGGGTATCACCCACAAACTAATGGGCAGACTGAAAGATTGAACCAAACCTTGGAACAGTATCTAAGATGCTTCATTTCTGACTCGCAAGATAACTGGGTGGATCTTTTGCCATGGGCCGTATTCGCCATAAACTCCCTGAAGAACGAATCTACTCAGCAGTCACCCTTCTTTATCAACTTTGGTTTTCATCCCACTAGTCTTCCTCTGTCGCCTTCCCCTTCTGGTATTCCTGCAGCCGATTCTCACATCGCCAACTTACAGGAATCCTGGAGAAAGATTCTCAAGACCCTACAGTCTGCGGTTTCCAAACAAAAGGTCAAAGCAGACCGTCACCGTCAAGAGGATCCTTCCTTCAAACCTGGCGATCTGGTGTGGCTGTCTTCTAAAAATATTAGACTCAAAACTCCTTCACACAAATTGTCTCCCAGATTCTTGGGACCATTTCAAATTGTGGAGAGAGTTAATCCAGTGGCCTATCATCTCGATCTACCCCCCACTATGAAGGTTCCGTCCGTGTTCCATGTGTCCCTCCTTAAGAAATATTTTGCCAGTCGTCACTTTCCGGACCCCTCACGGAAACCCAATCCAGTGTCCACCCTGGGCCAACAGGAGTACGATGTACAATCCCTCATTGACTCTTGCTGGTCTAAGAATAAACTCCAATTTTTGGTACACTGGAAGGGCTACGGCCCTGAGGAACGTTCCTGGGTACCCGCACGGCATATCCATGCCCAAGACTACTCTCACAGTTTCACCAGAAATTTCCCCTCAAGCCGTGGTTGGATCACTCGGAGATTGATCCTCAAGGGGCGGATACTGTGATGACTCTGGAGATTCCTTCCCCTTCTGGTCCCTCTCTCCCATCTTCTGTCACCCCCTCTACTCCTTCCCACTCCTCTACCTTGCCTCATACATCTCCCCCATTGCCTCAGCACGTACCCCGCAGGTCTCGCATACCTACGTGGTCCCTGAACCCCTGCTATGATGCTCCCTGCTCCCTCTCTCCCGCGGTGCCCACATTGCCTCCTCCTGCTCTGCCCTCTACCTCCTTACCCTCTTCCAATGTGGCATCTGCGGCGCGGCACTCTGCGCGCCTGGTTGTACATCCGGTACGTGCCCCCTCTCAGCCAACGGAGGGCACGCTCACACGCTCCTCCTCTGGGCGCCGTGATGCGGCTGCGTCTCCCTCTCATTCCCTGTGGGCCGTTTCCCTGGTGCAGCCGGTGCGTGCGTCTCCTCCGCCCACGGAAGGCGCGCGCATCCCTCTCCTCTGGGCTCGGTTTCCCCGCTGCTTCCTCCCCTCACTCCTTGCGGGCTGTCTCTGTGCTGTAGCCTGTGCGCACGCATTGTCCCTTTACAGAGGGCACGCGCACATGCTCCTCTTATCCTGGCTGTCATGTCTCCGCCTCCCAAACCCTGCAGGCCATTCCCCTGTCTGTCCCTTCTGTCTCCTCCTCTTCTCTTCCTGACCTATCCCTATTGTCTCCCAATTCTCTCTCTACTCCTCCCCTCTTTCCTATTGGTGTTCCCTCCTTTATTACCCCTGTCTGTCCACTTCTTCCTCGCTCTGCATAGTTCCTGTTTCCCTGTGTGTACCTGACCTAAGCTGTGCTCCCTCTACGTCCTCGCTGTTTCCCTGTTCCTATATGCTCTTGGATTTCCCTGGCTCCTGACTCCTGCTTGTCCTGGACTACTTTGCTCTCTGGTACCCCTCTGAACCTTTCTACTCCCTTCACTATGTTTACCTCTGGCTTCCTAGGACCTGGCTTGTACACTGACGATTCTACTCTCTCTACTCCTGGACATTGGCATACGGACACGACTATTCTCACGGACACCCCCAAGCGTTGCAAGTATAACAGCAAATCTCTTCCTACAGGTCCAGCAACACTATACCACACTCCGGGCTTGCTCCCACCGCTGTGGGTGTGTGGTGTCATACCGTTCCCACCTCAGTACTGGGGTCCTGCCAGGTCTGCGGGCATACAGGCATGACAATGTATTAATAATGTAGATGTGTCTCTACCTTTAATAATGAAGCTGGTTGTCCTTTAATTGTATACCATGGTCCACCCTTGTGGAATGGTCCACTAGCCTACACCCAACTTGGGAGATAAACCTCTCATGCAAAAGATTTAAAAAAACATCCACATACTGTAATTTTATTTTGCACATGTTGAGAATGATAACAGTTGATATAATTCTGTTTACCATTTATGTCCCTCTCTCTACATGTTTGAAATTAATTTTGAATTGGGAATGTTTAAATGGCAGTGGAGCAACATTTTAAATGCCTTTTCATGGGCTGTACACAATTCTTTAGATGACTCCTATCAGAAGTCGAACAGTGAAACAAATTAAGTGTACAGTATCTGCACAGATTACATGTATGTTATTTGAATATTACCAAACAACAACCAGATTAATCACTATGACAGATGAGAAGCAGTACTGTTCACATTCTCTGAACTGGAACACTGAATAGTTCTCGTGTTAATGAAGATGATGACAGCCAGGCATTCTGTTTATCCCTTCTGTTTTTCTAGCTTACATTGTCCTGCAGTTTCCTAGCCACAAACTCCTGCATTTAAACATGAGTCTGCTCCTCGTGTAATTTCAGGAAATAGTTTGTTCTTGACAGACCAGCTATAATGATGATAAATGATGGACAAGAACGCAGTCATTAAATGACTCAGAATGTGTTACAGTAGTTCTTTACATCATACTCCCTTTAAAAGTTACAACATTGTCTGTTAGGGAACTGAAAGTAAAAGAATGACACTGAACAGAAAATGGAAATGACGCAATGTGAAATTAATTGCAATGGCGTGAATGTGTATATTTTATTTTTCCTACTGAAAGGATTTACTTTTTTATTAACCTTTTATTTATGGAGGGATTTACAACTATACAGTACTTCATACTATTTAGTCACATTCGCCACAAATTCCCTTGTCAGAATCAAATTCATTTTAAAGGTTTTGCGAAGGGTTGTTAGTGATTTTTTTCTATTTAGTACCAAAGACCTTTAGATAAAATACACTTTATGTTCTCTTTTTTTTTTTTAAGTTTTTTAAATTGGTAAAGGTACAATCCCACATAGACCTAAATCGAACGAATTACAGCAATAGTTTACTTATTGATGCCCTAAAGATAAAATGTCTATTATAGATATTTTAACATGCAAAGTTTATAAAACATGTCATTTAAAATTGAGGGTGGATTTTACACTCCTTGTCTCACCCTTATTTTTTTTCCTCATCATTGTCCTTTTCCTAATGAATCTTTAAACATGGTTGGGATGTCCATACAGTAATTTTTATTTCCTTAGCAATCAAATTTACAAACAGAGAAGAACAAAAAGGACTGCACATGCAAAGTTCCAGTTGAAACTGAAAACAAAGATCATTTAAAAATTGTAAAACCCCTTTAACTTTCACTATCTTTTTTTTACAGACCAAAAAATTATTACAATTTATTAACCAATCACTACATTGGCTTTCTGGTCATATGTGTCTATAAAAGTGCCTGGTTAGTAACATACTGTATTTACTTTAATTGAGGAGACGGATAAAGACATTTGATAATTGCTGAGACTTTCAGTAAAAAAAAAAGTCTCATCAGTCTCGGACTGGCATACTGGGTACTAGGGAAACCTCAGATGGACGTTGTCATCAGTTGAAACCTCAATTATCAGACTGTCCAAGTCTCTTAGAATGACTTAGAGATTGACATACTGTATTCTTGGGTAGAATCATTAAGACTAAATTAATCAGCCATGACAGTCTGCCTCACTGCAGGTGTAGTACGAGTCAGTCTACTGTGTGTCTATCAGCATATGTACTGTATGTAGCAAATGACAACGGAGAAGGAGCACAGTGAAGGAGAGAACTGGGGGCAAAAATAGCAAAATAACAAAGTTTTTATTGAGGCATAATAGCCTATGAAGGTTTAAAAACAGAAACCCCTAATGCATTTCCCGCCGTGATGGCACTTTATCAAAACGCCATCACGATGGGAAACGCATTAGGGGTTTCTGTTTTTAATCCCTCTTAGGCTATTATGCCTCAATAAAAACTTTGTTATTTTGCTATTTTTGCCCCCAGTTCTCTCCTTCACTATGCTCCTTCTCTTTTCTCATTTGCTATTTCTATCTCATCATAAGAAGGAAGCACACCTGGATGTCGAGATGTACTTACCTGCAATCCCGGTCTGTGAGTACTTTGAATTCTATCATATATCTGGACTATTGAAGATTTGCTGCGTTCTATCAGGATTGGAATTTGGCATATTTCCCTAGGGGTTCATTCAGATACCTGGTTCTGCTTGTGGGGCCACGCTGTGGGGCTGCCAGCTTTCCCCATCTATCAGTCTGTCCCTTCAGTCTGTGTATTACTTGGACATATATTTTCTGTAGCAGCCTCAGTCTCCTTCACGGATTCTCGACACCCTGTTTGTTCTAAGGGTATATTATTGTCTCTCCTGCGCTATTATTTCAGTCCAAGGTTTTTGCAGCACCTTCTTTAGATGTTCTTCCTCTTATTTCTATGTACTGTATGTCTATATGAGTCAGTTGTATCTGCTTCAATCACTGCATGTACAGTATATGTAAGTATGCATAAGCACATGTATGTATTAGTGTGAATGTATGTTTCTCTGAGTGCCTGAATGTATGAGTTTGTATGGATGTACTGTACGTAAATTGTTCAAGTGAATGTACATACTGTATGAGCCAGTGTATGTATTTATGTATGCATGCAAGCCCTATTATAACTTTTTTGGCAATATAATGACTGACAGTACCTGTTATACATTGCTAATAAGTATACGCCTCTTCAGAGGGGCTGGCTTAGTAAATGGAAAAATACAGAAATTATACAAATAATGCTAAAAAAGCTTTATACAAGCTACATTCTACTGCTGCGACACACTTTATTCGAGCAAATAACCAGTTTGTACCTGGCAGATACCTGAAATGCGCCGCTCCTAACCTCTGACAAGCCGCGTTGCGTTTGCCTTCCCAGCCACGGTTCATGCCTGGCTGACGGACGGCTGATCTGTTAAATGATAATGATCAGGATTTAATAGGCTGCAATGCTTCGCGTGTCCACCAGATGGCATAAATTCATGAATTGTAATGCAGTATATATATATATATATACACTGGCGACACACTTTATTCGAGCTCGGCTAGTCCCACGAATTCGGGTATACCCGGGTGTATTGAGGTTTGTGACTGTTTTCTGCCCGAGTGCATTGAGGTATTTTCCAGGCAGGGATTGTAGCATTTTATTCCCGCTGGCTGCAATACTGCACAGTATATATATATATACTGCATTACAATTCATGAATTTATGCCATCTGGTAGACACGCGAAGCATTGCAGCCTATTAAATCCTAATCATTATCATTTAACAGATCAGCCGCCCGTCAGCCAGGCATGAACCCAGGCTGGGAAGGCAAACGCAACGGGGCTTGTCAGAGGTGAGGAGCGGCGCATTCCAGGTATCTGCCAGGTACATACTGGGTATTTGCTCGAATAAAGTGTGTCGGTGCAGTATATATACAGAACTGTATATACACAGTATATATATATATATATATATATATATATATATATATATATATATATATACTGTATAACAACAACCCCTATAACCCCTAACATACAGTACTGTACACATACAGTACTGTATATGCACATACATAAATGATACTATGGGCCGGCGGGGCGAGATGTGTTTGCAGCAGAGAGAGATCCGCTGCTCTCTCTCTGCGCAAACATCGGCACATTAAAAATTATTTTAAATACATTTTTATTTATAGTGTAGATGTGCAGGGGGTCTCGGGAGCTGAACCGCACTGGTTTCAGGTCCGGGGACCCCCTGCTCCCTGAGATACAGCCCCCTTTATGAGGTGCCGGTATCCCTCTGCGTTTAAAGGGCCCGATCACGTGATCGCGGCCTGTAAACCAAGCAGAGCAGAGGGATAACGGCACCCCCTAAAGGGGCCTGTATCTCGGGGAGCAGGGGGTCCCCGGACCTAAAACCACAGCGGTTCTGCTTCGGAGACCCTCTGCACATGTACAGTATAAATAAAACACATATATAAATAAACACTCGTTCTTTACCTTAGCGGCTATGCGCTATGGTAAAGAAGCAGCATTTCTGTATTTTTAATAATATTGTACAGTGAGCAGGGGGTTCCCTGAGCCAGAAATCTAAACTCAGGGGGCCCCCTGCTCCTGCTCAATATTATTAAAAATACAGAAATGCTGCTTCATTACCATAGCGGATAGCCGCTAAGGCAATGAAGGGGTTAACACACCGTGCCCGCTTTATTGTGGGTAGCGGGGGTGAGTGAAGGGGGTATTAGCCCCTTGGTGCTTTTTTAGGACTTGCGGGGGGGTTGCGGGTGCACTTAACCCCTTCACGACCGTAGCAGTTAATACCGCTACGGTCATGAAGGGGTTAAGCCCTCCCGCTACCCCCCCCGCAAGCCCTAAACAAGCACCGTTGGGGCTAATACCCCCTTCACCCACATCCGCTACCCACAATATAAAAAAACTCACACACAGCAGCTGCCAAAAAATAAATAAATAAATCTAAATAAATAAATAAATAAATGACTATAAATAAATACATTTGAAATACATTTTTATTTATAGTGTAGATGTGCAGGGGGTCTCCGGAGCTGAACCGCACTGGTTTCAGGTCGGGGGACCCCTGCTCCCCGAGATACAGCCCCCTTTATGAGGTGCCGGTATCCCTCTGCGTTTAAAGGGCCCGATCACATCATCGCGGCCTGTAAACCAAGCAGAGCAGAGGGATACCGGCACCCCCTAAAGGGGCCTGTATCTCGGGGAGCAGGGGTCCCCAGACCTAAAACCACAGCGGTTCTGCTCCGGAGACCCTATGCACATGTACAGTATAAATAAAACACACACATCAATAAAGAATCGTTCTTTACCTTAGCGGCTATGTGCTATGGTAACGAAGCAGCATTTCTGCATTTTAATAATATTGTACAGTGAGCAGGGGGTTCCCTGAGCCAGAAATTAATGCTCAGGGGGCCCCCTGCTCCTGCACAATATTATTAAAAATACAGAAATGCTGCTTCATTACCATAGCGGATAGCCGCTAAGGCAATGAAGGGGTTAACTCACCGTGCCCGCTTTATTGTGGGTAGCGGGGGTGGGTGAGGGGGGTATTTGGCCCTTGGTGTGAGTTTAGGGCTTGCGGGGGGTTGCGGGTGCACTTAACCCCTTCACGACCGTAGCGGTATTAACTGCTACGGTCGTGAAGGGGTTAAGTGCACCCGCAACCCCCCCGCAAGTCCTAAACTCACACCAAGGGCCAAACACCCCCTTCACCCATCCCCGCTACCCACAATAAAAAAAAATCACGCACAGCAGCCCCACAATTAATAAATAAATCTAAATAAATAAATAAATACATGAAGAGAAATAAATATACACTGTATATATATACTGTATATATACAGTATATATATAATAACAATCCCTATACATATACAGTATATACTGTGTATATATATACTGTATATATACATACATATATATATATATATATATATATATATATATATATATATATATATATATATATATATATATACATATACACACAGTATATACACACACATGATGAACCAATATACAAATACAGTACATGTAGAATGGTTATCAAAATCATACTGTCCTACAAATAACGCTTCTCCATACAGACAATAATAATATTCCATTTAATAATCCTAACTGATCTTACAATATAAAACATAACATTCCAATCCACACAGTACATTGCATTTACATTGTATAAATGATGCATAAAATCTATGCACCATATACATTCTGCAAATGAATGTTAACAATATCATTGCAAGCTACTGTACCAGTAAATACAAACACTTCCAAACAGGTCAACTATTTTAACCAATCAAGTAAACAAAAATCAATATATACTGTAAGTACCAACCAGAAAACACAATTTAAAACCAAAGCTAACCCTTACAATACCAAGGATTACATCTATCTAATTGTAAAAAACAATATACATTATACACACATTGAAGCATTGCAATAAACAACATACAGTACAGTACATCCCCTGTATCTCCCTGCCTTCCGTGTAATCTGTTTAAAGCCCCCTCCCCCCTAATGTTTCTGTTAAACAGATTACACTGAAGGCAGAGAGATGAAAAGCCCTCTCCCCCCTAATTTTTCTGTTAAACAGATTACACTTAAGGCAGAGAGATTTAACAGAAACATTAGGGAGGGGGGAGGGGGCTTTAAACAGATTACACTGAAGGCAGAGAGATGTAAAGCCCCCTCCCCCCTAATGTTTCTGTTAAATCTCCCTCCCTGCCTGCATTGCTGTGAGTGCAGTGTATGTAAATGTGGGGAGGGGGGGGGGACCCAATACTGTGAGGTCTAACCACCCTCACCCCCTACCCACATACCGTTACCCCCTCCCCCCCCCAGCCTGGCCATGGCCCCTCCGCTTCTGCAAAACAGACACAAAAATTAAAACAACCAAAGTAATGTCCCCTAACCCCTTAATCACCATAGCGGTTATTAACCGCTACAGTCATTAAGGGGTTAACCCACCCTCACCCACCACTCGGGATGCCTACATACCCTCCCACACTAACCCCCCCCCCCCCCATGAGGCCTAACTACCCAGTCAGTACCCACAAGGGAGGCCTACCCACATACCGTTGGGGAAACACCCCCCCCCCCCCCCAGTACCCACAATAAAAACTGTACAATGACCCACAATAAACAGCATTATATTTATTAAATACATTACCCACCCCCTGTACCCCCCCATAAATACAAGATTTATTCTTTTACATACAGGGTTCATAACGCAGCCCCACGCTAGTCCCCGGTGGGCTGGCAGGGCACCTGGACAGACCTACAGTTTACCAGCAGCCCTTTTTACACAGGTTCTGGAGGCCTGCTGGTGGATCCTGCCAGCACCATGGCCCCCAGGTGGTCTCCTTGGGTCACCGTGGGCCACAATTGGATCCCCACGGTAGGCCCAAGGATGTCTGGGAGCCCGGGGTCAAACCCACAGGTGTCTGCGGGGCCTCAGGTGGTTCCCTCGGGGGTCTGGGGAACTCACGGGTGCTCATTACGGGTCCGCGGTGCCCCCACAGAAGTGGGACCACACATCATCATCCCCGTACCTACGGGTCGGCGGTGCCCCCACAGAAGTGGGACCACACATCGTCATCCCCGCAGACTACGGGTCCGCGGTGCCCCCACAGAAGTGGGACCACACATCATCATCCCCGCATGTGTCACCCGTGGAACCACCAGCCTGATACCCTTGGGATACCCGAGAATACCCGCAGGTGGTCTCCAGAGGTCCCACGCAGAACCACGGAACCAACCCTGAATGTAAAAAAAATAAACCTGGCCTATACATTCAATACATACACCCTCCCCCCCAACACCTACAGTACAATAATGTGCAAAATAACTATTATCCAGATATGGATAATAGATTAATTGCCCATTATTAAAAACATTAACTAGCATATACAAATAAATAAAGTACTACTGACCTCATCAATACGAAGTGTCCGTCGCCAGCGCCTTCCTTCTCTTGCCCATACAAGACATAGCCAATACCAAGCCAATACATTGCAAGTACATTCAGATATCAATGAACCCTTTAAACACCTTATCGGATAATAACTGCAAAGATAATTAAGGAGTTAAGCCACGCAGGCCCGATACCCACCCTTCACCCATGAATTTGTACTGTGGCTTCATCATGCAACTACTGCTGCGGCACAGTTTATTCGAGCATTTGCCCGTTCTGTGCCGCAGCAGTAGCCTGGCGCGTGCCCGAGTGTGACGGGCGCACGCCGAAGCAGCGGAAGAGCGCCCTCCGATCGGGGCACTCTCCCTACCGCTGCCGGGTCCGCCGGGTCCCCCGGAACCCCCTGCCGCTGTCCCGCGATCGCGGGACACCAGGGCTCCCTCGGGGAGCCCCTGGACACGCGTGCAGCGGGCGCACGCTCCCGATGACGCGTGACCGCGCGTCTATGACGCGCGGCACGCCGAGGGGCGGCCACTAGCAAGCCGGGAGATTTCCCGGCTTGCGGTACCGACCACACTTCAATAAAGTGTGTCGGTAGTGTATATATATATATATATATATATATATATATATATATATATATATATATATATACTGTATATATATATACAGAGAGACAGAGAGAAAGAGAGAGAGAGATAGAGAGAGAGAGAGAGAGATATATACAGTATATATATATACACACGTTATATACACATCCATGATAAACCAATATACAGTACAAATAAATGTAGAAGGGTTATCAAAAGCATACTGTCCTACAACCAAACACTTCTCCATACAGACACTACATTAAAATCAATTTCCTTTAAAAATCCTAACTGATCTCACAATCTATATCATCACAAACCAATGAAAAACCTCACATTCCAATATACTGTATATGATGCATAAAATCTATGCACTATATACATTCTGCAAATGAATCAACCAAGTAAACAAAAATCAAAAGCCAATACATTGCAATTACATTCTGATACCAATTAACCCCTTAAACACCTTATCAGATAATAACTGTAAAGGTGATTAAGGGGTTAAGCCACACAGGCCCGAAACCCACCCTTCACCCATGAATTTGTACTGTGGCTTCATCATGCAACTATATATATATATACTGTATATATACTGTATACAGAGAGACAGAGAAAAAGAGAGAGAGAGAGAGAGAGATATACAGTATATACACGTTATATACACACCCATGATAAACCAATATACAGTACAAATAAATGAAGAAGGGTTATCAAAAGGATACTGTCCTACAACCAAACACTTCTCCATACAGACACTACATTAAAATCAATTTCCTTTAAAAATCCTAACTGATCTCACAATCTATATCATCACAAACCAATGAAAAGCCTCACATTCCAATATATATGATGCATAAAATCTATGCACCATATACATTCTGCAAATTAATCAACCAAGTAAACAAAAATCAATTAGCAATCATTATTTACATCCCTAAACCTTTCACACTACATCCCGAACAATGAAACCATTAACAAATTCACGCCTAGAGCAGAACAATTAAGCCTTTGAAAAAATATAAGTACCGACAAAAATACAACCTTTACAACCAAGCCTATCCCTGACCTTCCTCAAACACACAATACAATACCAAGGAATACATCTATCTAATTTTAAAATACTTTAAACTCACAATAAAGCATAGCAGCATACACAAAATAATTTAAAACACATCTAATCCAGCTTTTAAAACATCATCATTTCTTACCCTGAATGTACAGTACAGTATACATCTCTCTAGACATATATACATACATACATTTAGTGGCAAGAAATGATATACCACAAAAAAAAAATACACATGTTAAAAAACCTTTTGAAAAAATTAACAAGTTAAATAAAATACATTTCTTTAGTTAACTTACCATTACTTGCCCCCACCGATTCCCGTTGCGCAGCTTACTCACGAACCAATCCACGATCTGGAACCCATAAAATAAAAAACCATAAAATAATAAACATTAAACTAAATATCCAAATCAATCCACGGGTCTTCTATCTGTAATCCATCTTCATCTGTGTTCTTCTTTCTTCTATCTCCTTCCAGCGGGCGGGGCGGGGTCTTCTCCCCGTCTGCGGCCACGCCCTGGTCTTCTTTCTTGCCCGGAGGTCCTTCCTCCGCGGCGTCTGGCTTCAAAATGAGACGACATAGGCTTTTAAAGGCCTATGACGTCACATTTTTCGTCATGGTTCCCACGGTCCTGATTCGGCCGTGAAAACCATGTGTTTTGGCCGACAAAAAAAAAAATATGACGTCACTTAAAGGGAATGAAAGCACAGCCAATCAGAATGGCTTTGCTTCAATTGCCTTTAAGATGACGTCATGAAAAGGCACATGGCCGTGCACACATGGTACTAGAGCCAATCAGAGCGTGGGAACTTTATCCCTACTCTGATTGGCTCTGGTATACCATGTGTCAGGGGCTTGGGGGAGAAAGGATGTGATGTCAATGAAAACCTGTCACGTGGTACGGTAGCCAATCAGAGCGTGGGAACTCCATCCCTACTCTGATTGGCTAAAGTACCACGTGACAGGTTTTCATTGACGTCACATCCTTTCTTGATTTTTGTTTACTTGGTTGATTCATTTGCAGAATGTATATGGTGCATAGATTTTATGCATCATATATATTGGAATATGAGGTTTTTCATTGGTTTGTGATGATATAGATTGTGAAATCAGTTAGGATTTTTAAAGGAAATTGATTTTAATGTAGTGTCTGTATGGAGAAGTGTTTGGTTGTAGGACAGTATGCTTTTGATAACCCTTCTACATTTATTTGTACTGTATATTGGTTTATCATGGGTGTGTATATAACGTGTGTATACAGTATATATATACTATATATCTCTCTCTCTCTCTTTCTCTCTGTCTCTCTGTATATGTATACAGTATATATATATAGTTGCATGATGAAGCCACAGTACAAATTCATGGGTGAAGGGTGGGTATCGGGCCTGTGTGGCTTAACCCCTTAATCACCTTTGCGGTTATTATCTGATAAGGTGTTTAAGGGGTTAATTGATATCTGAATGTAATTGCAATGTATTGGCTTTTGATTTTTGTTTACTTGGTTGATTCATTTGCAGAATGTATATGGTGCATAGATTTTATGCATCATATACAGTATATTGGAATGTGAGGTTTTTCATTGGTTTGTGATGATATAGATTGTGAGATCAGTTAGGATTTTTAAAGGAAATTGATTTTAATGTAGTGTCTGTATGGAGAAGTGTTTGGTTGTAGGACAGTATGCTTTTGATAACCCTTCTACATTTATTTGTACTGTATATTGGTTTATCATGGATGTGTATATAACGTGTGTATATATATATACTGTATATATCTCTCTCTCTCTCTCTTTCTCTCTGTCTCTCTGTATATATATACAGTATATATATATAGTTGCATGATGAAGCCACAGTACAAATTCATGGGTGAAGGGTGGGTATCGGGCCTATGTGGCTTACTCCTTAATTACCTTTGCGGTTATTATCCGATAAGGTGTTTAAAGGGTTCATTGATATCTGAATGTACTTGCAATGTATTGGCTTGGTATTGGCTATGTCTTGTATGGGCAAGAGAAGGAAGGCGCTGGCGACGGACACTTCGTATTGATGAGGTCAGTAGTACTTTATTTATTTGTATATGCTAGTTAATGTTTTTAATAATGGGCAATTAATCTATTATCCATATCTGGATAATAGTTATTTTGCACATTATTGTACTGTAGGTGTTGGGGGGGAGGGTATATGTATTGAATGTATAGGCCAGGTTTATTTTTTTTACATTCAGGGTTGGTTCCGTGGTTCTGCGTGGGACCTCTGGAGACCACCTGCGGGTATTCTCGGGTATCCCAAGGGTATCAGGCTGGTGGTTCCACGGGTGACACATGCGGGGATGATGATGTGTGGTCCCACTTCTGTGGGGGCACCGCGGACCCGTAGTCTGCGGGGATGACGATGTGTGGTCCCACTTCTGTGGGGGCACTGCCGACCCGTAGGTGCGGGGATGATGATGTGTGGTCCCACTTCTGTGGGGGCACCGCGGACCCGTAGTGAGCACCCGTGAGTTCCCCAGACCCCCGAGGGAACCACCCGAGGCCCCGCAGACACCTGTGGGTTTGACCCGGGGCTCCCAGACATCCTTGGGCCTACCGTGGGGACCCAATTGTGGCCCACGGTGACCCAAGGAGACCACCTGGGGGCCATGGTGCTGGCAGGATCCACCAGCAGGCCTCCAGAACCTATGTAAAAAGGGCTGCTGGTAAACTGTAGGTCTGTCCAGGTGCCCTGCCAGCCCACCGGGGACTAGCGTGGGGCTGCGTTATGAACCCTGTATGTAAAAGAATAAATCTTGTATTTATGGGGGGGCACAGGGGGTGGGTAATGTATTTAATAAATATAATGCTGTTTATTGTGGGTCATTGTACAGTTTTTATTGTGGGTACTTGGGGTGGGGGGGGGTGTTTCCCCAACGGTATGTGGGTAGGCCTCCCTTGTGGGTACTGACTGGATGGTTAGGCCTCACGGGGGGGGGGGGGTTAGTGTGGGAGGGTATGTAGGCATCCCGAGTGGTGGGTGAGGGTGGGTTAACCCCTTAATGACTGTAGCGGTTAATAACCGCTATGGTGATTAAGGGGTTAGGGGACATTACGTTGTACTGTATGTTTTAATTTTTGTGTCTGTTTTGCAGAAGTGGAGGGGCCATGGCCAGGATGGGGGGGGGGGGTAACGGTATGTGGGTAGGGGGTGAGGGTGGTTAGACCTCACAGTATGCACATTGGGTCCCCCCCCCCACATTTACATACACTGCACTGACAGCAGGGAGGGAGATTTACTGGTAACAGAAACATCTCTCTGCCTTCAGTGTAATCTGTTTAAAGCCCCCTTCCCCCTAATGTGTGTTTCTGTAAAATCTCTCTCCCTTCAGTGTAATCTGTTTAACAGAAACATTAGGGGGGAGGGGGCTTTAGGCCTTTACATCTCTCTCCCTTCAGTGTAATCTGTTTAACAGAAACATTAGGGGGGAGGGGGCTTTAGGCCTTTACATCTCTCTCCCTTCAGTGTAATCTGTTTAACAGAAACATTAGGGGGGAAGGGGCTTTAGGCCTTTACATCTCTCTCCATTCAGTGTAATCTGTTTAACAGAAACATTAGGGGGGAGGGGGCTTTAGGCCTTTACATCTCTCTCCCTTCAGTGTAATCTGTTTAACAGAAACATTAGGGGGGAGGGGGCTTTAAACAGATTACACTGAAGGCAGGCAGATACAGGGAATGTACTGTATTGTTCATCATGTACATTGCAATGCTGTGTATAAAGTATAAGGTTTTTTACAATTAGATAAATGTAATCCTTGGTATTGTAAGGGTTAGCTTTGGTTTTAAATTGTGTTTTCTGGTTGGTACTTACAGTATATATTGATTTTGGTTTACTTGATTGGTTAAAATAGTTGACTTGTTTGGAAGTGTTTGTATTTACTGGTAGAGTAGCTTGCAATTATGTTGTTAACATTCATTTGCAGAATGTATATGGTGCATAGATTTTATGCATCATTTATACAATGTAAATGCAATGTACTGTGTGGATTGGAAAGTTATGTTTTATATTGTAAAATCAGTTAGGATTATTAAATGGATTATTATTATTGTCTGTATAGAGAAGCGTTATCTGTAGGACAGTATGATTTTGATAACCATTCTACATGTATTTGTATATTGGTTCATCATGTGTGTATATATACTGTATACTGTATATATATATATATATATATATATACTGCACCGACACACTTTATTCGAGCAAATACCCAGTATGTACCTGGCAGATACCTGGAATGTGCCGCTCCTCACCTCTCACAAGCCCCGTTGCGTTTGCCTTCCCAGCCTGGGTTCATGCCTGGCTGACTGGCGGCTGATCTGTTAAATGATGATGATTAGGATTTAATAGGCTGCAATGCTTCGCGTGTCTACCAGATGGCATAAATTCATGAATTGTAATGCAGTATATATTTATATACTGTGCAGTATTGCAGCCAGCGGGAATAAAATGCTTCAATCCCTGCCTGGAAAATACCTCAATGCACTCGGGCAGAAAACAGTCACAAACCTCAATACACCCGGGTATACCCGAATTCGTGGGACTAGCCGAGCTCGAATAAAGTGTGTCGCCAGTGTATATATATGTGTGTATACAGTGTATATATATACACAGTATATACTGTATATGTATAGGGATTGTTATTATATATATACTGTATATATATTAAGTATATATATACAGTATATATTTATTTCTCTTCATGTATTTATTTAGATTTATTTATTAATTGTGGGGCTGCTGTGTGTGTGTATTTTTTTTATTGTGGGTAGCGGGGGTGGGTGAATGGGGTATTAGCCCCAACGGTGCTTGTTTAGGGCTTGTGGGGGGGTAGCGGGAGGGCTTAACCCCTTCATGACCGTAGCGGTATTAACTGCTACGGTCGTGAAGGGGTTAAGTGCACCCGCAACCCCCCCGCAAGTCCTAAACTCACACCAAGGGCCAAATGCCCCCCTCACGCATCCCCACTACCCACAATAAAGCGGGCACGGTGGGTTAACCCCTTCATTGCCTTAGCGGCTATCCGCTATGGTAATGAAGCAGCATTTCTGTATTTTTAATAATATTGAGCAGGAGCAGGGGGGGTCCCTGAGCATTAATTTCTGGCTCAGGGAACCCCCTGCTCACTGTACAATATTATTAAAATACAGAAATGCTGCTTCTTTACCATAGCGCATAGCCGCTAAGGTAAAGAACGAGTGTTTATTTATACTGTATACTGTATGTGTTTTATTGATACTGTACATGTGCCGAGGGTCTCCAGAGCAGAACCGCACTGGTTTCAGGTCTGGGAACCCCCTGCTCCCCGAGATACAGGCCCCTTTAGGGGGTGCCGGTATCCCTCTGCTCTGCTTGGTTTACAGGCCGCGATCACGTGGTCGGGCCCTTTAAACAAAGCAGAGGGATACCGGCACCCCCTAAAGAGGGCTGTATCTCGGGGAGCAGGGGGTTCCCAGACCTGAAACCAACGCGGTTCAGCTCCGGAGACCCCTGCACATCTACACTATCAATAAAAATGTATTTCAAATAATTTTTAATGTGCGGATGTTTGCGCAGAGAGAGAGCAGCGGATCTCTCTCTGCTGCAAACACATCTCGCCCCCGCCGCCCATACAGTAGTATCATTTATGTGCATATACAGTACTGTATGTGTACAGTACTGTTTGTTAGGGCTTATAGGGGTTGTTGTTATACAGTATATATATATATATATATATATATATATATATATATATATATATATATATATATATATATATACTGTGTATATACAGTACTGTATATATATATACTGCATTACAATTCATGAATTTATGCCATCTGGTGGACACGCGAAGCATTGCAGCCTATTAAATCCTGATCATTATCATTTAACAGATCAGGCCCCCGTCAGCCAGGCATGAACCGTGGCTGGGAAGGCAAACGCAACGCAGCATGCAAGAGGTGAGGAGCGGCGCATTCCAGGTATCTGCCAGGTACAAACTGGGCATTTGCTCGAATAAAATGTGTCGCAGCAGTATTCTTTCTCTCTATTGTTGTCTCTTATAGGTTTTGAGTTTGTTTCTAGAACCTTCACAGGATATAATCCAGCCTCTTCTGTTTCAAAACACTTTACATTGAATGTGTGTTTTTCCCACTGGAAATGTACGCCACTCATCTCTACTAACATTTTTGTGTGTATTCAATAACATCTTACGCAAACTACATAAAATTACGAGGTTAAAGCTGTCATCTAGTGGCCAACAATAACTATTTTCCTCATCCTTTTCTGTACTTTCTGTCCATTTTTTATTGTATTTCCCTAATGCTGTCCCATATAAGTTAATCATTGTCTCTAATGGCAACCCTTTGTTCGGTGTATGAGAATTGTGGTTTCCCATAATTCTCCTCCTTATCTAATCAATGTTAGCAGACTAGACACGTGAGTTCTGGGACGTAAATTGATATAATAGGAGTGACGAAACAATCAAGGACCTGTAGTGCTCAGAGTAAAACCAATGGTACCTCCTTGCAGAGTTTCTTTACCAAAACACAGGTATGTCAGTCTGGAGACCGTCCCTTATCTGTATTTCCATATCAATTCACACACTGGACTAACCAAATATTATACCTTAAGGACTCTTACCTAGTCCCACCGCAGTTAGCAACTGAGTATAATCTCACAGTTATGTGCAGACAGTAGAATATAATTAAATATCAATATAAAAAATCACTTTATACTGAAAGGACCTCATCACTCGGATATAATACCCCTCAAGACCGATCAATCTACGGTCCACTTAAACTATTAAACTATAGGCTTTTAAAAATAAGTCTTACCTTGATTCGTTCTGCACGGTTTGAGTAACCGAGGAGTCTAGTCCATCCAGGCTTCTGGTTCCGAGGTATTGAGGTCCCTGTTCGGGCACCAACTGTGAAAGAGGGTAAAACATATTACAATGCGGGTTCAGATTAATCAAATTAGTTTTTATTGTATACAAGTATACACAGGGAGACATTTTTGGAAAAAGCTGTCTGGAAATATAATAATTGGATGTACCTTTTATACATAAGTATATGCCTCTTCAGAAGGGGCTGGATTAGTAAATGGAAAAATACAGAAATTATACAAATAATGCTAAAAAAAAACTTTTTACAAGCAAAATTCTATATGTTTATGCCTTACCTTGATTTGTTCTGCACGGTTTGAGTAACCGAGGAGTCTAGTCCATCCAGGCTTCTGGTTCCGAGGTATTGAAGTCCCTGTTCGGGCAACAACTGTGAAAGAGGGTAAAACATATTACAATGCGGGTTCAGATTAATCAAATTAGTTTTTATTGTATACAAGTGTACACAGGGTGATATTTTTGGAAAAAGCTGTCTGGCAATATGTATAAAAGGTACCTCCAATTATTATAAGTTTATGCCACTTCAGAAGGGGCTGGATTAGTAAATGGAAAAATACAGAAATTATACAAATAATGCTAAAAAAAACCTTTATGCTGTACAAGCTAAATTCTATATGTTTATGCAAGCTAACCTTTACACAACATGTTTTTTACTCTTCCCCTGGAGCCTGTGTTGCTGTAAGGAGACGAAACAAAACAGGAAGTGATTTCTTATCTCAACCACCAGTATCCTTGGTGCTTGTGACTTTTTAGATTCTTTTGCAGCTGCAGGCGAAGACTGATCCCTAGAGAGTGAAAACTACATTCTCACCTATTTCATACCTAAACAGACAAAATGGCTGACAGACAGAGACAAACAAAATCACTGCTTAGATCCTAGTTTCCCCTCCTTGAGACACCCTCTATCAGTCTTTCACACTGTTTAGTTGGGGACTTGGTCCCATGCGAGTCCAGGAAATCCCTCTGGACACTGCAACACAGCTTTAATCCCTCTGCAGGGTTGGAAGCCAGTTCCTTGGAGGCAGGGCTGTGTCCCACCGCTTGTTGCATATCAGGGAAAGTCTCTTCCTGGGTGTGGGTCCCAGGTGGTCCCAGCAGCCCCTGCTTCCTTCAGAGCTGGGGCACCACAGCAACATTTAAACCTCTGGTTCACTCAGGAGTGCTGCTCGTCAATTTGCTGCACCTGCAACTAGCCTCTCCAATGGAGGTTAACAGCTTGTATGCTGGAAAGCAAACATACCACATAACACTCCAGCATACAGAGACAGTGACTCTGTCACAATATATAATGACCACATGGTGGACAGAATAATATCTAAACAATAATGCAAATAACACAGACAGTTGCAGAATGTTTTTTAAAGTGAAGTGCCATCAATATGTTTCTTTATAAATAGACGAACAATAAATAGAAAGCAGCATACAAGTAGTGTATCAAGAACATTCTTATGGATAAATGTATGTATATCTTTATTTATATAGCACCATACATGTACATAGTGCTTCACAGCAGTAATACTTGTGACATAATAATAATAATAATAATATAACACATAATGGGAATAAGTGCTTCAGAGATAAAAGTAACAATTGGAAAATAAGTCCCTGCCCCGAAGACCTTACAATTTTCATACAGATATATACAAATAAAGAGTAGGTTCATATGCTAGAGGACCTACGTAGATGGGAACAATTATCATAATATGTATAGTATATAATTTAAAATCTAAGAAAATAATGATTGCTTAATTGCATGTGTTTTTGTATATTTAAGTTAAATATGATTCATTTGTCCTTAGAGGTGTGTGTCTGTGTGTGTGTGTGTGTGTGTGTGTGTGTGTGTGTGTGTGTGTGTGTGTGTGTGTGTGTGTGTGTGTGTGTGTGTGTGTGTGTGTGTGTGTGTGTGTGTGTGTGTGTGTGTGTGTGTGTGTGTGTGTCTGTGTGTCTGTGTGTCTGTATATGTAGTTGACAAATGATAAGTGTCATTAAAGTTTATAACATGTATTTCTAAATGTTCACAGGGGAGACCTCTGTCATACTAGGAGACAGTCTGCAGTAGAGCAAAGTGTCTTTGTTAAAAGTATGTATTGACTATCCTGTCGTATATTCTACCAATCTGACTACACAGCACAATGCTGTATAAACCACGCAGGTGTCCAAACTGTAGGTGCTTTAATATTGTTGAAAATGTGGATTCGTTTCACACTGATTTTTTTTTTTTCAGCACAAAGGCTAACTATAGCAAAGAGGTGATAGTGAACAGTGGTGGCACACGTCAAACTATTCACTGGACTGGATTTATAAAACAAGACCTGTGTTCAATTAATGTTCTCTTGCCTTTGGCTGATGCAACAAGTTTATCTAAATGTGAAAATGTCTGAGTAATGCTTACACAGAGCTGTGCTTTATTCATTTTTGGGGACTTGAACTGTGGGACTAATTAGTTCGATTACTGTACAACTTTTAGAACATTTATTATCATGACTTTTTTTTAATGTTTTCTATAAATCTCTCTGTTTTAATATTACAAGGGCCTAAAGAAACGTGAAATACTTTGCTTACTTTCAAGAAACCTTGTTCTAATTAAGTTGTTCACATATATGCCCAGATGCAAATTTGAAAAGATCTGCCAAAAGCAAAAGTTCCAATTCTTCGGAAAATGTTCAATGTTAAAACTGCATAACGTCTTCCACTGAAGTGTAGAAAACCATCATCCAGACTTTAATCAAGTGGTCAATGCTTTTTTGTGCAATCATGAGATATTAGATATCAAGTAGGCCTGCAAATCTGTGTCAGAAAACAAACCATTATAGATGAGGTCCAAGCAACCATGAAACGAGGGGAAAAAATTGTGATAATAAACCAGCTATAGATTTAAATATATGTAGCCCTATTTCCCATCCTCTCTGGAAACATGTTGTTTCTACTACTGATGACATGGTGCGTGCAAAGCTGCGAGGGTACAGGAGAGCTGAGAGTTTGTGATGGGGTGAGGACCAGGACAGGCTTACGGTGATCCTTATGTTCTCTTCAGGGTGGTTCAGCACCTCCAGACATAGTAGCCTTCAGCGAAGCTACAGGCAGTCCCTACCATGACAGTTCTTATTGCTCCAATATCCCTGGCTAATAGGCTAGAAAAACAGAGAAAGGTAGCGCTAAGATTCAGAATATATATACACTCTGATCTATGATGCAGTGTAAACAAAAAATACTGGGGTTGAAGCCCCAATTTAACCAATGCTACAGAGCTTTTAACCCACTGTTTTAAATGTTATAAAAATCTTTCTGCTTAAGAGACCAGGTCACGTGGTGTGGTGAATGCATGCTCGAGGCTATGTATATTAGATGGCAAACGGTCTAGCAGTAGCATAGAGAGTTGTAAGGGGGAGTCTTGAAACCCCTCCAGACCTCTCTGTCAGCCTGAGCTATAAAGACTCTGAATGCCTGGGGCAGCTCTCATACAGCAGCAATAAAGTACTCACGTATTTACACGATACACCTGGCTCTGTGTGCTCCTTTGCTGTTTTGGAAAGTAGAACAGGCACCTATACCGATGGGGACAGGCAGACCAGCGGGCACCACGATGCAGGAAGAAAGTTTCTGAGGCCGGACTGTGCTGCATACAAAAACCTTTATTGAAAAATGGTTAAAAAGAGGAGGGGAGACATACCCCTGCACCTCTAACGCGTTTCACCCTGCAATTGGGCTTTTTCAAAGAGTAATATACTCGTGTCTGGTGAGCTCTGATATACCGGATGTAGACCGGACGTGACGTCACCCAGCCAATGAACTGCCAGTATGCTGCGAACAGCATGATGGGAAACTGAGTCCTATGATGCAGTGTAAACTGGTAAAAGAAATTGGTGGCTGCCTGTGATATAACACTGACCCCCAGGTCAGAGAAACAATATGTAAAAGTGGATATTATATCTCTGGCGCCCCGCACATAACCCCAATATAAAAAGGATATATACAACCAGGACCAGTAGCTGTGTCAGGTCCAGGGATGTGCTCCAAATGAAGTAGAATCATATATAAATAAAAACAAATAAAGACATACAGTATAGCGTAATATTGTTAAGTCAATGCAATGCTTAAAACAATAATATTAGCAAATGATGATCAAAGCCAATAACACATAAAAGGACTAGACAAAAGGGCTGAGAGAAAACAACAGGTATGAATAAAAAAACACATTTAATATTTAGAAACAATGATTGGACATAACCATATAAAATAAGAATATAGGATCCGCTGGTATTACTGCTGCTATAGCTGAAGTGACCACTTACTAGACGTAAAGTGGTAATGTGCAGTGGATAATTTTAGAGTATCCCCTCTCGTATAGGCTGATTGGCTCGTAGCGTCTCTCCCATGCAGTGGTGTCTCGTCCCTCAGGTTTCCCTTCCGGGTTGGACTCCCCTCTAGGTCTTGTGTGCACAGACCTCAGTGTGCAGTCGACTCGGGGATGGGAAGGACTGCAAACGCAGATTCGCCAAGCAGAACCCAACCAGGCATGTGGATGGTAATGGCAGATTCGCCGCGCTCTGATCTCCAGATAGAGTGAACTAGATAGTTCCGTCGTCGGCTGTGGTCACAAAAGTGAGCAGCAGGGCCAGCAGATCCCACCCTACGCGTTTCGGAAGTAGAACTTCCTTCCTCAGGGGTAAAAAGTTAATGAACCAGTCCCTGTGAGTTCAAACATTTATAGTCCAGATTAAAAGGCACGGTGCACCTGTTGATTATTTCAGACATGCACAATGATGATTTCAAGCGCTGTTTGATATCTCAGCACAGACAGATAAACAAAAACAAAAACAAGACAAGTATCATACATAATAACATATATAAATAAATATGGGTAATTGACAATAATAAACTATACATTGATTCTATCAGACCCTATATCAAAAAGATCGAGTCTTATAATAATGTAGCTTGTGCGACGTGCCAGCGAAAATAAATAAATTAATAAATCAAGTGTTTGTATGTATTTAGCTATATTTAAATGGTGCAAAAAATGTGGATAGGTATATAAGAATATATGGATATAAGAATATATAATGTGAGGTGCTAGTGTGTCTAATAGCTATTTGTGTGAATAAGTGTATTAAATAAGAAAACATATTAGAGGCATATTAGAAGTAAGTAAATGATATTCACTAAGAATCGGATAGAGATGGTCAGGACTCTGTCCGAGATGAACAACATGCAGGATATGTAGCTAAATCCCTAGTGGTAGATTTACCCATATAGTATTGGAAAATACAGTAATGATGAAGTGAATGTAGTTTGCAATCAGGGGTTATACAATTGTGTCTAGAGAGATTTTTATCTGTCTACTAAAAAAGATTTTAGATCAAACTCAATATTGAGACCCAAAGGGGCCAATGTGCGGAGTTCATAAATCCAAAAAGACTCTCGCCTCCCCAAAAGGCTTGTAATATTTCCTCCACGCCAAAATGGTGTGAGGGCTTCAATGGCCATACATTTGAGACCCATAGGGTCCTTGTTGTGCACTTGAAGAAAATGACTCAACACACTGTGTAATTAGACCTTTCCTAATATTATAAATATGTTCATATAGTCGACGCTTGATGGGTCTTGTTGTCATACCCACATACTGCAGATCGCAAGGACATTCAAGGAGATATATTACATTGATGCTGTTGCAATTTGTATTTTGTTTATTTTGATTCTGCAAGGACTCCCCTTAAGACAGTAGTGTGAATATTTTATATGTAATATTGTATATTGTGTATGCAAATACATAGATAATCTGAAGACATTTTGGAGGTTTTGGTTTTTAGCAATGTTCATGTCACAATAACAATAATATTCTTATTATGGGATTCATATAATTTTTTTGTCAGAAGAATCTGTAGATTATAATTCTATACATGGTTTATAAATCAGTTCCCACATATAGCAGACATTTCAGTCCAAATACTAAAAAACACGCATTTAAAAAAATGAACATAGACCAGAAAATTATAACTTGTATAAATCTCCTATTTGATGTAAAAATTACACAATCTGCACATCATTATATTTCCAACCCCTAAAGCTACCAGAACATCTAATATTATTATCTGTAAAGAAGTGCTTTAGCAGTATAGTAGCACTGGACACCGTGACAAAAACATCCACCAGTAAAAATAAAAATATTTTTTGTCATAAATTCAGCATGTCATAAAAATGTAATAAATTAGATTTAATAATGGACATAATTTGTAAAACTAGGAATAACAAGGCTCCGGTTACAGTGGTGTTTAGCTATATCCAAAGTTCTAAAACCTTTGTGGAACCTTCCCTCAACATCAGCCATATTCTATGCTCATGGAGTGAAATATTGTACCCAGTTCCTTGACTTCCGTATAAGCTAACTCCGCAACACCTTAGGGCCTCACCATATGTGGGGCCTCCAAAATAGAAAAAAAATAATGTATTTCAAGTTTTAAAATCGCATGACAAATGAAGAAGTTTTAGGAAAAGATTCTCTATAAATATGGACATTTTAGTTCAAATATGGCCCTAAGGATCATGTGCATCGAAAGTGACAAACTTTGTAGCTTTTCATCTGAAGACATCAATGACTTTACTTTCCAAAAATCACGAAACAAACTATTTTAATATTAAAATGAATGTGATGTGCAAACACTGTTCATTTTAGCTTGCCATTGTCATCTTTGTATATAACAATGCTAGTATAGTGCTTTCATTCATTTGTTTCATGTTTATGTAACGGCTGGACCCCCCTTGTCTGACCCACCCAATCTCACATTGGCCCGTGTGGTCTAACCGGTCCCCATTACAAGGTCGTGTGTGGTGGTGCACCTGCAAGTAACAGGACTCCTGAGTCTCCCGCTTGGTGTTATTAGAGGATATCATCAGGACAGGTAGCTGAGGTAGTGGGTACGAGTCCAACTTACTTCACGTGCAGCGCCTCCACCTCATCAGGATCTATGCTTCCGCAGGGAGATGGTCCTGGTGAGGAACTCCTTCTCGGTGGTGACCGCCACTGCAGAGTAATCTCACACTCACACAGTGGGGGTTTCTTTGAACAAGGCATCTTTATTATACACTGGCGACACACTTTATTCGAGCTCGGCTAGTCCCACGAATTCGGGTATACCCGGGTGTATTGAGGTTTGTGACTGTTTTCTGCCCGAGTGCATTGAGGTATTTTCTATGCAGGGATTGAAGCATTTTATTCCCGCTGGCTGCAATACTGCACAGTATATATATATATACTGCATTACAATTCATGAATTTATGCCATCTGGTAGACACGCGAAGCATTGCAGCCTATTAAATCCTAATCATTATCATTTAACAGATCAGCCGCCCGTCAGCCAGGCATGAACCCAGGCTGGGAAGGCAAATGCAACGGGGCTTGTCAGAGGTGAGGAGCGGGGCATTCCAGGTATCTGCCAGGTACATACCGGGTATTTGCTCGAATAAAGTGTGTCGGTGCAGTAGGCTTGGATGTAGCAGACTGCCCCATGCAGCTGCCGGCTCTAGCCGCACATCTTTCCGTGCTGTCCCTTTGCCAGGTACGCCCTCCCGTATTGAAGTGGGATTCCCTTTCTCCTAGGGAGATCACCACTGTGCCAGGTCCCTGGACACAGTGTGGCTTAGACAGACTTGATTGGTCACTCTGCTACCGCTAGTTACAGCACTAGGGTCACAAAAGTATTCCTCCAATCCCTTATGCAGGAAGATACATTCCTTCCAGATGCTTCTCTGCCAACCTTGCAACACTTTTCAACAACACTAACTGACAGTGTTGTGCCCTTTATACATCAGGGGGCAGGCGCATCTCTGATGTCACTATCCAGGGACTCAGAGCATACAGCCACTCCCTTCCTTACACAGGGCACCACACCAGGGTGTGAGGGAAAACCTCCATAACTACTGTTGGCAGGCCTGTACTTACCAGGACTTACTGCCAACAGGGAAGATGTATGCAGTCATTATTATGCATGGCTACATTTATATTTTCAATGGTCTGTTCAGTCAGAATAATAAATATATTTCACATTTTTGGGGCCTCTTAAACTTGACATAGCATAGGGCTTCAAAAGATCAAAGTCCAGCCCTGACTGTAGCCCAAAGAGATTAGAGGGCGAGCCCCACCTAAAATTGAAAAGGATTACTCTCTCCAATCAAACCAGGACCTTAGAAAGCTCCCCAATGATAACTTTACCCATCACAATTGTGGCCATAAATAGATATTTATAAGATTCTGGCATTTCACAGAGAGACTCGCTGACACCAAATTTCAAGGCTGCTTTCTACCTTTTAAGTTTCAAAAGGAGGGACCCCTCTGTAACTTTTAATAAGGGAGGGGCTCTATAAGGGGTTCTTTTCACCCTATGACACCACTGGAATGTTCTGCACCTTAAGTATCTTGATTCCCAAAAGTTTTAGATCAAAGTTCAAGCCCTCTGTCTTGTCATCATCCAACAGAACCCCAACATTCCCCGCTACAAGTTAAAAACAAGCCAGGTTTCAATACAAGTACCCATCTCAGCTGGACCAACAACAAAAAAGTCTAAGTAATACAATAATACTACTTAACCGTTCAGCAGCCTCAACTCTGGAAAGTTTATTATTTTTGTTTTCACAGTATATATATATATATATATATATATATATATATATATATATATATATATATATATATATATATATATATATATATATATATACATATATATATATACATATATATATATATATATATATATATATATATATATATATATACAGTGTTTGACAAACCTATACATTTGCATGCCCGGGCGAGTGGATTTAACATCGTGGCGAGCTCCTATTGGCCCAAGCAGCACACGTGTGGTACTAGGTGGCGAGTAGATTTTTTCGTTTGGCGAGTAGATTTTTTGGTGATTTGTCGACCACTGTGTGTATATATATATATATATATATATATATATATATATATATATATATATATATATATATATATATATATATATATATATATATATATCATCATGTTTTTCGGCATTCTTGTTTAGCAATAAAACTTTACTATATTTAGTTTTTAATATGATATGGGTTGTTCTGTTCTGTTTACCTTAGATTTTGTGTATGGACTAGATATTATGCTCATCTGATTTTGGGGTTATTTGTATCCATATTATCCCTTCAATTTTGACTTTGAGTGCATCAAATAGGGACTTCTGTGGCCTTCTGGTTACTTTCAATGATTTTCTATAAGTAATACAATACCCAGTAATTACCTGAATTTAACAATTCAAAACAAACATCTGTCACCTCCTCTCCCCAACACTTTTGTCCCCCTCTTCCTCTCCCCCCCCCCCTCCCCTTTCCAACTTGTACTCTGTCGGTGTACAGTACAGTGCTGTCAGGTTATATACTCTTTGTCACGGGAACTTGTGATAGGATATAATATATGCTACTGTCTTGGCATCTATGGTGCCCAGCGCTACCGCCTCAGGGTACCGGGTGGCAAATCAGAGTGTAGGGAAGCAAGGAGCACAGCTTAAGTAGAAATCTGCAGGGAGAGTCCTGTAGAAAAAATGAATAAGGGGCACAACTCCGTGCTAAAACTGAGGGTGGTTTATTGGATAATTGCACAGGGACAGAAACACAGCCCACACACGAAACATGTCGGTGTGTGGGCTGTGTTTCTGTCCCTGTGCAATTATCCAATAAACCACCCTCAGTTTTAGCACGGAGTTGTGCCCCTTATTCATTTTTTCTACAGGACTCTCCCTGCAGATTTCTACTTCAGCTGTGCTCCTTGCTTCCCTACACTCTGATTTCCCTGATCAGGATTGCACGCAGTGGAACTTCGTCTGGATGGATTTCGTATTCCCATACACTCAATGGAAAGGTAATGGGCAGTAGCCCTCATTCTATGTTACCTTGGAAAAAATCCCTATTTAGGGAAGTGTATATGGTAAGGGGGGTAATCAGGGTAAACCATATCTGCGGTAGTCGCGCTGACTGACCGCTAGGTCCCATGTTCATGTCCCCCCTTAACCTAGTATTATATAATTGCTGGAATTATTTATGGAAGTTCCTATCTACCTATATGCTGTAATACAGTTTGTGAGTCTATACACTTGTATGAGCGTCAATCTCTACGTTTATACATACCGGGTGGCAAAATCCACCACCGTGAGGATGTAGCGCTTCCCTGACCTGCTAGGAATCATAAGGGGTCCTATAAGGTCCATTGCTACCTTCTGGAAGGGTTCCCCTATTACCAGTAGTGGGTTCAGGGGTGCCTTCACACGGTCGCCCGCCTTACCTACCCGCTGGCAGGCATCACAGGAGCGGCAAAAAGTGCCCACATCCCGGGATGCCCCCGGTCAATAGTAACGCTCTAATAACCGGGCTTGCGTTCTGTTGACCCCCTGATGTCCCGCTAATGGAATAGAGTGAGCTACCCATAACAGTTGCTGTCGGTACCCCTGGGGCACTACTAGCTGTCGCTTACCGGTCACTCCCTCCTCTATCCCTGGGGTCCCTGCTTCCCTGTACAGGAGTCCCCGATGCCATAGGCAGTGCTCAGTGCCCTCCCCTGTCTGAGACTCGGACGACCGAAGTCTCATGCCGGCCAGGCTGGGGTCTGTCTTCACTGCCTCCCTAAACTGGGCTCCTAATTCTGGCCACCCCCCAGTCATGTCCATGTCAGGGGAATGGGAGATGGTGAGGGGGAAAAGTAAGTCAGTCTGTGGTTGCAACTGATCCTGGCTTACCTCCCCGGGCTCCTCAGCGCCCTCCGCTATCATTGGTCCCAAAGGCAGGGGGACTGGAGCTGCCACTATCGCCGCTGTCTTACTCCGGGTGACCGCCACCGCGACGGGTCTGGGTACCCGATCACAAGTGCAGGTCATCGGTCCCAGGTCGTTGCCAAGGAGAATCTCTGCATCCAAACCTGGTAAAAAACCCACCTCCCGCACACCCTGTCCCTCCCCACAATCCAAAAAGATCCTGGCAATTTGCAGGAAATGTGGCTCTCCATCTGCCACAGTAATCTGCATCCCAGGTCCTGGGAGCAATTCCTCTGGCCGGGCCATATCAGGTCGCACCAGGGTTACTGCAGCCCCTGAATCCAGCAAGCCGATTGCTTGCCGGTCACCGACTGTGACCATGGTGAGGTGTCTGCTCCGGCCATCCGTCTGCTGTAGGGCTGTGCTGGGATGTCCTCCGCTCCTGGCTGTAGGCACTGAAGAAACCGGGACAGGCGTTGCATGGGACGTCTCACTGGGAGTTGTTTCCATGACTGGTCCGGAACTTTTGATGGATGCCACCAGCATGCAAGCTACCGGCTTCGCAGCTGGGGTGCGTTGCCCCTGATGGGGTCCGCCGGAACGCAGGGGTTCCGGGCAATCTGGTCGGATGTGACCAGTATGGTTGCAGTTGTAGCACCGGTGCTCGTGCCGGAGCTCTCCCGACTTCGGTGGACTGCTGCCCGCAGGCGGCTTCTGAGTCCATTGGGGAGTACTGCCAGTATTTTTGGCTGGGACCGCCGCCGCTTTGGCTGCTGCCTTGGCGGGCATCAGTGCCCGGCTGGAGACATAATCATCTGCAAGCCTTGCTGCCTCCTGGTAAGTCTTGGGCTTTTTGTCGTACACCCAAGCCCTCACCGCCGGAGGACACTTCTGCATGAGCTGCTCCTGGAAAATCAGATCCAGCAGGAGTTGGTAAGTCTTTACCCAATAGCCTTCCACCCATCTGAGCCCATACAAGGCCATGCGTGTCACGTAAGTCACATAGGACTCCAGGGGCTGTCTCTCTTCCAGCCGGAATTTGCCCCATGGTAGGCTTCAGGGATGGGACCATATTGAAATAATAATAGCTCTTTTAAAGGATCATAGTCATCAGCATATTCCTCTGGAAGCACCATCATGGTCTGCTTAGCCAAGCCGGACAGCAAGGGGTCCAATCTCGCGACCCGGTGCTGGGGAAGCACTTTGTACCACCGGCACTGTGTTTCAAAGTTCTTTAGGAAACTGTCAATTTGGTCAGTACCTTCCACAAACTTGGCGAGGCTGTGATGGTACCAGTTTGAGAGTATCTCGGTCCTGGTGGGCAGGTGGGCAATAAGCGGGTTGGTTCACTGCCATTGTAATGAACTGTAGCCACTCATCCAGTGTCCCTCTGTCACCCCACGCAGTAATCAGTGCCAGCATTTCAGGGGTGAACGGACTGGTCGCCGCAGCGACCAATACCCCTCCTGCTGTACTGCTCCTGGAAGGTGCTCCCGCTCCCTCCCCGGGATTCTGCCACCCCGGCGCTGGGTCCCTTCCCTGCTCTCCGGGCGGTGGCACGACGACAAGCTGAGCTGTATTTGGGAGCTCTGCAAGCCGGGCTTCGTGAGTTCTGATTTCCTCCACCATCTGCTAGATATCCTGGCCCTCCGTGGGCAGTCCATATTCTCGGCACTTGTTCCGCAGCTGAGTCCGGTTCCGGATGTTAGATGAGCCAGCACCCTCGCTTATGGTTCAAGGCTGGTAGATGTTCGGTCGGAACAGTGAGGTGGTGTTATAACTTGTGTTATATGTTGCACACCGTGTGTTCAATATCCTTAGTCTTAGGAACTCGCAATTCACCCGAGTTCCAACTGTATTACAGAGTCCAGCAGTAAACTGTAATACAGGTTCAGTTCAATCCCGCCTGTGCCACCAGTTTATTATAAGCCTGTCACGGGAACTTGTGATAGGATATAATATACACCAAATAACTGTGTTGAATTGAACACGACTTAGATATAATAAAAATAATTTATTCCTTAGATAGGTGAACACAGCAGATAGTACAAATAACAGACAAGAAGATAACACTTACTTAGGGAGTTGGAATGAAGAAGTAATCAGGAAACACAATTAGCAATTCAACAGCAATCAGGCATCAATCAGTTGGTTAAATGAAGATAAAGGATATAGGCCGACACCAGTTTATATATAATTTCAGTCCTATATCTATCATTGAGTGCAGGCTATTCGAGAACAATTTGCTGCACCCAATCTCTAACGTGGGGACATTGATAACCCATGCCCCCCAGCTAGTTGGCACATGAATTCTTTGGGCCCTGGGGGTCTCATTTCTTTAGCCCCACACAAAAGTCAGGGCGCCGACCAGTTTACCAGATGTGGGACCTGGTCAGGAAACTCTTTGTTTGTAGGTGTGTGTTATAGCACTTACAGACCACTCAAGCCCTGCATTTCTCCGCCCTAATGTATACAGCTAGGGTGGCTGAGCCTTTGATCAGGGGGTCTGTTATAGACTATAGTTCGCCCCCCTGAGCATTTACATTCCTCAGATTGCAGGAATCTTCGCGGGCTTTTATCCCCGCTTTGAAATTCAATACAGTTTTTAATATTATGACATATTAAAATAATCTGTTCTGTTGGGCCGAGCGGGCTGAAACCGGACAGTCTCTCATGCCGGGAGAGACTCTCCATGGTGGCCAAGTTTCAGCTCTCTGCGACCTTCCAGACCGGAGATACACAAATACAGTTTAAAACTTTTATTACTTTAACACAGGATTCTCCGCTTTAAAATGAATCTCTGCTTTTCACTCTTTTCCCATTGAAATCAACGGGCTCTGCCGCCATGGGCTTTCAATGGAGCAACTCCACTGTTGAAGTCAATGGGTTCCGCCGCCATAGACTTTCAATGGGGCAACTCCGCCATTGAAGTCTATGGGGCTTCTCCGCCATAGCCTTTCAATGGAGTAACGCCGCCACTGGAGTCTATGGGGAAAATCACCAACCTTTACAGTTGCCCACACTCAGTCTGGTTGGTCGGAGAGGGCTGGAAATGGCCATGCAGTCATGCCGGAACAGTGACTACATGCGACCCAAATCCCAGCCCTCTGGTCCTCCCAGAACCGGAGATATGGGCCTCCACACTTTATGGTTTCGGACTTAGCCGTTTTCTCGTGCTGTTCTTTTCTCCGCCATTGGAGTCAATGGCGCGACCCTCTTAGCGCACGCGACCCCTTACAGGGGTCCTTGATTCGTGGACCCAGTGGTGGTAGAGTGTGGGGGTGCCTACTGCTGCGACACACTTTATTCGAGCAAATACCCAGTATGTACCTGGCAGATACCTGGAATGCGCCGCTCCTCACCTCAGACAAGCCCCGTTGCGTTTGCCTTCCCAGCCATGGTTCATGCCTGGCTGACGGGCGGCTGATCTGTTAAATGATAATGATTAGGATTTAATAGGCTGCAATGCTTCGCGTGTCTACCAGATGGCATAAATTCATGAATTGTAATGCAGTATATATATATATATACTGTGCAGTATTGCAGCCAGCGGGAATAAAATGCTTCAATCCCTGCCTGGAAAATAACGCAATGCACTCGGGCAGAAAACAGTCACAAACCTCAATACACCCGAGTATACCCGAATTCGTGGGACTAGCCGAGCTCGAATAAAGTGTGTCGCCAGTGTAGGAGCTAGGGGCAAAAATAATTTTTATTTCTGGGTGCCCTAGAACCCAAGGTTCCCACGCCACTTGTCGTTGACCTTGAACTAATGTGATAAAAGCTCTTTTTCAGACATTGTATCCGCTTCTGCGGTTTTGCGGTTTGGATGGCTGCCAACCCATTCCTGGAGATCGGCGTCGAGGAATCCCCATTGAAGTCAATGGGCCCATTGACTTACAATGGGAAACCGCCGCTCTTCCTCTCGGATGCCACCTGCTGGTCTTCGATGGAAACGGGCCAAAACCGCCAGATCCGCCATTGGAATGAATGGAGCCGCAATGGCGACCTATGGGACACTGCAAAATGGAGCCTGAAAAGGCGGGAACATGGAACAAAGGGCTATAATCACTTCCTAACTATTAACCCTTCTCCTCCCGGATGGATCCCAGTGTGTGTGTGGTGCAGACACTGACATGGTGACAATACAGGATAACAGGGGAATACACATTTGGATGTTGCAGCAAGGTAAAAACCACATTCCTGGACCGCAGTCCAGTTAACCCCTTGCCTCCCTGGTGGGGTCAGGGGGTGGCCATATAGGGTGCAAACCCTTTAATACCGGGCCAATCCCCCTCTCCCTCTACACTCTTGTAAAATACAGGGGGTAGGGGGGATCAGAAAGCACAAAAGAAACCACCTATGTACTGTACAATTGTGTTAATAAGTGTGTTTATAAATTCAATATACAGTAAAACAATGCAGTAATGAAATCTGGACTGTCCCTGTTAGTTGCGGCCAAAAGGTCCTCAATCCCACAATAGTTGAAAAATAGAATATTTATGTGCAAAAATACCTGGTCACAAAAAAAGGGACAAAAAGAGGAAAAGGGAAGAACAAAACAAAAATAGAGTAGTACTGTATGTTTCAAAAATCTCCCACTAACAGAAGGTATTGCTCTCACATTTGATTTTCTTAAAAACAGCTCATCTCCAAATATAACTGAATGGTCTGAAACAGGTTTGTTTTAACAGGAACCGGTAGATCTTGGTTAGATAAGGGATCTCTCTCCTTTGCACACTCTCAGGAAGACAGAAAAAGGTACAGTATAGATCTTCCTTTTATTTTGCGGATAAAAAAATAATACACTTCAATTAAAAAAAAATTTGTTCTCTGAAATGTGCGCACAACTGCAGACACACAGAGGTCAGCGTCCAGGGAGCCCTGTACAAGTTGAGTCTGCATCTCAGAGCGCGGAAATGTTTTAATATTAAATATTTACCGTTGGTGGGAGATTTCCATTTTTGAGACGTACTACTCTTTTTTTGTTTTTATCTTCTATTTCATATTTTAGTCCCATTTCTTGCCTTGATATTTTCGGGTGTATACTCTTGTGTCAGTGTATATTGCCATCTGGTTATATATTTTGGGTCGGTGTGTACACTGACATGGAGTATAAACTGATTATACTATACACTGACACAGAATATAACCAGACTCTATTAGTGTAATGCCAGGTCACCTCTACAGCATCCAGTACTTTGGGTAGTGCCATCTTGCTCTGGCGGACAATTCCTGCTCTGCACACCAGATCAAAATGCCCCACAGCCACTGTTTTGGCTACGCTCCATGATATATTTACTATATATCACCATGATGAGATGGGGCTCATACTTGCATGCCACTCACATTCAGTTAGTCAACGACAGTGGAGACACAAAGACACACACGGACTGCAGAAGGTTTATTAACTGCAGGACACACGCACAAACAGTAACACACAATGTGCAACACACAGGCACTGGGCCGGGGCTTTTGCTAGGCTCGGTGCAGTGGAGCTTTGTGGGGCCTCTTACCTTGTCCAGCGCAGCATCTCTGCCTCTAATGATGCAGCATCATGACATCGCAGTGTCACATGATGTTGCGCCGTCACATCGTCATCACAACAAGATGCTGCAGGAGGAGATTCCGCCAGAAAAAGATGAGACAGTTACAGAGGTCCAGCATTCACCCACGACAATCAGTTTAATTGTTGTGGGGATGAGCTCGGAGCGTCTGTGACCATGGGGCTCGGTGCATTGACAAAGACAGCACCGCCATAAATCCGGTCTGGCACACACACACTGGCTGCAGCAAGTTTATTACCTACAGAACAGAGATAGAAGGAAATCGCACAGAGAGGTGTCTCTTGTCCTCCTACAAGTTAAAACTGCTGTTAATTGTACTTATCAGAGCCTTTAAATACATTTTTGGACAGGGAAATTTGATGTCCTGACCAGGAAAAAACAGTACATTTTGGCTTTGGACCAGGAAATCTGAAATTTGAAAATGGAAACACTGAACAAGTATTCGAAATTGACAACTGGACCTCAAAAGTTTTTCTGAGATTCTAGGTATTTTATCTGAATTTGCTTTGCTTACGAATAGTACTCCTCCAGTCACAAATGACTAAAACCCAGTAGTCAACGAGCCGGACCATGCTTGTCTTCTGGCCAATTGAGGCAAACTGGGCCCATGTGCTACCAAAGCTCCAACTATGCTGGAGGAACCCAGCAATAAACCCCCTGCACCAGCACTCTGTAAAACATGTTTAGTACCTTTAAAAGCATAACACCCAGACCACTTCCCACCAAAGGGCAAACAGCACCCTCCACCTGTAGAACCATAACAATATAGCCTATCCCACTCATGTATGTTGCATGCCAACCACCACCCCTTCTCACTTTGCTCTCAATTTTGCTGCGACTGCCTGACGACACATGATTGAAGATGACATTCCTCATGGCCAAATCCAGATACTTACCATATGAGGGAAAAATCAAGCTCCACAGAAGCTTCAATTGCACCTAAAAATGGTTGTCACGGGAGACCAGGAAGTTTACACCTTTTTTACCAGGATCATTCATTGACCAAAACGAGATAATGAAATAAATTGTGGTCTATCCACTTAAAATATGCAAACACACAGTGGAACACAAAATACATAAGAAAGACACTTACTGGGGGTCTGGGCTACAAAACTAGACTTTCCTAGTTGAAATTAATAAAAAAACAAAGGGCCTCATGCAGAGAGCAGCGCTAAAGTAAATCTCGCCATTTTTTTGAGAAATTCGCGCCGAAAACATCAGAAAATGGCGAGATACGAAAAAAGCGCCATTTTTTTTTTCTATTTCTGAATCTCGCCGCGCGGCTGGCGAGAACCTACATCTCGCCAGTCTGAAAACTATCCGAATTCAGAAAGGCGCGCTCGCCATCTAGCGGCTGTTTTTGGCGCAAATTTTCTCCAATTTTCTCCGCCAACTAAAGTTGGCAAGAAGCAGGAGCTCGCCGGCTATAGGGAAACAAAAAAAAATGCGCGATTTTTTTTTTTTCCCTTTCAGCTGCGCGCATCTCCTCATTTACAATTCTCCACATGCAGTAATGCTAAAAATAGCGGATTTCGCCCATTTCTGCATATGGAGAATAAAACTCTCCATTAAATCTAGTTTTTCTAAAACTCTCCAATTATTTCTACCGCTGCTCTCTGCATAGGCCCCAAAGTCTTTAGTTGACCGGGACTTAGCCCCCTTGAAACTCATAGCCCAGCAATCTCTGCTTGCTGACACTCCTGGAAAGGTAAAAATACATACATTCTTTATTGTCACAACATTTTACACAATGCATGTATTAGGCTCAAGAGCTGACACTCCCAAACCTCAATACATGGATCAGAGGTAAGCAAATGGGCTTAACCTTTATTAGTGAGCCTGGTTACCCCCTCACTGTCACACCTCCCCCTCAAGATGAAGGCTCTGTGGCAATCATCACATTTGGTGGCTCTGCAAGCCTGGCACTTCTTCAGGTTTTTGGCTCATTAGGGATGTTTTGTCGGGAGAGTCCATCAGCAGTACATGCTTGCTTCCTTTCTTGTGTTGAACGGTAAAGTCAAATTCCTGCAATGCAAGACTCCAGTGCAGCAACTTGCCATTCTCCCCGACATCCTTTGTAGCCAACTCACAGGATTGTGATCTGTGATCACAGTGAATGACCTGCCATAAAAATAGGGCTGCAGTTTCCTCAGAGCCCAAACGATGGCAGGCATTCTTTCTCAATTGTGGCATAAACCACTTCCCTGGTTAGCAGTTTCCTACTCAGGTACACAATAGGATGTTCCCCCCCTTCCTCGCCCACCTGGCTGAGTACAGCACCGATAACATAGTCGGAGGCATCGGTCTGCAAAAGAAACTTCTTTGTGTAATCTGGTCCAGGATTGGTGCACTAGCCAGTGCTGTCTTCAGTGCCTTAAAAGCTTTTTCGCAGGTAGGAGACGAGGCTACCAGAACCGAGAGTCATTTCTGAGTCAAGTCAGTCAGGGGTTTAGCAATGGTACTATACTGGGAAACAAACTTTCTGTAATAGCAAGCGGTGCTGTGAGGATCCATGAGACGCACCACCCTCGGCACGCCTCCCGCCAGCCTCACTCTGTGATCAGGTTCTCCGCTGCTCCCTCTCCCTGCAGTGCACTACCGGATCCATCCATCTCCAGCCGCTGGACTATGGGCGCGCGTCATGCCCAGACATAAATACAGAGTCTCCTGGTCCCGTTCTATGTTGTGCCCATGCAGGGGTGTCATCAGCATGCACGTAATGCGTGCTCAACAAGTGCCTGCTCCACGTCATCAACCCGCAGCTGCCATACGGCTTTAATCTGTCTCCTGCATGACTGCAATCAATCATAGCCCGCGCTGACAGCGGGCCTCCGCTCTGCTCCTCACTCATTGGTTCTCCTCCCTGTTATATGCTCAGCTGGCCCACTGGCTCATCAGCTGAGCATAACCCTTTGTGATTGCAAAGTGTTCACCGCTCTCTTTGTTCCTGTTGCCTTGCCTTGATCTCTGTTCCTGACCCGGCTATCCCTTGGACTCTGCTCTTCTGTACTCCTGTCCCTGGCTACCATCGACAATCCGCATCTCTCCAACCCTGACCTCGGTACCTAATAGTACCTGCAATGATCCATACCTCTCCAATCCAGACCCCGGCAAGTATCTCGACTATCCGTACCTCTCTAACCCCGACCCGGCTACCTCGGCCAATCTACACTCCAGACGTGCCCACACGGTCTTGAGCAAGCACGCCAACATGTTCTCTAAGATAGAAAAATACCTAGAACAGAATGACAAACGCATGGACCTATTACAGCAAAACCTCTTGTCTCTCACTGTCCAGGCGCATGCTCCTTCTTCTACTTCCGTTCCTTCGGGTCCTTCCCTACTACATAACCCTTATGCCATTGACTATGACATCTGAACCCCGACTCCCGACGCCCAATCGCTATGCTGGAGAGCTGCATGATGTCGAAGGTTCTTGAACCAATGCTTCATCCAGTTCGAAATTATGCCCTCTCGTTTTCCTTCTCAAAGATCCAAGGTGGCGTATATTATTCCGCTACTCACTGTTGACGCTCTGGCCTGGGCTTCCCCCATCTGAGAACAAAGATCGGACTTAACACGGACAATTCGCCAGGGAATTCTGCAGAGTCTTTGACACACCTGGTCACAAGGTAACTGCTGCTTCCTCTCTTTTTCACATTTCCCAGGGAAACCGTCCGGTCGCCAGATACGCTCTAGAGTTTAAGACCATCGCTGCGAAGACCGGTTGGAATAACGAGGAGTTGTCATCTACATTTTGGAAGGGTCTCTCTGAGACACTAAAGGATGAACTCGTGTTATCTTGCTTAACAAACTCCAGTGCACTGAAATAGGGACTCATGCTTTAAACTGGTTTCATTCCTACCAGGTAGATCCTAACATGTGAATGTATAAAACTAGACAGCGCCTTTGATAGTGACCAGCCACAAAGCAGTCTCCCAGTACACAACCAAAACACCAAAGAATTCGATCAACACAGATGACCTGTAGTTAAATGCAATATGCAAGATGTATGTGGTGTATTGGCTCTGATGGTGGGTATACAGTGAGATGTGAAAAGTAAAAAAGATAAATATGCGCCCACGTTGCCGCATGGGCTTACTCATACAATGCTTATTTTGCATTGACAAATTGTGAGTGTGCATTTGTCGTGTTAATGATATTAAAACTTTGTTATTGGATTTTACACAAGGATCGTGCGCTTTTCCTCTTCTTTTTCTAATAGATCCTAACATGTGTCTAACTCAGGCTCTAACTCCAACCCCCTGGATATCACCTTTAGTGTCCCGCAAGGCTCTGTTCTGGGGCCGCTACTCTTCTCGGTGTTCATCAATGATCTTCCTACAGCTTGTAAGGGAGCTTCAATACACATGTATGTAGTTGACACAATCTTATATGCACACAGCCATAGCCTCTCTGACCTTGAACACATACTTCAATCTGACTTTTTGAGACTTGAAAATTGGATTTCCCAAAACAAACTGTTTTTAAACACTGACAAGACAGTAACAATGGTATTTGGGACCAATGCTAAATTCCAATGACTGAGCTCCAGATCAAAACAACACTAATACCACCCTAACTCCTGTTACTGCAGTTGTTTTAAATACTTGGGTATATGGTTTGACTCCCATTTAACATTTGGCATGCACATTGATACAGGAAGGGAATTGGCGTAGATAGAGCACAGCTCAGACATCCTGTAGTAAATCTCCAGGGAAAAAGACCAGGCCACTCCAAATTAATCAAAAAAAGAAGTTATTTATTGCTAGTTATACATACAGGGAAAAGGGGACTGAATGAACGCACCTACGCGTTTCGTACAAATAGTACTTTATCAAGGTAACAAGGAAATGTAAATACTGCCTTTTTATACCTACCTGAGTTGCCTCTAATCCAATGGTTTGCGGCGTCACTACCCAGCGCCTACTAAGAGTCGCGGTGCCGTGACACACACTCTCATAGGTAGAGCAAGTCAGGCAAAGCATAGGGGCTGGCACGAGATGTCCGTCGCGACATCTCAGGTAGGTATAAAAAGGCAGTATTTAAATTTCCTTGTTACCTTGATAAAGTACTCTTTGTACGAAACGCGTAGGTGCGTTCATTCAGTCCCCTTTTCCCTATATGTTTAGCTAGCAATAAATAACTTCTTTTTTTGATTAATTTGGAGTGGCCTGGTCTTTTTCCCTGGAGATTTACTACAGGATGTCTGGAGCTGTGCTCTATCTACGCCTATTCCCTTCCTGTATCTACAACAGATGGATTGCACGCCGAGGATGATGAGAGTGCCCCTTGGACAGTACAGGTAAAGTGCCACAGTGCCTTATTTAAATCCTGTCTTTCATGGACATTGTTCCTCAATTTATTATCATTACTGATTGGGTGTTTATATTGTGTACATCACCGTGGATGTCTAAGCCGACTCCACTAGTCACTTTCCCCTTCAGTTTTGTTATACTCATTTGGGGGGCACTCCATTGCAACTGGACTGCCAATTGTGGATTTATGATGTCAATACTACCTACATGTGGAACCTGTTTCAATTATTGAGCACCACATATACCACTTTTCCCCGCATGCACATTGATACCCTGACATCCAAAACCTATGCCAAACAATGTGTACTTTATAGGAACAAATACTCCCTAAGTCTGCTGGTCAGAAACCGTATCGCACAGCAGATGCTGATGCCAATTATTCACTATGGGGACATAGTATACGGCTTGGCACCCCAAACCCACCTTAGAAAACTTGATACCCTCTACAATTCAATATATTGTTTTATTCTCCAATGCAACTACAACACACTTCACTGCGAAATGCTCAAAGAACTAGATTGGTCATCACTTGAGTCTAGGTGCAAAGTTTATCTTTCCTGTCTTGCCTTCAAATACATTCTGGGCAAGCTACCCGTCTACCTGAACAAGCTCCTCACCCCTATCACATGCAGCACTTATCATCTGAGATCTGACTCCAAAAGACTGTTCATGGTCCCAAGGTTCAGCAAAGTATCCGGCCACTCCTCATTCTCTTACCGTGCACCCCAAAACTGGAACAATCTATCAGAGACTCTCACAGCCACCACCAGTCTAAGTTCTTTCAAAACTAAAGCTGTCTCACATTTTAATCTTGTCTGTAACTGTTACATACGCCTATAATATATATTATCTTTAACTGTGCATGCAATGTTATGTATATAATGTATACCCTGTTCACTTATGTAATTATGTATTCGTACCCATGTATTATTTGTCATCATAACTCTATGCCCAGGACATACTTGAAAACTAGAGGTAACTCTCAATTCATTACTTCCTAGTAAAACATTTTATAAATAAATAAAGCAAGTGGAGCATGTACAGTATAGAGCGGCTCAAGTGACGTGATTTTGTACTGTCGGACGAAGCAAACTGGGTGATTGAGTTACTGTTTATAATTTTGTTGAGCAAAGTTGATGCAGGTGAGCTGCCGACATCTGGATCTGCATAGACTCCCTGATTTGGTTGGCTGATTGGAGAGTGACATTGGGCTCATATGGGCTATGATTGGATGTGGATTCAGAGTGTGCTAAAGTGTAGTGGTTCGGCAGACGGGATATGAGATGGGTGTATGTCGTGCCGGATGTAATGCACCTGAACGCCATGTTCAGGTCTCCTGATATTGTGTTGCTTCACAGTGGAGGGAATAATATGGGTGAGAGGCAGACACTGGAGTTATAAGGGCTCATGCAGCAGGACAAATCTGGAATGTGGAATGATAGTGACTTTCCCTCACGTTTTGTTAGTTTGGTCGGAAATTGCTCTGAGTTTACATTGTAGGGTGGCAAGGGATCAAGTTTCTGCTGATTGGTACAGGAAGCAATTAAATAAGGCCATTGCTTAATTTGTGTCGGTATGGGTGGTGTAGTAGTCTGCCCCGTGATTTGAAAGATGCCCATTCTGTTTTATTTTGGCATGATGGTCTTCATTTGTCAAACATGGGCATATGGATCTTTAATTTTAGTTGCAGGAGGGTTGGCGAAGATGCCCAGCTGGTGGATGTTGGCTAAGGCAATTTAAGGTGTTAAATGGACTGGCCAGTAGTGGTTGTTGATGGTACAAACTGGGCACATAAGTATCAGGTTTGTGCATATCACCCAGTCAGTAATTGCTGTTTGGCCTGCTCTGGGCCGTTGGTGTGGGGGAGCGTCCTCCTTGGTGGGTGACACTTTACGGTTGCTATGTCAGTTGGCCTACAGCAAAGGGGTCATAAACCACAGTAATACTGGTTGTTATTGACAAGGTACGGGCCAGTATGGGTTGAGTTATAAATTGAGTTATAATGGTGTATTAAATATGTGACCTTATTCATCCAATACGATCATTTCAGATGTCTTTGTTCGGCAGTACGGACCAATCCTGGCCAAGCAAGTAACAATTAATCTAGGAAATCGCAAAGAGACTATGGAAAGACTTTAGAATTAACTTGAGGAATGTGTTCAAAAGGAAACCAACCAAAAAGAATCAAGAGTGCTAGGAAATAGTTTAGAAAAAAGTAACGGGATAAGTAACACATATGAACAAGACATGGGAAGAAGGAAGGGATCACATACAGAATGGTGATCAAAAGGTCAAATGACCAGAATGAAATTTAAGAAAAGCGTTCAACATGCATGGATAATGGCATAGAACAAGACTACGAAAAGGAAAAATGGAACATATACTGTAGGAAAAGCATATGAGAGAGGGGGGGGCAGAAAAAAATATGAAAAGGACATGGAAGAGACAGCTTGACATTATGGGGAAATACTTTTCACTTTCTCCTTAACTAGTTTTCTGTATATCCCCCTTGCACTGCAGTGGCCAACACTCAGTTGATGAGGTACATAATGCTCTTTTGTAGACTTATTTCTACTTTTTAAACTCTGGAACCAGTTTTTACTGCCAAGTGCGGTTTTCCAGAAACCACCAACACTATTCAACTTAATTTGCTTAAAGAAAACCTGTTATGAAACATGCAGTTTATTGCCTTTTTTCTTCATCTCGGAAATCCAACTGTTTGTTTTGGCTGTGGCAACATGTATTAGGAAGTGTACTCTTAAGTGATTACAAAATGGCTGCCATCTAAATAGATAACCTTAGTGGTAGTTTCTATGATAAAATGAGTGGTTTGCAGCACTTATATAAGATTTTAAAAATTGGCTGAAATTAGGTGCATTTTCATTCACAGTTTTGATTGTTTTTAAATAGGTTAGCGCTTAAAAAGCTTTTGTTGTCATCGTAGAAACAAACATATGTAATGATACTGTTAGAAATATCCTATTTTGTTCTGGTTTGATACAAGCAAAATGTTTATGCATTCATGAATAGGGCACAGGGATCTATAGACAGATTTACTAAGAGTGATACAGATGCTTTTGTAGGGCCACACCTCATGGAAATTCCATAACACATGCAATAGCTGTTCTATTTCTGTTGTGCATTTTTCCACACAAAATTTGTGAGCAATTTGAAGTCTACAGTATGTTCCACTTATACTGTATATAAATATAAGAACATAACTCTGACATCAGAAAAGACTACTTGATCCAGATTGTCTACATTTTCCTTACTGCTATTCAATATACAGTAATGAGAAGCAGAATTATGCTGTTAAAGCATGAGTTACCCAGTAAAAAAGTTTACCAAAACCGGGCCCAATCTGGGCTGGTTCTCCGGTGTATGGGAGCCCCTCAGTTTCCCAGTAGCAAAACTTTTGTTTTGTTGGTTTTTCTATTATTTAAAAACAGTTACCATGGCCACCAGGGTTACCAAAAGAAAGACAGAATGTCATCTCCAAATGATGTTGCAGCTTTCTATTGACTGCGCAAGTGAACCCTGACATGACTGCCCTTTTGTGCCATGGGTGCACATGTTTACATGGTGCCCGACTGTGGTAACCAAGGGGTCTCCTTTAACCCTTTGAGAGCCGGAGGGGCCGTGGCACCAGAGTTGCACTGCTCCTCAAGCCTATCGCGATCACATGTTCGGTCCTCAGAGTGATCACAAGCTCGGGGCATCACTGAATATGGAAACAGAAGAGGAGACCTCCTCTTCCATTATCCTGCATGCCAGATTGCGCAGAATGCAATCTACCCTAAGATAGCAGCTACAAAAGTCCATGACAGTCACTACATCCTGGGGCCCTTGGAGTGTCAGACCCCATGCCATAGTGGCTATGTCACAGGCTGCACAAAGGGTTTAGTGTGATTCCTTTTCTGTGAATATGGAAAACATTTTTCTCACCTGGAATTTCCCTAGATTTTCAGCCAAATACACAGACCTAATTTCCTCTTCTAGAGTCTATAAACTGTAAGATATTTACTCTGACATAATGGACTATACACACATGAATATACTTAACTCATGCAGCTCACCTTTTTCCAGGTTCACCTTCACAGTGGAGCAGCTGCTTCCTTTATTTTCCTTTGAATTTATGGAAGTTCTCAATTCTTCCCTGTGCTTGTCTTAAAGGTACATTTCTTCTATATGCTTCAACTCTGCTTATTTTCCCTTAATTTTTTTTTATTCTTAACATTCAAAAAATAACATGTAACACCCACGTTCCCCCCTTTAGTTAATCAACATGAAAATGCATCAGAACACAAATAAATATCACAGATTTAATCTATCTGGGGCCTTCCTAGGGCGAATATATACTCGAAGTGTTTGAAGGAAAGGTAGTAAGACCTGGACTTTTCTGGCATTCTCCATGCTCACATATGCACTCTGACAGCTGTGCAAAGGGTAAAAATTATTGTCTATAATGCTGGGTAACGTCACTGGTGCCTTTGGTGCCATTACAGAATTGTTATGAAGATATCTGATTTGATCAATGTGTCAGTCCCATACTGAGTGCCTGTAAGAACCACGTATACTGTAGCTGTTAATGAGTCGATATCCACTTTAATCCTTCCCCGTGTTACCACACCAGAATTGACTAATGCATAAACAGGGTGCTTGTTGGTTTGTGGGACATAATTGCTTGCAACCCATATCAAAAGCACATGGTCCGATGCCTGGCTTCAGATGATCTATTCATGATCTTAACGACCATCATAATAACAGAATTGCTGGAGTTGCATCGCTTAAGGTATTTGTAGCATTCCAATATGCCATAACAAATTTGGCCAGCTTTGCAGATCAGCTGATGCTTTCAGAACTTTTTTAATGATTGGACAAACAGTTGTGCGAAACCATTGGTAGTCGGGTGGCATAGGGCTTTAAGTGTGTAATTCCATTTTGTTTCAGAAAAGCCAGATTTTAAGAGACTGTTGTCTTATCTGTTACTCTCTGGGCTGGTATGCCGGTATGCAGAGGCTTGTGAACAACATATAAGGGTGATTACTAGTGGTTTGAGGGTCCGCCTTTTTAAAAAATAACACCTCTGGGAATTTAGAGTGAGCTTCCATTACCACCAGCAACATGGGGCCTGAAATGGGCCGAGCATAGTCAATGTGTATTTTTTTTCAGGTAGTGTTAGGCCAAGTCCATGGGTTTGCTGGGCACAGTGTTGGCATAGTTAAATGTGTTATACAAGAGGAACATTACTTTGTGATGCCTACAGTATCCTTGTCCAACCTGAAAACCACAGAAAATATCAAGCTATTTGCTTCATGAAGTTGTCCAAGAACCAACCCTTGTCATTTGATTATGATGAGTCTCTTGCCCCACAAAATGTGCCCTTGCTGCATTGAAAGTTCATGTTGCTTTGCATTGTGTGGAACCAATGTTGTATTTTAATGATGGGGTCATCCCTGTTAAAGATAAGCTAACACCTTTGGCAGGACATTATCTGTATGTATGTATTGCTAAATTTGAATGCTTGTAACTAACAGGGTGTTCAACTTCTTCATATAAATAATATGAGCGGTGTCCGGTTGTTGCAAATCCATATAAGTGGAATATGTTACAGACCATCAGAATTTTCATGGAGATCTCCCTGTTTGTTTAGTATTTCATATCAATACCCTGCCAAGTAAATGGTGTATTACTGAAGATGAGTTGCTGTACTTGTAGAAATAACCCTGTCTAGACAAAAAATTGCTAACAGTGGTTTGTGATCTATCTCAAGAATCTGTGTGATTTGTTTTTTATATCCCATACTAATGTAGCCCTGTTTCCCCCTAAACACTGAAGCTACTGGTGCTGCCCTTTACCTGTTGGCTCACAGGGGCCTAAGCCTCTGCCACGAGGAGCCTGGGGTGATATAATGAGAGTCTCGGTGCAGCGTCTCCACCTGAGAGGGATCCCAACCTAGTGGGATTAGCCACTCACAGGACCCAATCACAGCAATCACACAATGTAAAATAACAATAACCTTTACTGACACAGGTATATATAGTCTTAACGGTTCAACTATGTCTAATAGATACAACTACCCACACGCCTCGCACGGCTGTAACCCACCACCATGTCACAAGAGTTCCACACCCAACCCCAATGTGTAACCGCGCGGCACACTAGATAAAGTGTAGGAATAGGTGGTGCACTTTCTGTATAGGTGCCTGCTGGATGCTCCAGCACCCGGGCGCGCCGATGGAAAGATCGAAGGGACCCGCCGATCCAACGATATCCTCCGCAGCGAGTCCGCCTCCGCATGGGGTGGTGTCTCGGTGGAGTGTCCCACCGTGAAGATAGTCTTTATATCAGCAGATGTGATCTGGTCCCAGACCACAAGTATCAAGGTCACGCAGCTTGGCAACTGTGTCCCTGAATATTATCTAGCTAATGGGACAGGGTCCCTACCTAAGGGCTGTCCATCTAGCAGCTACAATCTATTCACAGGAGCCGTGGTCTATCTGGGGCCTGGGGCCTAAGGGAAATCAGGCCTAGTGCAGAGGGTCACAGACCCCTGCACACATACCTCCTACCCCTATTCAGTGCCAGTACCGACTGCCTCTCCTTACCCAGTGCACAAAATGTATCTCTCTCCTGCAGGAGATCCGGCCGCGCGATTGGTTCCCTGGTATCAGGTGGTATACTGCCCCTAAGCACTATGGGGCTTGTAGTCCATGTGGAGCCTTCACTACATTGCCGCCGGTTGCGCCAACTCCATTGCGTATGCTCAACCCTGCAATGGCCGCCGCACACATTCTGCGCATGCGCAAACCTCTGTGCGTGCGCCCGCACAACCCAACATGGTGGTACCCTGCAGAGAGATCTGCTGGTGAGCCCCACTGCCACTCACAACAGCGGAAGAAAGGGGGGGGAACGGAAAACCCGGGGGACCTGGCTACACTAATGCTAAGATTTCTCTGTCTATCTGTGAGTAGCTAATTTCTGCTGTCATTGAAGATGAGAAGTGAAAGTAATAGGCCTCCCGATACCTTGATGGTCTACATGTAAGAGGGCAGCTTGTAAACCATATAAGGAAGCATCACAAACAAAGTGGTACTATAACTTTATCAAGGCCTCTATCTTCTCAACTGTTTTGTGTAATGTATATTGTTTTTTTTCCTGACCACAAAAAGTGGAGAAAATGGAACAAGCGAGAGAATACAAGACATTCAAGGAGTTTAGAGGCAAAAGGGAGACAGGACGATAGTTAGAAAGACAGGTAGGGTCTTGCTTGCTGTTTTTGAGTAATGGTATAACTGTTGCAAGTTTGAAGGAGGAGGGAAAAGTGCCAGAGTAGAGGGAGGAGTTAAAAATGTGTGTGAGATTATAGTAGGAGCAAGAGGTTTTAGGAGATCGGAGGGAATGGGGTCAAGAGGGCAAATGTTAGAATGAGAAGAGGAGATCAGCAGTGACACATCCTCCTCTGAGACAGTGGAAAAATAGTCAAGGAAGGCAGGAGGAGAAGTAGGAAGAGGTGTAGAATGGCAGGAGGGTATAGAGGAGATGTCCTGACGTATGGATTCCACCTTTTCCTTGAGATAGTCGTCAAAGTCCTGAGCTGAGATGGCAGAAGAAAAACAGACAGCAGAGGGTTAGACTTGTGTTGATTAGTGAAGAAAAGTAGGTTTGTTTAGCCTGGGAGAGGACAGAGTTGAAACAGGATAGCATCAATTTGTAGTGAAGGAAGTCTGCGGGAGTGAGAGATTTTCTCCAGAGGCGTTCAGAGGAACGAGTGAAGGAACGCAGCATGCGCATGTAGAAATGTACCCAGGGTCTGGGTTACAAGGGGGTTAGAAGGGCGATAACAGCAGAGAGAAAGCAGGACAGGTAGATCAAGAGAGGAGGATAGGGCAGAGTGGTAGTCCCTGATCAGGATTTCAGAGTCTGGAGCTGAGAGATGAGAGGGAGGAGCGTAAAGTGGAATCAAAAGCTGGTAGGTTAATAGAGCGCAAGTCTCGGCAGAAGCGAGGGGTAGATGGAGGTGGAGAAGGGGAGAAGTGAGAGAGAAAAATGAGATGAGATGATGGTCAAAGAGAGGAAGGGGGGAAATGAAGAAATTAGGGAGGGAGGTTTTTTTGTTGAAGGCCAAAAGACGAGGTTAGAGAGAGATAGCGGGAAGCCTAAGGGAGAGAGGGGTCATCAATATGGCAGTTGAACTCTCCAAGGAGAAGAACAGGGGAGTCAGAGGATAGAAAGAAAGATAGCCAGGATTCAATGTGAGAGAGTAAGACAGAAGGGGGATGAGTAGAGGTAGGTGGGCGATAGATGACCGCCACGTGGACAGAGGAGAGAAAATCTGGACAGTGTGAGCCTCAAAGGAAGGAAAAGAAAGAGAGAGAGAAATAGGAAGGTTTTGGTAATAACAGATAAAGGAGAGGAGAAGCCCCCCACCCCACACCTGCCATCAGGGCGCGGAGTGTGGGAGAAAGAAAGACCACCATAAGAGAGGGCAGCGTCCAGTGCAGAGTCAGACTGAGTGAGCCAAGTCTCAGTTACAGTAAAGAGGAGCAGAGAGTGAGAGAGAAAGAAGTCATGCACAGAGAGGAACTTGTTGGAAAGGGAGCGAGCATTTCAAAGGGCACAGGAGAAAGGGAGAGAGGAGGGAGGTTGACAAGGGATGGGTATGAGGTTAGAGGGGTTGACACCAGAAGGAGTAGAAGTTGCATTTGGGAGGCACGTACGAAAGCATGTATGAATAAGGCAAGGAAAAAGAGAGATGATCCAGAGCTCCACGGGTTTAGCAGCAAAATAATTTTATTCATATTACACATGAATAAATTATTTTGCTGATAAACCCGTGGAGCCCAGGATCATCTCTCTTTTTGCTGTACACTTGGATTGCTGCCGATAGGCCATACAGTGGCGCCCGATCTGAGTCTAAGTCGGCTTGATCCGCGGCTTTCAGATTATCCCGGTTAAGTGCGTTTTTTTGTCGTTTTTTTGTCGAGTATATGAATGATAGTTCATTCTTGCCTCCTGAATACTGGGCTACTAAAACCAAAGCATGGCATGCTCATACAAAGGTGACAGTGGACTGAGTTGTTCTCCTGCAAGTGTGTTGTCAGAGAGAGTGTTTAGTGCAGCTGGTGCCGTCCTAACCGACCACCGAACAAAACTGCCCCATGGCAGTGTGGGAAGGCTCACTTTTATCAAGATGAATAAATCTCCGATTCCTCCCAAAAATACATCCACTCATTATTCAAGAGGCTGTGGCCATGGATGGAGTAGTTGGCTAGTAGATTATTAATAACACTTAGATTATTAATAGCTCTATAGCTGTACTTTAAAAATACTATGCAACAATAGCTGTCTACATTGCTGTGTGGGTGTCACTCACTGTAATCATTGCCCCGTGCCATCACCACGAGTATGTTGTCAATTAGCACAACTACAACCAGCAGAGGTGGTGCAGGCCAGTGTGTGGCACCTGGCTTGTTCAGGTTTGAATTGTTCACCTTGTGCCACTGCCACCACCTCCACCATGATATCATCCATCTTCATTGTCATCGTTATGTTATTGACAAAACCCAAAACTCTCAAATATTCCAATATTAAAAGATCATTTGGCCCATCTAGCGGGGAAGAGGCACAACAACACAATAAAGCAGCACCCAAAATGTCATGCTATGATATGCTATGAGGTGTTGCACCTGCCCTAATATCTCTGTCAGAATTGACATTTGGCAAGTTGACTCCTGGCAAGTGGCAATGCAGGCCATCCAGCCACCAATTCCATAGTATCTATATTGGCAATTGCACAGTGCTTGGCTTGTTGTGTTGTTTATGTACTTTACAGTATGTTCTAATTTTAACCAAAGTTACTGTAACATCTTTCAGTATGCGTGGGTGGGAAGGAGGACATAATTTTTTTTTTTGGTTCATCAAAATTATCATAAAAATATTATTGCTATTATTAATGGGTTCTTATAAGTGTATATGAATATTTGCATCTCTTGAAATGCTGACCTGCTATGGGATGGCCGACACGAGTCAGAGTGTCTAATTACTACCTAGTATAATAAACACTATTGGAGCTGGAATTAACGCGGCTGGCCAGCTGCTGGCACCACACAATGTGAGGTTAATTATCTCCTTGGCTTGCGTGATCTAAACCTCTGTCATATGATGATTCACGAACCACCATACCACACATCATTATCTTATTCCCAAAACAAGCAATTTGGGGATCATAGATCTGCAAGATCCGTGCCCACGATGCAGCCGCACTGCAGCAGCACCGGCACAATGAAAATCGTGGCACAGAGGACAGGAAGTCTTGCTATATCTGTACCTTCAATCTAGGTGACACAAAATAGTTGTCCAAATTATATTTAGCAAAATAAAAATTTAATTTATTGTATAAATATTAATACAATTACTTTTTTTACAAAGATGAGCAATTCTATTCAGTTCTCCAGCAGCACACGATACAATACAATAATAACTTTGATTCTACCACATCAAATGTCTTTATCTAACATAGAAATCTATTCAAGAGGTTGAGCCAATCATTACTAATAGCAGAACAGTGTGTGCTTCACCGCAAGTTTATAAAGAACCTGTATCATTTTGAGGTTGTGGTTGTGGTGAAAGTAAAGGCATGTATGCCAATTTCCCACACGAGTTTTGCTGCAAATGGATGGTGCCTTGGTATTTCAAGTGCAGTTTTCGTCTCCATGTGCTCAAAGAGATTACTTACTATAAAGTTATTTATGACACCTCTGTCTGCCTGTTATTCATTACAGAATAGATTGCACAACCATAAAATGCAGAACCTACTATTTATGTATAAAGCAAACAAATGTCTCCATCGAGTGCTTATCCTGCATCTACCAGTTACCTAATTCCCTGTGGTAGAAGAGTATCAAACGAGAGACCAGTGCATGTTCCAAAAGCCATAAATAAAGCATTTCAAAATGTTCAACATTCCATCTTTATTATGTGATTTTTTGATATGTCTAATATTGGTGAACTAAAATCTTAGAATAAAAGAAGTGCCGTGCTGGCCAACCCAAGAGCCAGAATGTTATTGAGATGCACTTTCCATTACCAGGCACCTTCATTGATCACAATTTAAGATGTTATTTTAGAATATTAGAATAATATTTTATCCACAGTTAATATGGATGCATCATACTATACATGAAACCATGTACTGTAGGTTCTTTGTACAGATTTGGAAAACAATAACTTAAAGCATCAATAAATAAGCTATAGCAATTACCTACATGTTGCATATTTTCTAAATGAGTACAACCATCCTGTATTCCAGACCATTTAAGAAGGATTATGTTTTCTTACTTATTCTTTAAATCCAATGAAAGCGGATCTATACATTTCTTTTATACACATGTCAATCCTTAGGGTATGCCATGTGCCAACACTCTAAAAAAATAATCTTCCAAAATTATTCCAAACCCAATGTGTTATGATTTCATCTCATGAAATACAACACCTTTTCATTAAAAGCCATAAAACTAAATCCTACTGGAACTTTTCCAGGCTTAAATAATAAGCAGCTATGTTGGTGATGCTTAGAACAGTAAAACCTGGCCCACTGTCACGTGGCATATTCTGGTACGGATGTTACAATAGGTTATTTGTGAGTAAAGGCAAGTTCAGTGTTCTTATTACTAATACCCAGTGTTCTTATTACTGATATGGACGTGGATAGGTATCAAGTGTTAGTTAGCATTATTTATATGTTACTGTGCGGTTGTGATTATGTGTGGTTCCACTATAGGATTGATGGGGACATCAATATTTTAAGCAGGGGGAGAGTGTAATACCGCTTAAAAAAAAAAATTAAAAAAAAAATTGTGTGTGTGCGTGTGTGCGTGTGTGCGTGTGTGCGTGTGTGCGTGTGTGCGTGTGTGCGTGTGTGTGTGTGTGTGTGTGTGTGTGTGGTGTATATGAAGGACTTAATGTGCCCTGCCAATCATACTGTAAAGTGTATTAATGGACAACCTTCCTGGCCAACATCTGTTAACAGAAGAAAGGACAAAAGACAAAAAGTTTTAGCCTAGTGCTACATCCAATTAGACAACTTATATAGTTAAATGTTTATCTGTTTATCTTCTCATAAGCAAGGGTCATTTAGTTCAATTCTTTGGCCAAAGTATTTGAAGCTTACAATCACATCACGGTGTGGCCCATCTGAAGGTCCTAACACTGCTGCACCTGCACACACCTCTCATAACCTCCCAAACTCTCTGATGGAGGAAGAGCTGTCTTAGTAGACTTGTCATTTACAGGTACTTAGCAAGAACTGTAATTTAAAAGGTGGAATTAGTGAGTTTGAAAACAGGGAGGAGGGGTCACTAACCTCCACGTTGCTTTACCAACTGAAATTAACAAAAACACACGCAGCCCCTGTAAGATCCGAACCCAAATCCACCACACTCCTCTTGACACAAATATATATGATATATGATGTGCTGGATTCGGGTTCCGAGCGTACAGGGGCTGTGGCTTCGTTAATTTCAGTTTGTAAAGCAACTTGAGATTAGTGCCCCCTCCTCCCTGTTTTCAAGCCATTTTCTTCTAAACCAGTAGAGGGAGGTTGCCCATGTTCTGTTCATCTTTTTTTTAATGTCACCTGGCATCAGTAACTCATAGCCCTTAGTACATGTTATTACTTTGTGCTTAAAGTGCTTTCAAAGTTACAAATACAATCAACAAAATACATATCTCTTTGAGGTTATGCTGTTAGCGGACAGTGTGCATACAAACCCAAGCAACAAACTTTGAGAAAGTGAGATAGAAGAGTGGGTTGAATCTTAAAATTAAGTAGAGGTGACATATTGTTAGTGATGCAGAAATAATAGTGTGTTGTGTATCCTGAAAAGACTAAGAACACTGAGAAATACTCCAAATGAAGATTTATTAAAGAACAGTGAATAAATTGGGCTAATGCAACTTCAGCTTTTGATACAATAATGACATTTGCAGAAAGTCAGATTTGTTAATTAGCACAAGAGGTTATGCAATTACACATCTTGTACTCTACTTTCATGCAAAAAAAGGCAGGAGGCAAGTAGAGAAGCTGATATCAGGGCTTTTTTTTTTTTAAGAGATTCCAGGAAATGTCATACATCTACATTTGATGTTGATGACTCTGAGGCACTGCCAAATCCAGAATGCCTATTGAATCTCCAACTAAGCAGTAAATGATGTACAGTTGTGTAAATAGTTTTAGTTTGACGTGTAGTTTTAAGTGATCTGGTTATATGCCATGCGTTGCTGTTTATACTTTTTATACAGTACCGGCAAAACTTTAAAAACAAAATAGTATTACTTCTTGATTGGTGAGTACCTGTATACTATTTTATACTGTATGTTATAATGTAATTTTTGGGAAATTTGTACTAGAAGTATGATATGGTATAACTCTTAACTAACCGCAATTTTTGCTCATTCAGCACCTCTCATGTCCGGCACATGCCACCTAGCACAGATTATACTGCATATGCATTTAAAATAAATGAAGTAAAAATATACATGCTGTGATTTGGAAATACAGTATGGAAAGATGCATTTTGGATTTTGATTTAAACCTGAAAATCATGTATTAGGCATGAATTAATTTCTTAACCAATACCTTGGTCACATCTCTAGTAGCTACCAGTAATTAATTGTACTGAAGAGTAATCCATTGTGATGTTATGACTGCCTCTATAATGCATTTCACTGGTAACAGCTATATGACTATCTCAGAAATACTTTGTTCTCCCTTTCCTAACTCATGGGTGCACAAACTGGGGGGCGCGAGATTTTCCAGGGGGCGCGGCGGTTTCAGATTAAATGCCGGGGGACCGGGCAAGGCCTCTGTAACTTCTCCAACCTGTTTTTCGTCAACGCCTCACCATGGCAACCCGGCATCAAATGATGCTGTGGGGTCACGTGAAATGGCAACTTGACGTCACATGACCCCGCGGCGTCATTTGAACCCGGAGCCGAGCATAGGGGGGGGGAGCAGGCAAGGAGGGGGGAACTTTTTGCACCCCAGTCTAACGGACCTTTATCTCTGTTTTACTCATTCAGTTACTCCACCTTCATTTGACAATGTGTCCCCAAGCTTACAGTGTGCCAAAATCTGCATAATGTACACTAACATTATTATTATCCTTTATTTATAAACGCCAACATATTCCGTAGCGTGGTACAGTGGGGGTAGCGAGTGACATAAATTACATAAACTGAATGACATACAAGTAAGGACAGCTAAGCGCAAACACATACAGAAGGTAAAGAGGTTCCTGCTCGTGGGAGTTTGCAATCTAGAGGATTGGCGTATTTCATATAGTTGGCCTGGTAAAAGTAGCTAAACTTCAATCGAATAACTATATGGTCTGAAAAAGTAAGGCAGAACAAATCCAGAACTAGAATCTAGCAGCTAAATTGGTTTGAGTTACTGTACCAAATAAAATGGTATAAATTCAAGATCGTTTTTTTACATTTTTATGCTACTGTATGTCTAACCAGAAATCTTTTTTTATGTTGCTCAGTGTTCAGATTTATTTACCCTGTCATCTTGAAAATCATTGGTAAAAAGTTATTGGTGAAAATAAAGTAATACATTCACAGGTTATGTGAAAACTGGTGGTATGCCATATAATTAAGTAATAATCCCCGAAGAACAGGGCATTACTGGCCAATAATGCCCTGGCTGCAAGAGTTGAAGGCCCAAGGCGAACCCGAGGGACTTTAACCCAGCCAGGGCATTATTGGCCAGTAATGCCCTTTTCTGAGGGGATTGTTACTATTATAGGCTAAATGTAGGCTTTTTTCATAAAAATAAACACTTTTGTAAAGATAAATATAACTCGGAACTACGCTGATGCACATGTGTAGGGAAAAGAAGTAAAGTAGCAAATGAGAGGGGAGAGAAGTGGTGGTGGGGGGGGGAGAAGACAGAGAGGTGAGGGGGGCAAAGAGAGAGTGGTGAGGTGGGTGAGAAGAGGGAGAAGTGAGGGAGCATGGGAGGAGAGGCAAGGGTGGGGAGAAGAGATAGGTGAGGGGGGATTGAGAGAGGGAGAAGAGAGGTGGGGAGCGAGGTGAGGTGGGAGCGAGGTGAGCAAGGTGAGGGGGGAGCGAGGTGAGGGGGAGCGAGGAAAGAGATGTGAGGGGGTGGAGGAGAGAGAGATGAGGGGGTGGAAGAGAGGGAGGTGAGGGGGGAGAGAGGTGAGGGGGGAGAGAGAGTGAGGGGGGAGAGAGGGGGGAGGGGAGAGAGAGAGGTGAGGGGGAGAGAGAGAGGTGAGGGGGAGAGAGAGAGGTGAGGGTAGAGAGAGAGAGGTGAGGGTAGAGAGAGGTGAGGGAGGGGGAGAGAGAGGTGAGGGGAGGGGAGAGAGAGGCGAGGGGAGGGGAGAGAGAGAGTGGTGAGGGGAGGAGAGAGAGGGGAGGAGAGAGAGAGGTGAGGTGAGAGAGAGAGAGGGGAGGGGAGAGAGAGAGGATAGGCAAGGGTGGGGGAGAAGAGATAGTGAGGGGGGATTGAGAGAGGGAGAGGAGAAGAGGTGGGGTGCGAGGTGAGGTGGGGAGCGAGGTGAGCGAGGTGAGGGGGGAGCGAGGTGAGGGGGAGTGAGGTGAGGGAAGGGGAGAGAGAGAGGTGAGGGGGAGAGAGAGGTGAGGGGAGGGGAGAGAGAGAGGGGAGAGGAGAGAGAGAGAGGTGAGGGGCGAGGGTGAGGGGAGGGGAGAGAGGTGAGGGGAGGGGAGAGAGAGAGGTGAGGGGAGGGGAGAGAGAGAGGTGAGAGGAGGGGAGAGAGAGAAGTGAGGGGAAGGGAGAGAGAGAGGGGAGAGAGGTGAGGGGAGGAGAGAGAGGGGAGGGAGAGAAAGGTGAGGGGAGAGAGAGAGGTGAGGGGAGGGGAGAGAGAGAGGGAGGAGAGAGAGAGGGGAGGAGAAAGAGGGGAGGGGAGAGAGAGGGGAGAGAGAGGGAAGGGGAGAGAGGTGAGGGGAGAGAGGGGAGGGGAGAGAGAGGGGAGGGGAGAGAGAGGTGAGGGGGAGAGAGAGTGAGGGTGGGAGAGAGAGGGTGAGAGAGAGAGGTGAGGGGAGAGAGAGTGAGGGAGGTGAGGGGGTGAGGAGGGAGAGAGAGAGAGGTGAGGGGAGAGAGGTGAGGGAGAGAGAGAGGTGAGGGAGAGAGAGGTGAGGGGGAGAGAGAGGTGAGGGAGAGAGAGGTGAGGGGGAGAGAGAGGTGAGGGAAGAGAGAGAGGTGAGGGGGTGTGAGAGAGAGGTGAGGGGGAGGATGAGAGAGGTGAGGGGGAGATGAGAGAGGTGAGGGGGGGGGAGAGAGGTGAGGGGGGAGAGAGGGTGAGGGGGGAGAGAGGGGGAGGGAGAGAGAGAGGTGAGGGGAGAGAGAGAGGTGAGGGGGAGAGAGAGAGGGGAGGGGAGAGAGAGGTGAGGGGAGGGGGAGAGAGAGGTGAGGGGAGGGGAGAGAGAGGTGAGGGGAGGGGAGAGAGAGAGGTGAGGGGAGGAGAGAGAGGGGAGGAGAGAGAGAGGTGAGGTGAGATAGAGAGAGGGGAGGGGAGAGAGAGGATAGGCAAGGGTGGGGGAGAAGAGATAGTGAGGGGGGATTGAGAGAGGGAGAGGAGAAGAGGTGGGGAGCGAGGTGAGGTGGGGAGCGAGGTGAGCGAGGTGAGAGGGGAGCAAGGTGAGGGGGAGTGAGGTGAGGGAAGGGGAGAGAGAGAGGTGAGGGGGAGAGAGAGAGAGGGTAGGGGAGAGAGAGAGGGGAGGGGTGAGAGAGAGTGAGGGTCGAGAGAGAGGTGAGGGGCGAGAGAGAGGTGAGGGGAGGGGAGAGAGAGAGGTGACGGGAGGGGAGAGAGAGAGGTGAGGGAAGGGAGAGAGGGAGGGGAGAGAGGTGAGGGGAGGAGAGAGAGGGGAGGAGAGAGAGGTGAGGGGAGGGAGAGAGAGGTGAGGGGAGGGGAGAGAGGTGAGGGAGAGAGAGGTGAGGGGAGGGAGAGAGAGGTGAGGGGAGGGGGAGAGAGAGAGGTGAGGGAAGGAGAGAGAGGGAAGGAGAGAGAGAGGTGAGGCAAGAGAGAGAGAGAGAGGCGAGGGAGGCATAGAGAGAGGAGAGGCAAGGGTGGGGGAGAAGAGATAGTGAGGGGGGATTGAGAGACTGAGAGGAGAAGAGGTGGGGAGCGAGGTGAGGTGGGGAGCGAGGTGAGCGAGGTGAGGGGAGAGAGAAAGAGGGGAGGGGAGAGAGAGAGGTGAGGGGCGAGAGAGAGGTGAGGGGAGAGAAGAGAGAGGTGAGGGGAGGGGAGGGGAGAGAGAGAGGGGAGGGGAGATAGAGAGGGGAGGGGAGGGGAGAGAGGGGAGGGGAAGGGAGAGAGAGAGGGGAGAGAGGTGAGGGGAGGAGAGAGAGGGGAGGAGAGAGAGGTGAGGGGAGGGAGAGACAGGTGAGGGGAGAGAGAGAGGTGAGGGGAGAGAGGGGAGGAGAGAGAGGGGAGGGGAGAAAGAGGTGAGGGGAGGGGAGAGAGAGAGGCGAGAGGAGGAGAGAGAGGGGAGGAGAGAGAGAGGTGAGGTGAGAGAGAGAGAGGTGAGGGGAGGGGAGAGAGAGAGGAGAGGCAAGGGTGGGGGAGAAGAGATAGTGAGGGGGGATTGAGAGAGGGAGAGGAGACGAGGTGGGGAGCGAGGTGAGGTGGGGAGCGAGGTGAGCGAGGTGAGGGGGGAGCGAGGTGTGGGGGAGTGAGGTGAGGGAAGGGGAGAGAGAGAGGTGAGGAGGAGAGAGAGGTGAGGGGAGAGAGAGAGGGGAGGGGAGAGAGAGAGGTGAGGGGCGAGAGAGAGGTGAGGGGAGAGAGAGGTGAGGGGAGGGGAGAGAGAGAGGTGAGGGGAGGGGAGAGAGAGAGGTGAGGGGAGGGGAGAGAGAGAGGTGAGGGGAAGGGAGAGAGAGAGGGGAGAGAGGTGAGGGGAGGAGAGAGAGGGGAGGAGAGAGAGGTGAGGGGAGGGAGAGAGAGGTGAGGGGAGAGAGAGAGGTGAGGGGAGGAGAGAGAGAGGTGAGGGGAGAGAGGTGAGGGGAGAGAGGTGAGGGTGAGAGAGAGGTGAGGGGGAGAGAGAGGTGAGGGGGGAGAGAGAGTGAGGGAGGGAGAGAGAGGGTGAGAGAGAGAGGTGAGGAGAGAGAGAGTGAGGGGGGTGAGCGGGGTGAGGGGGGAGAGAGAGAGAGAGGTGAGGGGGAGAGAGAGAGGTGAGGGAGAGAGAGAGGTGAGGGAGAGAGAGAGGTGAGGGGGAGAGAGAGGTGAGGGAAGAGAGAGAGGTGAGGGGTGGGAGAGAGAGGTGAGGGGGAGGATGAGAGAAGTGAGGGGGAGAGGGGAGGATGAGAGAGGTAAGGGGGGGAGAGAGAGGTGAGGGGGAGGGAGGGGGAGGGGGGAGGGAGGGGTGAGGGGAGAGAGAGAGGTGAGGGGGTGAGAGAGAGGTGAGGGGGAGAGAGAGAGAGGTGAGGGGTAGAGAGAGAGAGGGGAGGGGAGAGAGAGGTGAGGTGAGAGAGAGGTGAGGGGAGAGAAAGGTGAGGGGAGGGGAGAGAGAGAGGTGAGGTGAGAGAGAGAGGTGAGGGGAGGGGAGAGAGAGAGGAGAGGCAAGGGTGGGGGAGAAGAGGTGAGGGGGGATTGAGAGAGGGAGAGGAGAAGAGGTGAGAAGCGAGGTGAGGTGGGGAGCGAGGTGAGCGAGGTGAGCGTGGTGAGGGGGATTGAGGTGAGGGAAGGGGAAGAGAGAGGTGAGGGGGAGAGAGAGAGAGTGAGGGGAGGGAGAGAGAGAGGGGAGGGGAGAGAAAGTTGGTGAGGGGCGAGAAAGAGGTGAGGGGAGAGAGAGAGGTGAGGGGAGGGGGAGAGAGAGAGGTGAGGGGGAGAGAGAGAGAGGGGGAGGGGAGAGAGAGAGGGAGGGGAGAGAGAGGTGAGGGGAGGGGAGAGAGAGAGGGGAGAGAGAGAGTTGAGGGGAGAGAGAGGGGAGAGAGAGGGGAGGGAGAGAGGTGAGGGGAGAGAGAGGTGAGGGGAGGGAGAGAGAGAGGGGAGGGGAGGGGAGAGAGAGAGGTGAGGGGGAGAGAGAGAGGGGAGGGGAGAGAGAGAGGAGAGGGGAGAGAGAGAGGTGAGGGGCGAGAGAGAGGGGAGGGCAGAGAGAGAGGTGAGGGGCGAGAGAGAGGTGAGGGGAGGGGAGAGAGAGAGGTGAGGGGAGGGGAGAGAGAGAGGTGAAGGGAAGGGAGAGAGAGAGGGGAGAGAGGTGAGGGGAGGAGAGTGAGGGGAGTAGAGAGAGGGGAAGGGATGGAGAGAGAGGGGAGGGGAGCGAGGTGATGGGAGAGAGAGAGGAGGGGAGTGAAGAGAGAGGTGAGGGGAGGGGAGGTTAGAGAGAGAGGTGAGGGAAGGAGAGAGAGAGGAAGGAGAGAGAGAGGTGAGGTGAGAGAGAGAGAGGTGAGGGGAGGGCATAGAGAGAGGAGAGGAATGGGTGGGGAGAAGAGATAGTGAGGGGGGATTGAGAGAGGGAGAGGAGAAGAGGTGGGGAGCGAGGTGAGGTGGGGAGCGAGGTGAGCGAGGTGAGGGGGGGAGCGAGGTGAGGGGGGAGCGAGGTGAGGGAAGGGAGAGAGAGAGGTGAGGGGGAGAGAGAGAGAGGTGAGGGGAGGGGAGGAGAGAGAGAGGGGAGGGGAGAGATAGAGGTGAGGGGTGAGAGAGGGGGGAGGGGGGGTGGGAGGGGGGGGAGAGGAGGGAGAGGAGGTGAGGGGAGGGGAGAGAGAGAGGTGAGGGGAGGGGGAGAGAGAGAGGGGAGGGGAGAGATAGAGGTGAGGGGCGAGAGAGAGGTGAGGGGAAGGGAGAAAGAGGTGAGGGGAGGGGAGAGAGAGAGGTGAGGGGACGGAGAGAGAGAGGGGAGAGAGGTGAGGGGAGGAGAGAGAGGGGAGGAGAGAGAGGTGAGGGGTGGGAGAGAGAGGTGAGGGGAGAGAGAGAGATGAGGGGAGGGGAGAGAGAGAGAGGGGAGAGAGAGGGGAGGGGAGAGAGGTGAGGGGAGAGAGAGGTGAGGGGGAGAGAGAGGTGAGGAGGGAGGGGGGAGGGGGGGAGGGGGGGGGGGGGGGAGGGAGGTGAGGGTGGGAGAGAGAGGGTGAGAGAGAGAGGTGAGGAGAGAGAGAATGAGGGGGGTGAGGGGGAGAGAGAGAGGTGAGGGGGGAGAGAGAGAGGTGAGGGAGATAGAGAGGTGAGGGAGAGAGAGAGGTGAGGGGGAGAGAGAGGTGAGGGAAGAGAGAGAGGTGAGGGGTGGGAGAGAGAGGTGAGGGGAAGATGAGAGAGGTGAGGGGGAGGATGAGAGAGGTGAGGGGGGGGAGAGAGAGGTGAGAGGGAGAGAGGGGGAGGGGGGAGATAGGGGGTGAGGGGAGGAGAGAGAGGTGAGGGGGTGAGAGAGAGGTGAGAGGGAGAGAAAGAGAGGTAGGGGTAGAGAGAGTGGGGAGGGGAGAGAGAGGTGAGGGGAGGGGAGAGAGAGGTGAGGTGAGAGAGGGTGAGGGGAGAGAAAGGTGAGGGGAGGGAGGAGAGAGGAGGTGAGGTGAGAGAAGAGGTGAGGGGGGGAGAGAGAGAGGAGAGGCCAAGGGTGGGGGAGAAGAGATAGTGAGGGGGATTGAGAGAGGGAGAGGAGAAGAGGTGGGGAGCGAGGTGGGGTGGGGAGCGAGGTGAGCGAGGTGAGCGAGGTGAGGGGGGGAGCGAGGTGAGGGGGATTGAGGTGAGGGAAGGGGAGAGAGAGAGGTGAGGGGGAGAGAGAGAGAGGTGAGGGGAGGGGAGAGAGAGAGGGGAGGGGAGAGAAAGTGGTGAGGGGCGAGAGAGAGGTGAGGGGAGGGGAGAGAGAGAGGTGAGGGGAGGGGAGAGAGAGAGGTGAGGGGAGGGGAGAGAGAGAGGTGAGTTGAAGGGAGAGAGAGAGAGGTGAGGGGAAGGGAGAGAGAGAGGGGAGAGAGGTGAGGGGAGGAGAGAGAGAGAGGTGAGGGGAGGGAGAGAGAGAGGTGAGGGGAGAGAGAGAGGTGAGGGAGAGAGAGAGGGGAGAGAGAGAGGGGAGGGAGAGGGGAGAGGGAGAGAGAGGGGAGGAGGGAGAGAGGTGAGGGGAGAGAGAGGTGAGGTGAGAGAGAGAGAGAGGTGAGGGGAGGGCAGAGAGAGAGGAGAGGCAAGGGTGGGGGAAAAGAGATAGTGAGGGGGATTGAGAGAGAGAGGGAGAAGAGGTGGGGAGCGAGGTGAGGTGGGGAGCGAGGTGAGCGAGGTGAGGGGGGAGCGAGGTGTGGGGGAGTGAGGTGAGGGAAGGGGAGAGAGAGAGGTGAGGGGGAGAGAGAGAGAGGTGAGGGGAGAGAGAGAGGGGAGGGGCGAGAGAGATGTGAGGGGAGGGGAGAGAGAGGTGAGGGGAGGGGATAGAGAGAGGTGAGGGAAGGGGAGAGAGAGGTGAGGGGAAGGGAGAGAGAGGGGGGAGAGAGAGGGGGGAGAGAGGTGAGGGGAGGAGAGAGAGGGGAGGAGAGAGAGGTGAGGGGAGGGAGAGAGAGGTGAGGGGAGAGAGAGAGGGTAGGGGAGAGAGAGAGGGGAGGGGAGAAGAGAGAGGGAGGAGAGGGAGGGGAGAGAGAGGGGAGGGCAGAGAGGTGAGGGGAGAGAGAGGAGAGGGGGGAGAGAGAGTGAGGGAGGAGAGAGAGGGGAGGAGAGAGAGGTGAGGGGAGGGAGAGAGAGGTGAGGGGAGAGAGAGAGGGGAGGAGAGAGGGGAGGGATAAAGAGGGGAGAGAGAGGGGAGGGCAGAGAGGTGGGGAGAGAGGTGAGGGGAGAGAGGTGAGGGGAGAGAGAGGTGAGGGGGAGAGAGAGTGAGGGTGGGAGAGAGAGGGTGAGAGAGAGAGGAGGTGAGGGGAGAGAGGGTGAGGGAGAGAGAGGTGAGAGGGAGAGAGAGAGTGAGGGAAGAGAGAGAGGTAATAGTAATTTAATTTTTTATATTATATAGAGTTTTTAAATTAGATGAGGGGAGAGAGAGAGGTGAGGGGAGGATGAGAGAGGTGAGGGGGAGGATGAGAGAGGTGAGGGGGGGGAGAGAGAGGTGAAGGAGGGTGAGGAGTGGTGAGGGGGAGAATGGGAAGAGAAGGTTGGGGGGCAATGATTTTAACTACAAACTAAAAAAAAAACATATACAAATTATCTTAGCAGAAGCTATTCAAGTGGTGGAAGAAATATTACTTTCTTGCAAGTAACAAAGTTACTTTTTGGGACCCGCCAGCTTCGGACAGCACTAGCAGCTGTGACAGAGCCTGCATGTGCTGTGAGAGAGCCTGCATGTGCTGTGAGAGTGAGCCTGCATGTGCTGTGAGAAAGCCTGCATGTGCTGTGAGAGTGAGCCTGCATGTGCTGTGAGAGTGAGCCTGCATACACTGGCGACACACTTTATTCCGAGCACGGCTAGTCCCGCGAATTCGGGTATACTCGGGTGTATTCAGGTTTCTGATAGTTTTCTGCCAGAGTACATTGCGTTATTTTCCGGTCGGAATTTAAGCTTTTTATTCCGGCTGGTTACAATACTGCAATGCCGTCAAAATACACATGGTGGCGCTTGCGAGCTATTCTCTGTGAAGCCGTCCCCTATAATGAATTGTAATGCAGTATACTGTATACTGTATACTATATACTGTATATACTGTATAACAACAACCCCTGTAAGCCCTAACATACAGTACTGTACAGTACTGTACTGTACTGTATATGCACATACATAAATGATACTACTGTATGGGCGGCGGGGGGCGAGATGTGTTTGCAGCAGAGAGAGATCCGCTGCTCTCTCTCTGCGCAAACATCCGCACATTAAAAATTATTTGAAATACATTTTTATTGATAGTGTAGATGTGCAGGGGGTCTGCGGAGCTGAACCGCGTTGGTTTTAGGTCTGGGGACCCCGTGCCCCCCGAGATACAGGCCCCTTTAGGGGGTGCCGGTATCCCTCTGCGTTTAAAGATCCCGATCACGTGACCGCGGCCTGTAAACCAAGCAGAGCAGAGGGATACCGGCACCCCCTAAAGGGGCCTGTATCTCGGGGGGCACGGGGTCCCCAGACCTGAAACCTGTGCGCTTCTGCTCTGGAGACCCTCTGCACATGTACACTATCAATAAAACACATACAATATACAGTATAAATAAACACTCGTTCTTTACCTTAGCGTCCTATGCGCTATGGTAAAGAAGCATTATTTTAATAATATTGTAAAGTGAGCAGGGGGTTCCCTGAGCCAGAAATTAATGCTCAGGGAACCCCCCCCCCCCCCCCCTGCTCCTGATCAATATTATTAAAAATACGGAAAATGCTGCGTCATTACCATAGCGGATAGCGCTAAGGCAATGAAGGGGTTAACCCACCGTGCCCGCTTTATTGTGTGTAGTGGGGATTGGTGAGGGGGGTATTTGGCCCTTGGTGTGAGTTTAGGACTTGCGGGAGGGGGGGGGGGGGTTGCGGGTGCACTTAACCCCTTCACGACCGTAGCAGTTAATACCGCTACGGTCATGAAGGGGTTAAGCCCCTCCCGCTACCCCACCCCCCCCCCCCCCCCCGCAAGCCCCTCCCCAACCATCGTTGGGGCGAATACCCCATTCACCCACCCTCCCGCAACCCACAACAATAAAATACACACAGCAGCCGCCAAAAAATAATAAATAAATGACAATAAATACATTTGAAATACATTTTTATTGATAGTGTAGATGTGCAGGGGGTCTGCGGAGCTGAACCGCGTTGGTTTTAGGTCTGGGGACCCCGTGCCCCCGAGATACAGGCCCCTTTAGGGGGTGCCGGTATCCCCTCTGCGTTTAAAGATCCCGATCACGTGAACGCGGCCTGTAAACCAAGCAGAGCAGAGGGGATACCGGCACCCCCTAAAGGGGCCTGTATCTCGGGGGGCACGGGGTCCCCAGACCTGAAACCTGTGCGCTTACTGCTCTGGAGACCCTCTGCACATGTACACTATCAATAAAACACATACAATATACAGTATAAATAAACACTCGTTCTTTACCTTAGCGTCTATGCGCTATGGTAAAGAAGCATTATTTTAATAATATTGTAAAGTGAGCAGGGGGTTCCCTGAGCCAGAAATAATGCTCAGGGAACCCCCCCCCCCCCTGCTCCCTGATCAATATTATTAAAAATACGGAAAATGCTGCGTCATTACCATAGCGGATAGCCGCTAAGGCAATGAAGGGGTTAAGGCATAATAAACAATTAATACATTCAATACATATTTTTCACGTCTGTGTTAAAACTCCCTGCCTTCTCTCTAATCTATGTAAAACCCCCTCCCGCTATTCTCGCTTTTAAAACGCCCTGCCTTCTCTCTAATCTATGTAAAAAACCCTCCCCTATCCCCCTATTGTGTGTGTGCGTTAAGCTTCCCTGCAAGCTATGTAAAAAAACCTCCCCCTATTGTGTGTGTGTGTTAAATCTGCCTGGCTGTGTTTCTGATTGCTGAGTGCCTCTGCGTTTAAAGGTCCCGATCACGTGATCGCGGCCTGTAAACCAAGCAGAGCAGAGGGATACCCGCACCCCCTAAAGGGGCCTGTATCTCGGGGGGCACGGGGTCCCCAGACCTGAAACCTGTGCGCTTCAGCTCCGGAGACCCCCCTGCACATGTACACTGTGAATAAAACACACACATCATTAAAGAATCATTCTTTAGCTTAGCGGCTATGCGCTATGGTAAAGAAGCAGCATTTCTGTCTTTTTAATAATATTGTACAGTACAGTGAGCAGGGGGTTCCCTGAGACAGAAATCTAATCTCAGGGGACCCCCTGCTCCTGCACAATATATTAAAAGTTCAGAAACGAGGCTTCATTAGCATAGCGTATAGCCGCTAAGGTAATGAAGGGGTTAAGGCATAATAACCAATAAATACATTCAATACACTACCCACTACCCATGGCAACCTCCGCTGCTGTACAGTAAAACAGAGAAAAAAAATAACACTTTCAAAGTAATGTCCCCTAACCCCCTTAATCACCATAGCGGTTATTAACCGCTACAGTCATGAAGGGGTTAACCCACCCTCACCCACCCACCACTCGGGATGCCTACATACCCTCCCACACTAACCCCCCCCACCCGTGAGGCCTAACCACCCCAGTCAGTACCCACAAGGGAGGCCTACCCACATACCGTTGGGGAAACACCACGGGGAAAACACCGTGAAATGTATTTCAAATGTATTTATTGTCATTTATTTATTTATTTTTTGGCGGCTGCTGTGTGTATTTTATTGTTGTGGGGTTGCGGGAGGGTGGGTGAATGGGGTATTCGCCCCAACGATGGTTGGGGGAGGGCTTGCGGGGGGGGGGGGGTAGCGGGAGGGCTTAACCCCTTCATGACCGTAGCGGTATTAACTGCTACGGTCGTGAAGGGGTTAAGTGCACCCGCAACCCCCCCCCCCCCTCCCGCAAGTCCTAAACTCACACCAAGGGCCAAATACCCCCCTCACCAATCCCCACTACACACAATAAAGCGGGGGCACGGTGGGTTAACCCCCTTCATTGCCTTAGCGGCTATCCGCTATGGTAAATGACGCAGCATTTTCCGTATTTTTAATAATATTGATCAGGAGCAGGGGGGGGGGGGGGTTCCCTGAGCATTAATTTCTGGCTCAGGGAACCCCCTGCTCACTTTACAATATTATTAAAATAATGCTTCTTTACCATAGCGCATAGACGCTAAGGTAAAGAACGAGTGTTTATTTATACTGTATATTGAATGTGTTTTATTGATAGTGTACATGTGCAGAGGGTCTCCAGAGCAGAAGCGCACAGGTTTCAGGTCTGGGGACCCCGTGCCCCCCGAGATACAGGCCCCTTTAGGGGGTGCCGGTATCCCTCTGCTCTGCTTGGTTTACAGGCCGCGTTCACGTGATCGGGATCTTTAAACGCAGAGGGATACCGGCACCCCCTAAAGGGGCCTGTATCTCGGGGGGCATGGGGTCCCCAGACCTAAAACCAACGCGGTTCAGCTCCGCAGACCCCCTGCACATCTACACTATCAATAAAAATGTATTTCAAATGTATTTATTGTCATTTATTTATTTATTTTTTGGCGGCTGCTGTGTGTATTTTTTTAATAATATTGATCAGGAGCAGGGGGGGGGGGGTCCCTGAGCATTAATTTCTGGCTCAGGGAGCCCCCTGCTCACTGTACAATATTATTAAATCTCTCTCTGCTGCAAACACATCTCGCCCCCAGTACAGTATGTGCAGTAATTTACTGAACATGTACTGTAGAATAAATGCATAGTTTTATTTATTCGGGTTTATTACACAGTATACTGTTCGGCTGGAAAACATCAGCATACTGTACAGCACAATATTACTGTATCCATCGAAATCCCCACATTAGCCGTTTTCTTTTCTTTTCTGAGGAAAAACAAAATGAAAAGTTTTAATGTACAGTAATGGTCAGCCCCCTAAAGAAGTACCCAGCCAGCCCCACCAAAATAATAGTACTCACCATACTGTATTACTGAATTTCCCATTCAGCTTGCGCCGGCGCCGGCCCACTTCCAGTCCAGCTTTCATCATCACCCACGTCGATAGTTTGCAGAGGGACTAGCCCACCTGTAGTCAGCGGGAAATCGCTTAGGTACATGCAAGCTTCATCAAAACTGGCTGCGAAATCCATCTCAGAGTTGTCACCGATGGAGATGGCATCATGATAAGCTGGTGCTGCTGCTGGTTCTGGTTCTGGTTCTGGCGCATTGCTTGGCAGGGACTGTCGCTTCTTATTTCGTTTTAACACGACCCTTCGCCTTTTGCCGCCTCCATTATCATAGATACGGGAAAAACCCGGTGCCACACACCAATACCCTCCAAAAAATTGGGGCTCAATACGGTGAAAACAGGGGTCACTACATAACCTTTTCCTTATTGCGCGCTTCCACAAATGAGGAGTTGGCGAAAATCTGTAAAAGTCATAATTTTCGATAAAATACTGATAAATTTGAACAACTGTTGCCATCTTATCCTCTGTTGCATTAATAGCGGCCCATATCAAATAAGCATAACTTCTGTCAGGTTTTTGGAAAGCGGGCTCCACTTGAACACTCATGTCTCTGTAGAATAGTGTAAGCGAAAATGATCTTTGTCTTTATTTAATACAGTACTGTATGTAAAGCCTAAATTGATACATTTTTTGCAACTCTTCCTTCAGTCTCAAGGACAAGTTACAATACTGTAGCATACTGTACTGGGATAAAGTATCTTTTTTGGTATAGTAAACGAAACAACTTGCAAAGTCCACACATTACTTAAGTCATGAGTTTATGCCATCTGGTGGACAAACGAAACATTGCCGCCTAGTAAATTCTTCTGGTTATCATGAGTTTATGCCATCTGGTGGACAAACGAAACATTGCCGCCTAGTAAATTCTTCTGTTATCATTTAACAGATCAGATCCCCCGTCAGCCAGGCATGAACCGTGGCTGGGAAGGCAAACGCAACGCAGCATGCAAGAGGTGAGCAGTGGCGGATTCAAAGTATCTGCCAGGTACAAATCGGGCATTTGCTCGAATAAAGTGTGTCGGTGCAGTATGCTGCAGTGCTGTAAGAGGAGAAGAACAGAGATTCCACGCTCTCCCCGCATCTCTGAAAGGTGAGTTGGCAAGTTGCCAAAAATTCCAGACATTAATGAATGAATAATGCCCAGAATTCTACCCAATCAGAGAGCAGGGATTTCAGTAATGCCCACAATTGTACTACTTTAGCCTATAATGTACAATATGTGGTAGACCATTTACTCAATTTATATTGACATCTTTAAAATGATCACTGTGTCAGTTCAGATAAGAATACAATTGCAAGCATTTACTCTGTCCATAGAGGGTTAGTTTCAAATTAGGACTGCAACCCACCTGGGGATCTTCATGGCAACCCAGTATGGGCTAAAGATACTACTGTGAAAATGTTTCTATTTTTTAAATGTCAGGCTCCTGTTATTAGCAGATTCATTGAAAACCCATCTGGCAGCAGATAAACATTGAGAGGAGGGCCAAGGAGAAATGATCATCTTCAGTGCACAGGTCCTGAAGATAATGGGAGCCACTAATTAAACTGCAATAATGCCGATAAGTGACTAACGCACAGAAAATCACATGGAAGTCAGAGTTTCAGTACAATAGTGCCCTGTAGGAAAAAAAAAACAACTAATCAGCAGATCAGGGGGATAATAATACATTTATTTGATATTGCACTTTTCGCCCTTATTGTTTACAGTGTCAGTTTCTTTACTCGCTGAGTCACTACTCAGCAAAGGGTTACAGGACTGAAGTATAAAAAGTAAGCACTTTCATACATCAGCTTAATAGCTGACATGCAAACAAAACACGATTTCTTATCCATGCTCTGGGGATGAAACAGTTCTGATTAATTGTTATTTGTTCATTAAGACACTGTTTGAATGTTCAACACATTATTTACCTGTGATTGTCTTTGTAAATGAATCCCAACCATCCTACTTCAGAAATATGTAAATACCTGTATGATGGTTTCACAATTTCTTAGCAGATTCTTTTTCATCCTTGAACTTATCGATCCCAACATAAAAAACATTGTTGGCTCTGCCATAAATGATCAGTCACGCCACTTATTTATTCAGCTGTTACTCTGTATTAAAACCGAAGTTTCCCTTGCATTCTATTCGCAGCCATACTGTTGTCTTTAAGTGCAGTAAAAATTCAGTTTTAACTTTGTTGCTGTGATGACCTCTGCTTTTAATTTAATTTAAGACGTTGATGCCTCCAACAGATGCTGTAACAAGGGAGGAGTATATTATAGCCAGTCTACTTCAATGAACCTTCTGACCTTTGCAAACCAGACTAGCACCATGTCTCAGTTTGGAACAGCCATTCCCAAAAGATGCCAGCACTAATGAAAGAGAATGGGATCGGAGTATTGTATACTCCAAAAAAATCCATACCATTCATAATGTTTTAATTTCAACCTGTTTCACTGTACAGTATTTCGTAATCCTCTATGAGGAACCACGTTCCTCTATATTGTATTGTGTTAATATGTAGTATGTTAACAGTTACAGTATGTTATTGTCTTTCACTAGAATTTAAATAATAATAATAATAGTTATTATTATTATATGTAGTGGCAACATGACAACAAAAATGCAAGATTTCTCTGAACTGTATAAACAGCTGTAATGTATCACAGATGTTGACACTTGTAGGTATTGCTTTTATCCTACAACATTTTAAAGGGTAATTTCTCGGTCAAACAAAAATTAGCAACAGGAAGATACACTTTCTTAGACTTAGGCAATCAGTCTCGGTGCCAGAGGATAAGGATGGGTTTTAAATAGAGATGAGCGAGTCTGGATTGCAAAAATGTGGCACCTCCCATCACCCCCCCTCCCTCCCCCCACCCACCCAAAAAAAAAAAACTTCTGTGATCCGAACAAAATTTAGCCTGCGGCTCACTTCTCTGTGTAAAGCTTAAACTGAAAACAAGACAAAGCCTCCTTTTTGTTTTCGCTCATCTCATGCAGCATCCTATAAAGCTGTCTCCCCCTACCCACTTCCCCCACCGTCATTGTCATGGATAGGGAGGGTTAGAAAATATGCAGAGGCTAGCATGGAGGCACAGAAAAGGGCACAGATAGACACAGAAGGACTGTTAGAATTATATTTCATGAATAATTATTTTAATTATTTACATTTTAATTACTATTGGACAGGTATAGAACAGTATACTTCCTTACACTGAGACGTACTGTAATACCCACCATCTGACCTGTCTCAGTTAATCAGTCACTGACCATTTCCATTTGGGTTTGGTTAGCTGGGATTAACTATTTATTTATAATAATATTATCTATATTTAAATTACATTTGGTGAACAAACAGAGAGACTTACCAGCATCTGATCTGTCTCCTCTCAACCAGTAATATTATACCAGTTAAGTAGTTCCAGTGAAGTTACAGGTAACAGACATATGTGTTTAAAAAAAATATATATATATATATATATAAATGCAGAGTGCCTCTTTACCACTCCACTACTGGTATTGTATGCTGTTTATGTGGTATTAGCATCATCCGCTACTGTTTAGATTACAGGAGTGCAGGATATTTTCTATCCATATATACTGTAGTGCCGACAAGTATTCTAAAACAAATTTGGGCAATCACCAACAAGACCCAGGTACATCCTGGGTACATGCTGGGTACATGCTGCAACATTTCAGGGACATTTCTGCAGACAGACTAATGGCCCATCGGATTAACAGTGGGGGTCCCTGGCAGTCCCATTCAAACTGATGCAGAAATGTCACTGAAATGTTTGCAGCATGTACCCAGCATGTTCCTGGATCTTGTTGGTGATAGCCCCAGATTTTCCAAGGCAAGTTTAAGGCAAGTTTTAGAATACTCGTCGGTGCACCTGTACAGTTGTGTGAAAAAGAAAGTACACCCTCTTTGAATTCTATGGTTTTACATATCAGGACATAATAACAATTCCTTAGCAGGTCTTACAATTAGGTAAATGCAACCTCAGATGAACAACAACACGAATGCTGCAAAATAAATGGTCACTCTGCTTTATCCTTGCCTCAGGTCTGCTTCTTCATGGCGGGAGACAGAAAAAAAGGAAAAAGCACATTGTGCAGTCTGTCTAATTTCGGAATATAACATGCAGAAAGGGTACTCACATTTTCATTGTACATGAAGATACAGTGGTGTGAAAAAGAAAGTACAGGCATACCCCGCATTAACATACGCAATGGGACCGGAGCATGTATGTAAAGTGAAAATGTACTTAAAGTGAAGCACTAACTTTTTCCCACTTATCGATGCAAGTACTGTACTGCAATCATCATATACGTGCATAACTGATGTAAATAACGTGTGTGTAACAAGCTCTATAGTCTCAACGCTTGCGCACAGCTTCGGTACAGGTAGGGAGCCGGTATTGCTGTTCAGGACGTGCTGACTGGCGCATGCGTGAGCTGCCATTTGACTATTGAGCGAGATGTACTTACTCGCGAGTGTACTTAAAGTGAGTGTACTTAAACCGGGGTATGCCTGTACACCCTCTTTGATTTCTATGGTTTTACATATCAGGACATAATAACAATCATCTGTTCCTTAGCAGGTCTAAAAATTAGGTAAATACAACCTCAGATGAACAACAACACATGACATGACACAGTGTCATGATTTCTTTAACAAAAATAAAGCCAAAATGGAGAAGCTATGTGTGAAAAACTAAGTATACCTTATGATTCAATAGCTTGTAGAACCACCTTTAGCAGCAATAACTTGAAGCAATCGTTTTCTGTATGACTTTATCAGTCTCTCACATCGTTGTGGAGGAATTTTGGCCCACTCTTCTTTACAACGTTGCTTCAGTTCATTGAGGTTTGTGGGCATTTGTTTATGCACAGCTCTCTTAAGGTCCCGCCACAGCATTTCAATTGGGTTGAGGTCTGGACTTTGACTGTGCCATTGCAACACCTTGATTCTTTTCTTTTTCAGCCATTCTGTTGTAGATTTGTTGGTGTGCTTGGGATCATTGTCCTGTTGCATGACCCAATTTCGGCCAAGCTTTACCTGTCAGACAGATGGTCTCACACTTGACTCTAGAATACTTTGGTATACAGGACTCAATAACTGCAAGGTTCCCAGATCCAGTGGCTGCAAAACAAGCTCAAATCATCACCCCTCCAACACCGTGCTTGACAGTTGGTATGAGGTGTTTGTGTTGATATGCTGTGTTTGGTTTTCGCCAAACGTGGCGCTGTGCATTATGGCCAAACATCTCCACTTTGGTCTCATCTGTCCAAAGGACATTGTTCCTGAAGTCTTGTGGTTTGTTCAGATGCACTTTGCAGACCTAAGCAGTGCTGCCATGTTCTTTTTAGAGAGAAGAGGCTTTCTCCTGGCAACCCTTCCAAACAAACCATACTTGTTAAGTCTCTTTTTCTAATTGTACTGTCATGAACTTTAACATTTAACATGCTAACTGAGGGCTGTAGAGTCTGAGATGTAACTCTTGGGTTTTTTACAATTTCTCTGAGCATTGCACGGTCTGACCTTGGGGTGAATTTGCTGGGACGTCCACTCCTAGGAAGATTGGCAACTGTCTTGAATGTTTTCCACTTCTGAATAATTTTTCTCACTGTAGAATGATGGACTTTAAATTGTTTGGAAATGGCCTTAAAACCCTTCCAGATTGATGGACAGCCACAATTGCTTCTATAAGATCATTGCTGATGTCTTTCCTCCTTGGCATTGTGTTAACACACACCTGAATGCTCCAGACCAGCAAACTGCTAAAACTTTGGCTTTTATAGAGGTGGTCACACTTGCTGATGATCAATTAATCAAGGGCTTTGATTAGCAGCACATGTCTGCTACTTAGCATCTTAATTCCTATGGAAGCAGTAAGGGTGTACTTTGCATCTTAATTCCTATGGAAGCAGTAAGAGTGTTCTTAGTTTTTCACACATTGCTTCTCCATTTTGGCTGTATTTTTGTTACATAAATCATGACACTGTCTAATGTGTCATGTGTTGTTGTTCATCTGAGGTTGTATTTACCTAATTTTAAGACCTGCTAAGGAACAGATGATTGTTATTATGCCCTGATATGTAAAACCATAGAATTCAAAGAGGGTGTACTTTCTTTTTCACACAACTGTGTGTGTAGATAGATAGATAGATAGATAGATAGATAGATAGATAGATAGATAGATAGATAGATAGATAGATAGATAGATAGATAGATAGATAGATAGATAGATAGATAGATAGATAGATAGATAGATAGATAGAGTGACACACTCTTTGCATCACTGCAACACTTTTAAAACATTACTTTTGTGTATATTAAATTATACTACATATGAATCCTAAACATTATACACTATAAACATTCTACTGTATACTATAAAGTGACATATCATATATTATACTCCACAACATACAATGCATCTATAAACAATCTGTTCAGAACAGAAAAAAAACATTTGAGCTAAAGTATTGAGCAGCTCAGAGGTTTTTTTTTATTTTTTATTTTTAATTGGAGTTTCTCTCACAACCCGATGCAGGCTAAAATGTCCATGGCAAATACACAGCCAACCAACTTTACAAAAATAACAAAAAACATATATTTCTCACTTTATAAACAATAATAGACAGCACTCTAAATAATGAATAAAAAAATCATGAAGTACATGGTGCAAACAGAACAAAGTGGGCCCAAACAACCCCACTGAAGATCATATAAACCAAAACAAGGGCTCCAGCACACACTGATTAATAGAGAAAACGAAAGAGTCACTGAATAAGCCAAAAATGTATTAGCGGTAATAATAGAACAATAGGGATCACACAAATATGGAAATGCTACACGACTATAAATGCAGAATATATGGATCTTAAAAAACACAAGAGTAGGGGGGAGAGACACAGGGAAGGGGAGTGGGGGAAAAAACACTAAAGGAAAAACTGCAAACAAATAAACATAGAATAAGACAATGGGGGAGGGTAAGAGGAGCAACGTTTCAGGGTAACAACCAGTGGTGGGATTCAAAAATTTTAGCAACAGGTTCTCTCTCACGGAGGGGGGGGGGAAGAGGGGGAAAGAGAGGAGGGGGGGGATAGAAAAGGGGGGGGAGAGAGAGATGGGGGAGAGAGAGACGGGGGGAGAGAGACAGGGGGAGAGAGATGGGGGAGAGAGATGGGGGGAGAGATGGAGGGAGAGAGAGACAGGGGGGAGAGATGGGAGAGAGAGACGGGGAGAAAGAGAGACGGGGAGAGAGAGAGACGGGGAGAGAGAGAGACGGGGGGGTGAGAGAGAGATGGGGGAGAGAGAGAGAGACCGGGGAGAAAGAGAGAGATGGGGGAGAGAGAGAGAGACGAGGGAGAGAGAGATGGGGGAGAGAGAGAGAGAGACGGGAGAGAGAGAGAGAGAGAGAGACAGGAGAGAGAGATGGGGGAGAGAGAGAGAGATGGGGGAAAGAGATGGGGGGAGTTAGCCCCCTAACATCTCTCCCAGCCCCCCTCACACCTCTCCCAGCCCACCCTCACATCTCTCCCAGCCCCCCCTCACATCTCTCCCAGCCCCCCCCTCACATCTCTCCCAGCCCCCCCCCTCACATCTCTCCCAGCCCCCCCTCACATCTCTCACAGCCCCCCCTCACATCTCTCACAGCCCCCCCCCCCTCACATCACTCCCAGCCCCCCCCTCACATCTCTCCCTGACCCCCTCACAACTCACAGGGGTGAGAGATAGGGGGTGGGGGAGCAGAGAGACCAAGGGGGGGGAGCAGAGAGACCAAGGGGGAGAGCAGAGAGACCAGGGGGAACCAATGCAAATAAGTGCAGCCTACAACCAGTGCAAACAGGACACAGGCAGGAGACACACAGACACAGGCAGGAGACACACAGCACACAGACACAGACAGGAGACACACAGCACACAGACACAGGCAGGAGACACACAGCACACAGACAAACGCAGGAGACACAGCATACAGACACAGGCAGGAGACACACAGCACACAGACACAGGCAGGAGACACAGACAGGAGACACAGGCAGGAGACACAGCCAGGAGACACAGGCAGGAGACACAGGCAGGAGACACAGGCAGGAGACACAGTCAGGAGACACAGACAGGAGACACAGGCAGGAGACATAGGCTCACCTCTCTGCTGCATGCTTTTTCTCTGCTCTTTGGCCCCACCCCCAGGCTCCTGCCACCTCCTCCTGATTGGCTGCATTACACAGCAGCAGCCAATCAGGATGGAGCAAGCTGCCCAGCCCCTTAGCAGAAGCCCTGCTCTCTCCCTTCTCACACCGGTTCTGCGAACGGAGGAAATTTTAGGTACAGGTTCGCACGAACCGGTGCGAACCGGCTGAATCCCACTGCTGGTAACAACCCTTTCCTCAGGCCCGTTCCCTTGGGTCCAACGGAACCACAAGGTACTCCCTTAACCCTATCCCCCCTACAAGATACAAAGCAGCCAAATAAGAATTATCCCAGAATCAAGCCCTGGTCAAAAGTCCACAGTATATGCAAGAGTGTATACAAACTCAAACCGTCCTTTAAGTGGGATTATCAGGCTTCTGTCCTCTCTCTCTCTCTCAGATTCAAAGGTGGCCTGAGTGATAAAGGTAAAAAAGGACTGATACCTATCTTTGATACATCCAACCAGATGACATTTCGTGACCACTGCTTTTTCCAAGATATGATGGAACTTTTAGAAGAACAGAAGGAAACAACTGCTCCATCCAGATAACATCAGAGGCACAGCCATTGATCTGTTTAAACAAGCAGTACAAAGAGATCTGTCACTTTTATCCAAAGGCATTCAATTTGACGGATGTCCTAGACGTGGTGATAATTTGAGACCAGAGCTGCGACAAGCCATTACCGCCCTTAAAGACAATAACGAGATTGTCATTAAAAATGTGGATTAGGGCGGTGCCGTCGTAGTTCTGGATCGCACATATTACTATGCCGAGGCACACCAACAATTTAGGGATCAGCTCTCCTATAGCCCACTAGATTCGGTGAACTATTGGAAGAGGGTAAAGATCTCCAAATCCTCTCTATAAAGGAACTTGACTATCTACACTGCACACATCCTATCACTCCCATTTTTCAACCCCCTTCCCAAGATTCACAAGTCCCTACACTGGCCGAACATATGACACAGGTTTTCCCGCGCCTACTTCTTAGTGAATCCCCCATCTGGCTTAATTTTTTATTGTGGGATTACAAATTTCCCAATCGGGCGCAAAAGCTCACTGCTTAGTGAATCGGCCTGTCAATGTTCCAAACTGACAAACGGGGTTCATTTGATAATAAGTAGTTTATTTCAAAGTATGATCATATTCATTCAAAAGTCTATAAGACTCTGCCAGGGAGTGTCCAAGCAGGCTTTTTATACATTTCTGGTTCCTTTGTACAAAATGTGTTACTAGGCAGATTATACTAACCACTCCTTCATTCTTAAACCAATCATTTTACAGACCATTAAACCTGGTTAGAACTGGCTTAAAACATCTCTGAATAGGTTCCTGGTACAATCTCTCACTAGGAATGTGGGCGTTACTTCAGACACAGTCGTAAATCTACTTAGGAGCGTAATCACACCACACACACATCTTACACACAAAATGGATACTAAAGACATAACTGACTTTACAAAATGGAAACTGAACATCGCTTTAAATTCTTCTCCAAAGAATTTTCACCGATCGATCACAGGAAACAAGATCTATCGGCACCTTAGCTAATTACTTATCATTCGGTGGATTGGATTGATGCATATATTAAAATTCTCATATTATGACCTTCCCAAAGTTTGCTGGATTTTATGTATTTTGGTAAAATACAGCACAGGACGTGCTGACAGGCGCATGCGTGAACTGCCGTATGCCTATTGGGCGACATGTACTTACTCGCGAGTGTACTTAAAGTGAGTGTCCTTAAAGCGGGGTATGCCTGTATTCCACAGGCATCTGTAGTCATTAAGATTCTTGGTAGGGACAGCTACTTTACTTTGTATCTTTTCCACGTTGAATCCCTAAAATGGTAAAATGCAATAAGGTTGTTTGTAACTCATGAAAGGTGGGACCCCGTACTCTTATCATAGTGGGGGATGGGTATCACAGAGGTTTAAGAACTCTGTTTGGAAATAAACAAGCACAGAATCGGAGTTGGGTATCAGGTTGATTCTGTACCAAGGGCAGATGGAAAGATCAGCCAGAAATTGTTGTGGGTTAACGTTTTTAAATGGTCTATTGAGTAGAACTTTAAGGCTTAATTTGGTGGTTTAATTTCCCTTACATAGTACACTATTGCATGATCACTGAAAATGTCAGGTAGGATAGCAGAGGATTGGATTCTGTTGGGACAAGTGATAGAATCCAATCTAGCAAGGCATTGTTGTTAGATTTTAGGTCTGTCCATGTGGGTTGGAAAATGATGTACACAAGATAACAGCGAGCGCACATATGTGCGCTCGCTGTTATCTTGTGTACATCTTTCATTCGAGGATCCAGGGAAGGTTCTCCTTCAGCTGGGCAGCAGCGACAGTTTGGGCCAGTATAATTTCAAATACTTTTGGCCTCTCACTGCCGTTCACCCATTATCATATAACTGCGTATTTCACGCCCTGTTATATTTTATTTGCACATTGAGGTAGCGCCCCAGTGTCCCTACTTTCGGGTTGGAAAATTAGTTGGGTTAAATTTAGTGACTTGAACTGTATCCAGATTTTTCTGTTTTAAGGGTCAACCCAATTGAGGTTGAAATCATCAATAACTAACAGCTCACTCTTCACATTCAGAGAGTAAATTGTGCCAAGAAAATGAATGATATCAGTCAGGGATTATAGTGGGGATTTAGGGAGATGGTAGATGCCAGCAATAAGAATGGGTTTAGAGAAGGGGGGGGCAATTTAGCAGTTTAAATCGTATGGAGTGTTCAATATAAAATAACACCCCTCCTCTTCTCTTTGACCTCTATTTTCTTAAAATTGAGTATCCAGGAACGGGGATAGAGGTTTTAGGAGTTTGCCATGTTTCGGTGAGTAATGTGTCTGCATCTTATGCAAAAGGCATCATGCCCTTAGTTTATCCAGTTTGGACAGCAGGCTATGGATATTTATATGGGAAACAGCCCTTTTTGAAGTTTGAAAGGTGCATTCTCAGTAGTATGAACAGAGTTGAAAATGGTGAGCCTGAGTTGAGTTCAATATCCCCTGATAAACACAGTAACAGTATAAATAGAAATGTGAGTAGTAATTGTTTGTAGGCCGCAAAATTGCGATGTTTTCTATAGATGTTAGAGTGAGCAGTGATAGCTGTGCTAGTTTTCAGAGCTCTACACCAAAATTCAGTGGACATTTTCAGTAGTCCAGGTGTATGATTACATTGGGTGTGGGCCAGGAGGTAGAAGTTTGTAGTTGATAGAGAGAATAGCATTTACATGAGATCACAGTTACAGTATGAACAGAATTCCGGTAAGTAGCAGGTTCATTATCAGAAAGGTAGATAAAAAAGACGAGGCTGTGAACCTCATTTTAGTAGAGCTAAAAGTGCTGAAATATTCGTTTTACAAGGCTGCCAGTAGAGTTGCCTAGTTGATGTCAAATTGTTGAATCAAGAAGACAATGATCAATCCCCTTCCATTCTCCTGCCAAACTCATGCATTACTCATATGTTATACTCAAACTATGTACTTATAATATGAACATTATATATGTGCATTATTAATGCACTGCTTTCCCCAAATGTTTGCTTCAAATGAATACTACTAAAACATTATTTATTTATAATAACGTTTTACAAGGAAGTAATACATTGCAATAACATATCAAATGATATTAATCAGTTCTAGTTTGTTCCATAAACCGAACAAATGGCTAACAAGCAATTCAGAGGTGTTAGCAGGCTAAGGTCAAACATAGGAGATAAGCAACATTTGGAAAAGGGCTCAGATAAGGATCTTGAAAGAGGTAAGATTAATTTTTACTACATGAAACTGAAACTGTCAGTAGCTGCGTTTAAAACTGTCCAGATTAAGTAACTTTCATTACGAAATAGTTTTTAAATTGATTCAAAGGAAGCATAGCCCATTTTTTATTAAATTGTAGACATTCTACCTGACTTATTCTCCAAATAATAACACCTATAATTGAAAATATTATATTCTTGTCTTTTAAAATCAATTAAGTTTTTCTTTTTTTTAGAAATTAATCATTTTTATTTGTAGAATTATGTCTGCAAGTTGTTTATTATCAACTAAGAGTCTTATTCTATATTATACGAAATGGCCAATTAGGACGTATTCAGACAGTATTCCCCATAGACTAGTAATTGTAATTTTGTCTGAAAACGTCTAGATCGGCTGCTTTGGCGGATATAGACTAAGCTCATAAGAGTTGCTCTCTATTCTTTTTCAAGAAAGCAATATGAAAGATGATACAGTATCTACTCTGAGTACAACCTTGTCATTCTCACAGTAAATACCTATAGTATCCATATGTTTAGCATTATTGTGACTAAATGTATCCCACATATTAAATAGATAATCTTTGAAAACTTGATTTATTAGCATGATGTAGGGAAACCTCCAGTGTTTAACAGTAGGAGGATTGTCTCATAAATCAAATGTAATCCAAATAACTGCATGATATACAGTAAAAGACATATATTTGCCATTTTTGTTTGAAAACATTTACAAAATTGAAAAGACTGTTTAAGAAAATAGTCTATCAGCCCAGATGGATTCTCTAACCTTTACTACAAAATGTTTTCCACAATACTCCTCCCATATTTCACAAAGATATTTAATGCAATGCTCCTTGGCCTTTCTCAACTAAGAGACATGTTACGAGCAACCATAGTTGTAATCCCGAAAGAGAGAAAAGATCCTCTGATATGTTCTAGTTACAGACTAATTTCCCTATGAAATACAGATCTAAAATTATATGCAAAAATGTTGGCCACCAGACTGAACAATAGTGTCCCTAGATGAATTCATCCGGATCAAGTCGGCTTTGTTCTGGGCAAACAAGCCCTTGACAATGCAAGAAGGTCAGTGAATCTTATACATGTGGCGAAACAAAGAGTATGTCCCTCCCTCTTGCTCTCATTAGATGCAGAAAAAGAATTTGATAGATTAGACTGGCAGTTTATGACGGCTACACTCTCAAAGATGTGAGTCACACAAAAAATTCTTAATAATATAAAAAATTTATATTCTACCCCAATGGCTACTGTATAGTGAAGACCAACAATGCCTTGTCTGACCCTTTTCAATATTAAATGGAACTAGAGAAGGTTGTGCATTGTCCCATTTACTATTTGCTTTGGCCATAGAACCATTAGCCAGTTGCATAAGAATGAACCCCAACATTACTTGTTTTTCTGTAAAAAAGGAGGAGTTCAAGATAGCTCTTTTTGCGGATGACATACTATTGACGCTTTCAAAACCTTTCACCTCATTCCCAAATCTTTTTCACACCCTATCGGAATTTAACTCCCTCTCGGGATACAAAATTAATAATACAAAATGCTTTGTCCTTAGTATAAATCTCGTAAAGAAATGGTAAAATTACTCCAACTTAATTTTGATGTAAAATGTTTGATGGAACCCGAACCATATAAAATATCTAGGCATCCAAATAACTAATGATTACTCTACATTATACTGTATATACTACAAATTTAAAACGTTCTTCAACCAGATCACAAAATATCCAGGCCACCTGGAAGCATCATATACTGTAATCTCTTGGTTTGGGAGAATAGCAACTATTAAAATGAATGTTCTACCTAGACTTCTCTATCTTTTTCAAACCCTTCCAGTCAAAATCTGCCAGAAAGACTTAGACAATGTACAAAATAAAAGATTGAAATTTGTTTCGCAAAATAGACGATCCAGAGTCCGCAAAAATATTCTCTATAAGTGCAAATCAGAAAGACGCCTGAATCGCCCGAATTTACAAAATTTGGTGGGTTGAGCAAGAAAATCAGATCTGCTCTCCAATTGGCATTAAGAATCTTATTTGGCTTAACAAAAAATCTAGACCAGCTGGGATCTATAAAAACTCAGTGATATCTTTTGGCTGTAATCTCTGGGACTCTCTTAAATCCAGGTTTCAGTTAACTAACCTTCCTTCTCCCATGCAACCTCTGTTTATGAACCATAAACAGAACCATTGAACCATTAAATATGAACCATTACTTTCTGTTTCCATAGGTAACCCACAAATCAACCCCTGGACTCAAAAGACTTGTATGAGTCAACGATATTCTTATCCATGGGAAGGTCCCTTCTTTTGCCTCATTATAATATAGTCATAATATTCCCACCTCTAAATTTTTCAAATTCTTCCAGATCAGACACTATATTCAATCTACCTACCAATCAAATCGATCAAATGATCCTACTCTGTTTAAGAATTGGTGTTTACACCAATCTCTTTTAAAGTGGATCATCTTCATGTTATACTATAGTCTGACTCCCATTAAAAGGAGCAGAAGAGTCAAAATAGCAGCGCACAGTCAAGGGAGTAAGGTTAAAATGGTAGTAAAAAAATATATGTATTAATTAGACATGACCAAAAAAGGGGGTACACAGACCGTCCTACGCATTACGCACCTTTTTGGCACTTTATCCTTGATACATTTGCCTCTTCTGCTTCTGGGGGTTTTCACCTGCGACTTGCCATGCCCCCAACAGAGATTTAAGGAGTGGGTAAGGAAAAAGGAACAAAAAAATGAAAAACGTGAATGTGTGTTGTTGAAGAAATTTATTTTGAACAGACATTCCCAATGAGGTTTTAGATGTGTGGAATATTTTTTCAATCACTCTAACCTTCAGGGGTGTTTTTGTCACTAAAGAAGAATACAAGACTTTCATTACTTTGAACATTTACCCACTCTGTGATAGAATTCTCTTCATGTGTATTTCTGATATTATCATTGAAGATTCTGGTTTAACAATATTTGTCTGGAACTTGTGCAACTCACAATCCCCTCCTTTTGACTGTTCCCATTAAAAGTAACCAAGCATCCGACAAATATATGATCTCCTGGGAGAAAGATCTGAACACTGATTTGGACTTGGATATATGGAAGGATACATGAGAGGCCGCCTCCAAAAACTCATCATGTGTCATTATCAAAGGAGAACATTTACAAACTAATATAAAGATGGTACATGACTCCTACCTGGTTACATTATTTTCTCCCAGGTGTCTCCACAGTTGCAGTGATATGGGGAGTATACTGAATATATTCTTGTCATGTCCTAAAATGCAACTGCTATGGAAGGAAGTTGCTGGGCGTAGGTTCTCTTGGGCAAAGGTGATGGATCTGGATTCTATGTGGAAACAAGAAGAAAAATATATACTGTAGTGCAGAATGTTTTAAACATATATGGCACAATTCAGTTGATGGGGTCTATGGTGTTTACATTCACACTTGAACTATCTGGAGCTATGTGCATACAAAATGAATGCTGCAAAATAAATGGTCACTTATCCTTGCCTCAGGTCTGCTTCTTTATGGCGGGAGGCAGAAAAAAGGAAAAAGCACATCGTGCAGTCTGTGTAATTTCGGAATATAACATGCAGAAAGGGTACTCACATTTTCATTATGATATTCAAATACATGCAGATCTTTCCAGTGTGCTTTTGTTGCATGTTATATTCCGAAATTGGACCGAAAGACTGCGCAATATGTTTTTTTTCTGTTTTCTGTCTCCCTCCATGAAGAATGCCATAGACCCCCATCAACCGAATTGTGCCATATGTGTTTAAAACATACAACACTATACAGTATATGTTTTTCTTCTTGTTTCTATATACAATCCAGATCCATCACCTGCGTCCAACAGAACCTACGCCCAGCAATTTCTACAGAGGGTTTTTTTTTTTTTAGAGAAACCAGGTTTTTTAGGCGGCAGGACATTGCACTTACTAAGAGACTTCTTTTTTGGACATTGCACCACTTAAGAGACTTTCATTTCTTTTTGGACACTTTATCATATGTTTTTGGTTATAACTGCTTGACCATTTAAATTTCACTTTAGAGGTATACTTTAGTGTTAGCGCTTGTGTTTGCTATTTTATTCCACTATGGAACGAAGTGCTTGCCTTAATATATAGTTTCTTGGAAGTCAATATTCCCCATGATCCAATATACACATTGTTAGGGAAACCTATAGACAACCAAAATAAAAAGGAAGCCAAAATAATTTCACAAATTGTAAATGCCACTAGGTACACTATTGCTAAGAATTGGAAACCACTTGCCTCTCCCTCTCTCTCTATCAAATAAACAATGGCATTTGGCATATAGTATATATGGAAAAACTCTCTGCCTATCTAAATGACTCCACCTCACAGTTCTTACTCTTCCCTTGCTTCCAACATGCTGCTATATCTCTGTATTTAGATTAAAATATTCTGAATGTTGTGATCTATACTATATTAAAACTGATGATTAGTATATTGTACTGTATATGTACAAATGCCGTATCCTTCACTCTCCCCCCCTGTGATTTCAACCAATAATATGTATCAATGTACACCATTCTTTTTTTTATTTTGTGTATCCCCCACAAAAAATACCTTTGCAACATTATTAATAAAAATTAGTATCATATGTTTTGAAAGGACAATAATAATTTAAGTCTAATGGAACATAATTCGCCATGGATCTAAAAAGTTAAGCTGTTTTATTTTTAAATAATCAGTTTACCTTTACTAATATATATATATATATATATATATATATATATATATATATATATGTATATATATATATATATATATATATATATATATATATATATATATATTTAGACTTAAATTATTATTGTCCTTTCAAAACATATGATACTCATTTTAATTAATAATGTTGCAAAGTTTTTTTGGGGGGGATACACAAAAGAAAAAAAAGAATGGTGTACATTGATACATATGATTGGTTGAAATAACAGGGGGGAGTGGAAGGACACTATATATATAGTCCAGCACTTTATATTTAAAAAAAAAATATATATATATATATATTTTTTTTTTTAATATAAAGTGCTGGACCTTCCGCAGATTAACTTATTTTGGCAAATCTATCTAAATACAGGTTAACCCTCACAATAAAATCTCCTCCTATAATCAGTTGTGCATTATTATGTATTAAGAGTTTATAAACCAAAGAATGAAATATTTATCATATTTGTTCAAAACATAACAATTGGCCAACAACATTTAATAACAGCACAATTTACCTTTAGAAATAATGTACCTCCAATGATAATCCACTATGCCCAAAACTGGTTCAAACGGAACACCGTTTCCTGATCAAGATTGTCACTCCTCTACCCTTCCAGTTTTCAGTTTGGGATTTTTGATTTTTGATTCAGACTTGATTCTGTTTAACTGCAGAAAAATGTTCCCCCTTTTAGCAGGAGAATTAATTCCTGCTATATTCCTTGAAACCACTCGAACTATTGGAAAATATATATAGAGTTATATCAAAAATATAATAGAAAATCCTACATTATCTATAACAGGAGGTGGGTCCCCAAGTAGAAGGTGGTTTAATACTGTACTAACGCAATAGTTTTTTAGCAGAACATGTTTGAATGTTGTTGTTTTATGTTGTATTTGTTGTTTGTGGCTTTTACACTCTTTCAGGATTTCACTGTGCTGCCACTTTATTACAAGATATGGAGAGGAATAAATAACGGTTAGCATTTTCGGTACCATTTCAGGAATTTTTATACAGTATTTCTCAATGATAATGTATCATAGTATTTGAAATATATCAACATAGATCAACACCTACATTTCTAAATCATATGAAATTATATCTTGTTTGATCCTGAAAGTGTGTAGCAGCCACAAACAACAAATACAACATAAAACAACAACATGCAAACCTGTTCTGCTGAAAAGAGGGTCCCCTCACATCTCTCCATCACAGGAAAGACATGGGACTAGGTCAGTGGTGCTAAACTCTAGTCCTCAAGACCCCCTCCCCCTTCCCCCCCCAACAGATCGGGATTTAAGAATATCCCAGCTTCAGCAGAGATTGAGCCATCTGGGCTGAAGCTGGGATATCTTTAAAACCTGACCTGTTGGGGTCTTGAGGTCTGTAGTTGAGCACCACTGATCTACAGTAGGTGTTTCACAGAACCTCCAGCTTGCTGCCAAAGTACAGGATAGATAGACGAGTATTTTAAGCATTTCTTGAACAAAGAATTGCAGACTGAGGAGAATCCTCTCTGTTTTTTAAAGCATCAGTCGAGTAGTAGTGGAATAGTAGTATTGCAGCATTGAAGTATTGCATCTTTCTAAATGTAAAACTTACAGGACACCTACAAGCTCAAATTGAACCCCCAAAATAACCACAACATATATATATATATATATATATATATATATATATATATATATATATATATATATATACTAGCTGAGAGACCCGGCGTTGCCCGGGATGTAATGTTCCCGCTCCTCTCTCTCTCTTCCCCCCTCTCTCTGTTTGTCCCCCATTCACATCAATCCAGTCTCCCCCCTCCCTCCTTTACAGCTTCATGCAGTGTGTGTGCGCGCGCGCGTCAGTGAGTCTGACGCAGAAACACAAACACACACAGACTGAGTGACTGACGCACACACAGTCAGTGTGTGCGTGTGTGTGTGCCTCAGTCAGTGTGTGTGTGTGCGTGCGTCAGTCAGTGTGTGTGTGCGTGCGTGTGTCAGTCAGTGTGTGTGGGGGTGTGTGCGCGCGCGTCAGTCGGTGTGTGTGTGTGCGTGCGTCAGTCAGTGTGTGTGTGCGTGCGTGCGTCAGTCAGTGTGTGTGGGGGTGTGTGCGCGCGCGTCAGTCGGTGTGTGTGTCAGTCGGTGTGTGTGTGTGCGCAGTCAGTGTGTGTGTGTCAGTCAGTGTGTGTGTCAGTCAGTTAGTGTGCGCGCGTCAGTCAGTGTGTGTGTCAGTCTGTCAGTGTGTGTGTCAGTCAGTCAGTGTGTGTGTCAGTCAGTCAGTGTGTGTGTCAGTCAGTCAGTGTGTGTGTCAGTCAGTCAGTGTGTGTGTCAGTCAGTGTGTGTGTGTGAGTCAGTGTGTGTGTGTGTGTCAGTGTGTGTGTGTCAGTGTGTGTGAGTCAGTGTGTGTGTGTGTGAGTCAGTGTGTGTGTGTGTGTGTGTCAGTCAGTGTGTGTGTGTGTGTGTGTCAGTCAGTGTGTGTGTGTGTGTGTGTGTGTGTGTGTGTGTGTGTCAGTCAGTGTGTGTGTGTGTGTGTGTGTGTGTCAGTCAGTGTGTGTGTGTGTGTGTCAGTCAGTGTGTGTGTCAGTCAGTGTGTGTGTCAGTCAGTGTGTGTGTCAGTCAGTGTGTGTGTGTGTGTGTGTGTGCGCGTCAGTCAGTGTGTGTGCGTCAGTCAGTGTGTGTGTGTGTGTGCGCGTCAGTTAGTGTGCGTGTGTGTGTGTGCGTCAGTCAGTGTGCGTGCGTGTGTCAGTAAGTGTGTGTGTCAGTCAGTGTGTGTGCGTGCGTCAGGGTGTGTGTGCATGTGGCTGTCAGGGGTTGTGTGCGTGTGGCTGCCAGGGGTTGTGTGCGTGCGTCAGTACATGTGTCAGTCAGTGTGTGTGTGTGTATACTCGGCGTTGGCCGGAGGCGGGGCGTGAAAGGCAGGGGGAGTGAGCGCCGGGGAGGGGAGTGTGATGGGGAGGAGGAGAGGTGTGTGTGTGTATACCCGGCGTTGGCCGGAGGCAGGGGGGCGTCAAAGGCAGGGGGGCGTCAAAGGCAGGGGGGGGGCGTCAAAGGCAGGGGGGGCTGTCAAAAGCAGGGGGAGGGTCGTCAAAGGCAGGGGGGGGGCATCAAAGGCAGGGGGGGGGCGTCAAAGGCAGGGGGGGCGTCAAAGGCAGGGGGGGGCATCAAAGGCAGGGGGGGCGTCAAAGGCAGGGGGGGCGTCAAAGGCATGGATTCCTCCCCCTGCATTTCCTCACCTGGCAGCATGCCGCGCTCCTTGGGCTGCCACTGGTTCTCTCCCCCCTCGTAGCCTCCGCCGACTCCCGGTGGCACAAAGGAGGTATTAACTCCCTGCCGCCCTCCTCCTGCTCCTCGGGGATGTTGAGCCGTAGAGAGCGTGCTATGGGAGGTGGGGGGGAAAGAAGTGGGGGGGGTGGGGGAGAAGTAGGGGGGGGAGAAGTGGGGGGTGGGAAGTGGGGGGGTGGAAATGGGGGAGCGACACACGCGACACCTACCTGTACTTCCGGGCGCCGCCATCTTCTCACTCGGCGCCGCGAGGGAGGAAGGGGGTCCTTCCGAGCGCCGCCATCTTAGGCCTCTCTTAGGCAACTCACCTCTCTCCCTCCCCGCCGGAGCTCCAACTCACCTCCCTCCCCGGCAGGGAGGGAGAGAGGTGAGTTGGAGCGCCGAGGGGGAGAGGTAAGTTGGAGAGAGACCCGGCGTTGCCCGGGAGTTAAATTTCCCGCTCCCTTCTCTCTCCCTCTTTCTCCGTTCTCCCCAGAGGGGAGGGACGAACAGTGGACAGGAGGGGGGGGACGAACAATGAACAGGAGGGGGGGACGAACAGTGGACAGGAGAGGCGGGACGAACAGTGGACAGGAGGGGGGGGACGAACAGTGGACAGGAGGGGGGGGACGAACAGTGGACAGGAGGGGGGGACGAACAGTGGACAGGAGGGGGGGAGGAACAGTGGACAGGGGGGGGGCAGTAGACAGGAGGGGGGGGATGGACAGTAGACAGGAGGAGGGGGGGGCAGTAAACAGAGGGGGGGGGGACGGACAGTAGACAGGAGGGGGGGACAGACAGTGGACAGGAGGGGGGGGACGGACAGTGGACAGGAGGGGGAGGGACGGACAGTGGACAGGAGGGGGGGACGGACAGTGGACAGGAGGGGGGGGACAGTGGACAGGAGGGGGGGACGGACAGTGGACAGGAGTGGTGGGACAGTGGACAGGAGGGGTGGGACAGTGGACAGGAGGGGGGGGGACAGTGGACAGGAGGGGGGGGGACAGTGGACAGGAGGGGGGGGACAGTGGACAGGATGGGGGGGCAGTGGACAGGAAGGGGGGGGACAGTGGACAGGATGGGGGGGCAGTGGACAGGAAGGGGGGGGCAGTGGACAGGAGGGGGGGCAGTGGACAGGAGGGAGGGGCAGTGGACAGGAGGCAGGGGCAGTGGACAGGAGAGGGGGGCAGTGGACAGGAGGGGGGGCAGTGGACAGGAGGGGGGCAGTGGGCAGGACGGGGGGCAGTGGACAGGAAGGGGGGCAGTGGACAGGAGGGGGGGCAGTGGACAGGAGAGGGGGGCAGTGGACAGGAGGGGGGGCAGTGGACAGGAGGGGGGGCAGTGGACAGTGGACAGGAGGGGGGACAGTGGACAGGAGGGGGGGCAGTGGACAGGAGGGGGGAAAGTGGACAGGAGGAGGGGGGGCAGTGGACAGGAGGGGGGGCAGTGGACAGGAGGGGGGGGCAGTGGACAGGAGGGGGGCAGTTGACAGGAGGGGGGGGCAGTGGACAGGAGTGGGGGCAGTGGACAGGAGAGGGGGGCAGTGGACAGGAGAGGGGGGCAGTGGACAGGAGGTGGAGGGCTGTGTACAGGAGGGGGGGCAGTGGACAGGAGGGGGGGGCAGTGGACAGGAGGGGGGGGCAGTGGACAGGAGGGGGGCAGTGTCGCACACACTCAGTCACACACACACTCAGACACACACACACACACACACACACATATGTCTCAGTCCCGTGATGAGCCCTTTCTCAGTTCCGTGCGGCGCCGCAGGTGGGGGGGAGGTGGGGGAGCGACACACGCGACACCTACCTGTACTTCCGGCCGCCGCCATCTTCTCACTCGGCGCCGCGAGGGAGGAAGGGGGTCCGCCATCTTACGCGCCGCATGGCAGCCTGTTCCCCTGCCGGGGAGGGAGTGGAGCGGGAGGGAGGGAGGTGAGAAGGAGCGGGAGGGAATGGAGCGGGAGGGAATGGAGCAGGAGGGAATGGAGCGGGAGGGAATGGAGCGGGAGGGAATGGAGCGCGAGGGAGGAAGGGGTCCGCCATCTTACGCGCCGCGTGGCAGCCTGCCTGTTCCCCCACCGGGGAGGGAATGGAGCGGGAGGGAGTGGTGTGTAGCGGGAGGGAGGTGAGTGGAGCGGGAGGGAGGGAGTGGAGCGGGAGGTGAGTGCGGGAGTGGAGCGGGAGGGAGTGGTGTGTAGCGGGAGGGAGTGGTGTGTAGCGGGAGGGAGTGGTGTGTAGCGGGAGGGAGGTGAGTGGAGTGGGAGGTGAGTGCGGGAGTGGAGCGGGAGGGAGTGGTGTGTAGCGGGAGGGAGTGGTGTGTAACGGGAGGGAGTGGTGTGTAGCGGGAGGGAGTGGAGCGGGAGGGAGGTGAGTGCGGGAGTGGAGCGGGAGGGAAGTAAGTGCGGGAGTGGAGCGGGAGGGAGGTGAGTGCTGGAGTGGAGCGGGAGGGAGGTGAGTGCGGGAGTGGAGCAGGAGGGAGGTGAGTGCGGGAGTGGAGCGGGAGGGAGTGGAGCGGCTTCTGGGCGTCTTAGGTGGGCGCGTGTCCCCCCGCCGGGGGGAAAGTGGAGCAGGAGGGAGGTGAGCACCGGGGAGGGGGGGGGTGAGTGTGATGGGGGGGAGAGGACAGAGGTGTGTGTGTGTGTGTTTTTTTTTTTTTTTTGGACCTTTGGCCCGTCACTCCGCCTCAGGCCAATGAGAGGTGTGGGGGGCGGGCCAAGGGGTGGTGTGAGTGTGTGAGCCCAATGAGAGGTGTGCGGGGGCGGGCGGGCCAAGGGACCAATGAGATTGCCGCTAGGGACGCAGACATACAGTGCTTTCAGAAATATATAGTAGATATATATATATAAATATATGCGTATAAGTGTCACAGAGGAGTGCTACTGAGCATGGCAATATATATTTAAAACCAGAGACAGAACATGAAACACAGACAGAGCTCAGTGCACATCCAATGACACCTATACACGGTACAGTGCCTAAATATATATATATATAGATATCTTTTGAATAAAATGGTCTTTTAGTTTAACTCTTTGGCCAAAATGTCGTAAGCCCTTGAGCCCCTATACGGCAGAACACATCTCAAGGGTACCTAACACTAATATAAATTCTTAATAACCTGTACATTACCAGGAAGAATGAATTACAAAAAATCTGTCAAAATTAGTTGCATAGTTCTAAGTCTGATTGAAGCTCTTATTAATCTGTACATTACCAGGAAAAGCACTCTGTATTAGAGTTGTCACAATAACCTGTAAGAGGAGGATGACCTGTCACAGGAGACCAGGCAATTACACCATTATACCAGGATCATATCTCTGAGCAAAACGCGTTAATTAATTAAATTGTAAATTTATTCACAGCAAAAGGCAAACACACACTGTTACACAATTTACAGTACAAATACTGTACACACTTTCTTGGGAATTGGGATACAACCTAGACTCTCCTAAGATCCTGATAACCCAGTTGCAAAAACAAGACAGAAAATATGCCAGGCAGCTTTTCATTGAAGCAGCCTTTTTCTGCTAGAGACTTGAAACTGGACTCTTAGGGGCCTATGCAGAGAGCAGCGCTATTTCAAAACTCGCCATTTTTTGGAGAAAATCGCGCAGAAAACAGCAGAAAATGGCGAGTTACGAAAAACGCGCCAATTTTTTTTTTCTATTTCTAAAACTCGCCTCGCGGCTGGGGAGAACCTCCATCTCGCCAGTTTTAAAAATATCCTAATGCAGAGAGGCGCGAACGGCATCTAGCGGCTGTTCGCGCCAATAAAATGGCGCGATTGTCTCCTTTTTGCCTCGCCAGGAAAAGTTGGCAAGAAGCTGCCGCTCGCGGCCATAGGAAAGGAAAAAAAAAGGCGCAAATTTTTTTTAACACATTTCTGCAGCGCGCATCTCGCCAATTTAAACTCGCCACACGCATTCATGTTAAACATAGCAGAGTTCGCACATTTCTGCATATGGAGAATAAAACTCTCCAAAAAAGCTACTTTTTATTAAACTTGCCAATTTTAAAATTCGCTGCTCTCTGCATAGGCCCCTTAGCATCTGAGAATCTTAGAAGACTGGAAACACTTGGAGAACACTGAAGAATTTTGCAGAACTTGGAGAACAACTAGCAAACTCCTTAGAAAAACTGAAAATCTGAGCTGCGTAAGGGTTTTTAAAACCTTCAGTTTCATTCACAGAACCCTTATAGCCCAATCAAAAAGCCTGAGAAATTTCTCAGCAGCTAATCAGAGCAGGGCTGATATGATGTACAGGGTTACCTGAAATCTGAATGATCCCAGGGGCGTGGGAGATCCCTCCCGCAGTGACAGGTCCCCACCAGTCTGGGGAGCCAAATGGGCATGCACGTTGCGCCCATTGATCTGAGGATGTGGATCTGGGTTTTTATTCCCAGATGTCCTGCCAGACCTCCTGGCACCATTTGGTAGCCCAGAGGCCTGTCAGCGCATTAGTTCTGAGAGTCCCAGCTCATTTATGTGCACAAGCATATGTTTTAAACACACTGTTTAATAAAATATACCTTACACTTTTATGCAGACAATATGTCTAAGTTTATTTTGGTGATGAGGGATAGAATGAGAACTTGTGCTTTTTATTCCCACTAGCCATATGCCTCACACTTGGCAAAACCTGACTTTAGACTTAAACCACACCCCACAGTCTTATATATAACTGCAGCACCCCCTGAACCCCTATACTGGGTTCAGGGTGATCTGGGCATCCCCGTTAAGCTAGAGACCCCTTAACGGTTTCAGGGACACCTCACATCCCTATGCCCCTTTTACATTTCTGGGTTGTGCTGAAGCAGGGAACTTAGTGGTGAGCCATGCCTTATACAGCTTCTGGGTGACCTGGGCATTAAATGAGTATCCCCCTTAACCAAGGGACCTCTTGACTGTGTCAGGAACACTTCACATCCCTATGCCCCTTTAAACTTTCTGGTCTGTGCTGAAGCAGGGAACTTGGCATAACTGTTTTCAAGGGAGGATTTTGACCAAAGGCCTGTGCCTATATCTCCTCAAAACCCCCCTTGAAACTCATAGCCTGTGAATCTCCACTGGTTAGTACTCTTGGAAAGGTAAAACACACATACATTTTGTATCGTTGCACAATCACATACATTTCATGTACAACCAATATGTCCAAGAGCTGACACTCTAAACCCACAAATATGGTTCAGAGGTAACCAGCCGGGCATAATACCTTTATTTACCCCGGTTACCCCTTCACCATCACAAAGACATCTCCCCCATTTGGATTACAATGGACAGGTGACGATAAAGATGAAGATAAAGAAGAAAATGATGAACAAGAAGAAGAAGAAGGACTTACGTACTGTTGAGGATCATAGCGTCGAGTGTCAAGAGGTTCCTGGTGTTGCAGATGGACTCGGAATCGGATGTGAAGACGTCAAAAGTAAGAAAAACATTGATTGTATTTTTTCTAATTGCGGTTTTTTTATGCCTGTTTTTTTTTATTGTGTTTTTTGCTGCTTGCTTTTTCTAATTGTTTTTTTTGATGCTTGCTTTTTCTAAATTGGGTTTTTTAGATGCTTGCTTTTTCTAATTGGGTTGTTTTGATGCTTGCTTTTTCTAAATTGGGTTTTTTTGATGTTTGTTTTTTTGATGCTTGTTTTTTTCATTGGGTTTTTTTGCTAATTGATTTGTTTTAATTGTGTTTTTTGATTCATGTTTTTTTTAATTTATTTTATTGTTGGGTTTTTTTATTGTATTTTTTTTTTTGGCTTATTGAGTTTTGTTATTGCGTTTTTTTCTGATTGTTTTTTTTTCTTATTTGTGTTGTATTTTTGGTGCTGGTATTTTTTTTAGGTTGTACATTGACTGCCATAGTGGCTAATCATGCCCATATTACATGGGCATGAAGTACCACTATGCCAATCTATGTGTAGAGGGTGGGCGTGGTTGCCCTGGGGAGGGTGGTTAGGCCTTTCGGGTAGGTAGCACCCAGATTAATTACCATAGAGGTTAATAACCGGTAAGGTGATTAAGGGGTTAGTGGCCAGTAGTTATTTTTTTTATTTTTTGTTGGTGCCCACTGAAGAAGAGGAAGATGTGGAGGACGAGGATGACCTTCATCCTGAAAGGGGTAAGTAGAACTTCAATTTACTATATGCTGGCTTGTTAATGTTTTGGTTATGTTTTATTTTTTTTAATGGGTAAATGAGCTATTATCTAGATATGGATAATAGGGATTTTGCCAATTGCTGTACGGTATGTGTTCAGAGGGGGGTTCAGTGTACTTGGGGGTAGAAGGATTAGGTGGGGAGGGGGTAGTTGCCCCAGTGTGGGCAGTGGAAGGGGTTAACCCTTTCATTACCATAGGAGAGCTACAACCGCAAACTTAATTAGGAGGTTAATGACTCCCGTAACCTTCCCGCAACCTTCCCGCAACCTTCCCGCTAGGCCTAACCACTAGCCCTGGGGTAATTACCCCCTTCACTCACCCCCTCTGCCCCCAATAAACCAGGTAGTCTTGCTAACCCCTTCATTGCCTTAACGGTTAGCCGCTAAGGTTATGAAGCTGCTTTTATTTTAATAATACAGTATTGTAGCAAGGGGTCTCCAGAGCTGAATTGCATTGATTTCAGGTCCGGGTACCCCCTGCTTCCTGAGTTACAGGCCCTGTTATGGGGTGCCGGTATCCAGTAATATACCTTTTGTTAACTTACCTGATGTGCTGTGTATTTTTTTCCCTGTCCTTTGGATCTGGTGAAATATATGATATACAATATGTCTAACAAAAGAGAACAGGCATTCAAAAGTAAGCATAAAAGGGTGAAATGTAATACTCTAATTAATTTAAAATATATATGTATGTGTGTACTGTATGTAGCGGTATCAGTACCGTGTTAGCCAAGCTTTAATAATCAAAAATGAATAGACGATACCGTTCTGTGGCTAACTAAATGCTTTTATTTGTGCGAGCTTTCGAGATACACTGATCTCTTCTTCTGGCGATGTTACATTGAATAAAGCAAGCAAGGGGTTTACTCAAAAACAGTGCATCTTGAATGTGACTAGAGACCATCCCTACCCCTATGTAGTGTGCGATTTATGACTTGAGGTGTTAAATAGTCCCTGAATGTGAGGGATGTAAGAGTGTGTGTGTATGTATGTAAATATAAATAAATAAAGAGCCCACAGTGTACACTGTTCAGCGCTTTACAAAAGGTGTGTGTGGAGTGGGAGTGTATATCAAAGGTGTGGGTAGGTGTGGAAATGTGAGAGGGTGTTGCGTTATTATAAGTGTGTGTAGAAACTATGTGGTCCCTATTGGTATATAGGGATGGAATTACATAGAGTATTTGTATTTGTCGGAGACAGCTGTGTGTGCATTCTTAAAGCGCAGTATGTATAGACATAGCCTTTAGCATTCATGGGAAGAGGGTTCTCTCGAGGTACACGACATTGCTGGAGGAACAGTGAACCTTCCTCTGATTTTTGTACTACAGATTCCTGTGTGTTATTTGTATTGTGGAGCATTCTCGCATTCTCTCTGTCTCCCTGTCTCTCAGTCTCTCTGTCTCTCTGTCTCTGTCTATCTCTATATCTCTCTGTCTATCTCTATCTCTCTCTATCTCTATCTCTATCTCTCTCTGTCTCTCTCTCTCTATCTCTCGCTCAATAGATATCTATATCTTTTGGATCATACTGTATTTACTACAGTAAACATTTACCACATCTTTCCGATACAAATAAATACAAGAGCTCCTATTGATAACTTACTTCCTTTATTTTGTATCTAATACAACTTTCCAAAGAATAATTCCTTCTGAAGAATAATTTTTCACAGCCTCTTTTTTTGACAAGTGTTTCAACATGTATTAAGTGTTTCTCTAAATATAACTTTATAGGACTCAAAATGTTCCTATTGCCACAGGGGAAAATAATTGCAACAATGCTCAATACCCCCACCCTCCATGTTTTTCCAAAGCTCAAGAGTATTTATTTCCCAATCAAAAATATTATAATTTCATAAATGTGCAATGCAAATTAACACATACTGTTGCACAAGTCATTTATAGACATTCAAGTTTATACAGCCTACAGTATAAAATAGATGCCAAAATAAAATACAATGAGATTTTAGTTAGTACTGTAGCATATAAATACAGCAACTATGTTTTGTTCTTGCAATTTTGTTACACAGAAAATCTAACGGAAAACATGTGTACATGACAATAAATGTATAATGCCATTTTAGAAATGTGACATGTTTATAATGTACACATGGCCAGCAGTAATAATTTTTAATAAAATATCAAGTTGGTTGTACTACAGATAAACACAGGTTCATTGCAGCTTTACTGGTAAAGGAAATGTGTGTTTAAAGGACAAGAGTATATTTAACTGATTTAAAACAGATGGTTACAGTATGTACGTTTGTAATTTCCAAATTAGTTACATCTAATTAATAATAATAAATAATAATAATATGCTCCTAATTACTTTTGTAATTGTGTGTTTGTACAATATTGAGTTATTCTTAATAAATAAGAATGAACATGAGTAACATGTAGTAACTAAAGAAGTAGTGGATATCATTTTATACAGATGCAGCTGGCTTAATTGTCCTCTATGGTGCAATATGTTAGGATATTTTGTGAAATCCAGCACCAACAACATTAAATCCTATTAAAAAAATGTGATATTCTGTATTATAATGGGATATGTTTTGTTATCTGGGGAAACAATATGACGTACTACATTGGTAATTTGTAAACAGCTGTTTTGTCACCCAATCCAAAGTGCGTGATATCGCATGATAATATCTGGTATACATCTGGCTGGGCAATGCCAACTTACTTAGAAAAAATAGCTGTGGGAGAAAATAAAGACACAACTGAGGACCAGCCACAAGAAGAAATAATATTTTTTTGAACAGAATAAACAAGTATATATTTACTTTAGAGAATAAAAATATCACGTGTGAGCAAATTCCATGTCTTAGACAAGTCTGCAACCCTGCTTTTCACCATTATCTCTTAGCATATCGTGCTTCCACCACAGCTAGAGATTCTGGGAAAGGACATACAAATGAGAACACTGTCATCTTTTGCCTCTTATCCATTTAACATTGAGCTCTTTAACTGTATGCCATGTTATATAATTGCATCCCAGTAAACCTACCCACAGAGAAGTCTCAACCTCTTAGTTCTCATCAGTGTGAGGATGGTTATAGGTTTCAACCTCACATTAAATAAATTATGCTGGAAAAAAATTACAAAAACCCTTGTAAGCACATTTACATGTCTCAGGCAGGTCTGCAACCCTGCCTTTCACCATTATATCTTAGCATACAATGCTTCCACTGCAGCCAGGGATTCTGGGTAATGACATGCAAATAACCACACAGTGTCACCTTCTGCTTCTTATCCATTTAAACATGGAGCCCTATAAGCTTATGCCTGCCATATTAAACAGCTTTTCAGCACAGCCTGGGTTAAATAATTGCATATAGAAGGAATCAAATTGATTGAATAGTCAATCATTTAACAGGTGTCAATGGGTTTCACAGCAAAAAAAGAGGATAACAGACAATGTTCTGCTATGCAGTTAGTACCGGAAATAATTGGACACTGGCACAATTTTCATAATTTTGGCTCTGTACGCCACCACAATGGATTTGAAATGAAACAACCGAGGTGCAATCGAAGTGCAGATTTTCAGCTTTAATTCAAGGGGTTGAACAAAAATATCATATGAAATGTTTAGGAATTGCAACCATTTTCATACACATAACGAAACAACAAAGAGTGGGGAGTGATCACAGAACCATACTAATTGAATGAAGTATTTATATTCATAGGTGAGGTAATCAAAAGGTGGGTGCAAACTGTGAACTGAAGTGAATCAGAAAAGGGGAAGGGGAAACACAAAATGAATGTGCCCCCAAAAGAATTCACTTAAATGCACACCACCCAAGTGTAAAAATTAACTTTTAATAAATCCTTAAAACATATATTACCAAAGTAACTTGTGATGTGAATTAAAATTGTATTAAATCATAGCTATTAAGCAATCGTGTCATAAGTTATTCATACTATCCCAGTACCAGTTGATAGGATGGGATGTTAAAGACAGGGAATGCTATGAATAGGGTGTTAACCCCTCTGGGGCAACGATGAGACCAATTATAGAGTTGTATATAAATATATTTTCAGGTAGGTGGCCACAGGATTAAATATCCTATTAATGCTAAATATAGCTCCCTTGCACATTGACATAGAGATTTGGTCTGAGCAATAGCGCTGTCATGTGATAGTATAATAGCTGTATTATAGATCTTCCAAACACAGCGGTGCTGGTTTAAATACACAGCAATTGGTTAGAGGCACCTCACATAAGGTGCAAGGATAGCAGGCTCACTGACCATAAATGATTAATAAATGGTTAACTCATATGGTCTACACAGTTACACCCAGGATACTGCAAACACTACATTAAAAACAGCTCCAAGTAGGAAACTGACAACATTGCGCGTCCAACGCGCGTTTCCCTCCAGCAAAGGAGCTTCTTCAGGGACAAGTATTACTGGGGGAATGAGGTCTAAACCCTTTTATACCCTTACAGCACCCTAATTGCAAAATCAATGAATAACAGCTGTTGCACATGCGCACTACAGTCCCCTCCAAACTGACTCAGAAAACCGCCCAAAAGTTAATAAACACAGTTTTATTTGAAAACCCCAGTGTTGTGCCTTCATATAACCTTATTCGCGTTGTTTTCGTTATTTTTAAGGCTTATAAAGCCTCAAAACATCCGCGCCGAGTCAAATATCTAATGCGCATGCGCGGGGACTTTAAACCCAGTCTGGGAGTCCATACATACATACTGCGCATGCGCGGGACCTTAGGAGTAATTCAGATTGATTGTGTCCACTGCGCATGCGTGGGGACTTAGGAAATATTTCAGTCATATCTTATGCTCGTGACGCTTGCGCGGCAACCTGGAAACAGCATCGAATGGCATAGACGCAGACTGCGCATGGACTTTTCTCATTTTCATACACAGTCCCATTATTTCAGGGGCTCAAATGTAATTGGACAAATTAACACAATCATAAATAAAATGTTCATTTTTAATACTTTGTAGAGAATCCTTTGCAGGCAATGACTGTTGAAGTCTGGAACGCATGGACATCACCAAACGCTGGGTTTCCTCCTTTGTGATGCTTTACCAGGCCTTTACTGCAGCTGTCTTCAGTTGTTGTTTGTTCGTGGGTCTTTCTGCCTTAAGTTTTGTCTTCAGCAAGTGAAATACATGCTCGATCGGGTTAAGATCAGGTGATTGATTCGGCCATTCCAGAATATTCCACTTCTTTGCCTTAAACTCCTGGGTTGCTTTCGCAGTATGTTTTGGGTCATTGTCCATCTGCAAAGTGAAGAGCCGTCCAATCAACTTTGCTGAATTCGGCTGAATCTGAGCAGACAATACTGTATCTCTGAAGCCGCACTGAAGATGCATGTGTGGGGCGCGATCTCTAGACGTGGACCAGGATACATAATTATCTTTGAGGGTGAAATAATGCACAATGTCACATGCTGTAGCCTTATGCACTGTACAACTGTAGTGTAGTATGTACCCTAAAGTTCATCTTTTTCATAGTTGTTTCTTTTCTTGTACCAGAAATCATGGATAAAGTATTTTTTCAAGATCAAATTGTTACCCGTATTGCTCAATACGTTAGGCATGATTTCCCATCTGGTGGTCACCGGTTTTTCCAGGACACTGACCCTAAACATACCGCCCCTTTTGCCTATATTCTTGCCAGCGGGCTCAACTGGGATTAGACGCCATCGGAGTAAGTGTTCCAGTGTACAGTAACTGTTTCTCATTGTTTTAAACAGTTTTTATCTGATCAACTAATTCGCCATTTTTTTCACCCTCCCATTCCAGAACACCAGATTTGAATCCGAAAGAATTGGTCTGGCATGCGATAAAGGATCATATAAGAAAGGTTGTTAAGCCGTCGAACAAAGAGGAATTAAGAAAAGGAATACTGAGTTGCTGGCACAACATACTCACCGTAAAAAAATGCAACTATTATATCGATATATTATCAGCGTTTTGCCCATACTTTTAGAGTGTAATGGGCAGGCCACCGGCATGTAGTAAGGTACTGTACTGTAGTAAGGCAAGTACAGATACTGTAAGTATAGTACAGGTACATAGAACAGGTAAGTATGGTACTGACAATAACCTGTTTCAATGTTAGCATTATATAAAAAGTATTGTAAATGAACGTTAACCATTTTATATCTGCGCTTACTCTCCACATTCTACAGTATATGTTATATACAGTATGTGCATTATTTGTATTAGACGTGTGTATTACCTATTATTTCTAATAATTCATTATAGTTTACAGGTACGGTTAGTTATAGTTTATTAGTTTTGTGTGCCTGTCAACAGTGTTACACAGGCGGCACACTTTATTCGAGTGCGGCTCATTCCGCAAGCCGGGAAATGTCCCGGCTTGCGAGCCGCACTCCCTCAGCGTGCCGCGCATCACCGATGCGCGGTCACGCATCATCGGGTGCCTGTGCCGCCTGTACGCGTGCCCAGGGCTCCCCGAGGGAGCCCTGGTGTCGCGTGGATGTACTGACGGCGGCGGGACGTTCCGGGGGACCCGACGGACCCGGTAAGGAGAGGGGGAAGCCCCGATCGGTGGGCCTCTCCTCCGAGGCTTCGGCGCGCGCCCGGCACCCTCCGGCGCGCGCCAGGTTACTGCTGCGGCCGAGAACGGGCAAATGCTCGAATAAACTCGGACGCAGCAGTACACAGTCGAGGCCTTCAATTCCCTAATCCTGCAGCCATTTTTTTTCTTTCACAGGCAATGAAGCACTACAGGAAGGGGCGGAAAAGTCCAAGTTTATTGTACTGTGTGCATAATAACAGTAAATTGTTTGTCCTAAACCCCCTCTCTCAATGACAAAAGAAATCCAGGCTCGTTTACGCCGAGTGATGTGACTCAGCTAAACCCCATGGCCTGGGTAGGTGGGGAGATCAAGTATTGTACTGTAGAATGCCTTTTTCCTTGGCTTTGGGAGGGTGAGGTTGTGGGGAAAGGTGCAATGAAGTTAAGTCATCTTTGTCTAAAGCTGTGATGAGCGCGCAGCAGGATTACAGTAGAGTGAAAATCATTTGAACTGGTTTAAAATGTAATAAAACTCCCTTGAGAATATGTTTCTATGTGTGTGTGTGACATTTCCATAAACAGTATGAAAAGCAGACCAAGCCTACTCAAATTTGACGGTTTTGAATAGTATTCCCTCCTTAAAAAAAAGTGTATGCCCCTCCTAAAGAAATAAAAAGGAAGTGATTTTATGAATGTAAATATTGATAAAATATTTAAAAAATACATCACATTATGTTTTCTTAAAATCACTCATTTATTAAGCCCTTGTCGAGAAATAGTGAGGGGGAAAATATGCCTCTTTCCCCCCTTTTTTTCTGACTTGCAATTAACATTGGCAGTGAAGTCATTCTTGAGAAATCATAATGCAGGACTTATCACCCCTGCGCATGCGTGTGAAAACGGCAAAGATATTTCTCAGCCAAGAATAAAAGGCTCAAAGATAATGTGCCTTTTTTGTTTTTTTTTTATTTTTTTCTGACCTGCAAGTAACATTGACAGTGAAGTCATTCTTGAGAAATCACATTGTAGAACTTTATTTATTTAGTTATTTATATTTATTTTAGGGTTTCTTAACCGAATTAATTACACATGCAAAGTCTAATTACTGTAAACTGAAAAATTTAACATCATTGATAAAAGAAAACAGTAACATACGGTAGTGTTTTCCATTAACCATGAAGTGGAATACTGTAAAAGCAAAAAACATCTTGTTGTGAAATTTTAGTTCAGGCTATGACGTGCAGTAATTGAATTGATCACATACTGTACAGTACTACAGTGCATACTGTAGTGTGTTGTCAAAAATATTAGCGTGGCAAAGTATTAAAAGCGTGAAGCTGGTAATACTGACGCACTGTATAAAAGTAAAAATGGCAATGTTTTAAAAAAGCGAAATTAGAGTTCCATCGAACTTCATCCTTATCTTTTGCTGCTCGATTTCAAAGTTTCTTTTCTGAAAATAAAAATTATGCTATTTCCGGTACTGTCAACTTGCACTATATGGTGCATAGATGTGTAGAACGCCAGTGCATCAGAAGAACAAGTCCTTAGTTATATTATAACATCTGCAGTTGAGAAACTCCCAATGAACTGTGTAGTACAATAAGGTTACCCTAATAGGGTTGAGGGGACTAGTACTTAATGCCACAGGCACCACTAATGATTAGTACAAACAAAGTCCCATATGGTGAGAAAATAACAGGGTATGGCAACCCACAGAAAAAAATCACTTTTGATTACCAGAATCCAGGGAGGTATTCCACAGCAGGTAAATGAATGGCGTGCAGTCCACCAGGTGATACAGCAGGAACATGTAGAAAAACGGCAGTGCACTGCCAAGAAGACCAGGAGGAAGCTCACGGTTGCAAAAGCAAAAAATTATTTATTCCATAAAAAGATTGGACAAAATGTCCCCCCTAGCTACAGCAACAGTCCACCAATGCGTTTCGGACTCTATACACCTTGAGAAAGGTCTGAATTTGGAATTTGTTTTAAAACCTTTTTTATAAATGTATTTATAAATGTATTCATATTAATGCCTTGTTTTCTGTCTCCATATTAGATTTTATCTCCCATCTACATGAACTCACTAGCCTAATATCATGTCAGTTCCCTAACATAGAGTTAAACTGTTTACACATTGCTTATACACCTGTTTTTATCCATTTATACTGTTTATATAACAATTTTTAATACCAATGTATCACCATTTTTTATAAAAAATTTATAAATTATATTTTATATACCGATTGATTGCATCTATCATTTAATTAATTATTTTTGAACTCTACATATGTGTGATGTAGAGAGACTAATGATCTGTCTCATTATAACCCCATGTGTACCCACTGAGCACAATTAAAATCTAGTTTGCCATCCACCAATGGAAACTTAGTTAGGAGTATATATGTCTCCCCTATCCACCAAAACGTTACTCCTGATGAAACTGAATAGGTGAAACGCGTAGAGTGACGTTTTCAAGATTGGCCGGAATCCCTGGAAGCGGATGACGTCACTTCCGGTTCAGCTGGAATGCATCCGTGACACGCACACCACAGCAGAGGGGAACCAGAGATACCATCTATCCGGCTGCTGAGATCCACTGCGTGTGATCGAAATGCTTTTTTAACATTGAAACCATGTGAGTGTATTATCTTTCACTTACCTTTTAAAAATCCTTTGTATACAGTCTGCACTATGTCCAGTCTTATTCTTTAAGGTCTCTTGGAGTCTATATGGGGCAAAGACTGATTTCCTGACCGCTGTGTGGCATCCAGAGTATTCAAAGATACCCTTACGTGCCTTTAACACTCTCACGCTTGTGAGTACATCTTTAATAGATCAGCCAATATACACCGATTTTATCACATACAATATTGCACTATCAATATCTTTTGTTTCCACATATTTTTGCGCTTCCCGGAGAACCATCCCTACTACCTACCACGAGGACTGACAGAGCAATCCTTACCGGGTCATAGCAGCACTTTAACATGTGTTTGTATAAAGTATCACTTTTTTGATTATTTAATCACTATTATACTATTTCAAGCACTTTGATTTATTTAGAGCGCCACAATTTGATAAGTTTTCTTTTCACATGACAAATCATGAGCCAGACCTGATGCCATTCTCCTGGCTGTACTTAAGGGCAGTACCGCCCCACATTTGTTAGGTTCTACCTTCCTCCACTGAGGAAGGCAGGTCACACTGTGGAAAGTGGAAAATAGCTGAAGCGCTCAAATGCAGGTATATCTCAAAATGATAATAAGCCAGACCACTGTACCAGGGTACTAACAATTGATATAGTACCTATTGTGTCATATAATGGGTACTATCCTCCTGAAGACAGGTGGTGTGTGGTGCAACCCACTCACCATATGTCTCATTGGCAGGTTCCCCTGAAAAATATGCAATACTCACATCCTGGTAGGGCAGGCAGGCAGGCTGTGCAGCTACTCAATGCAATACAGGGAAAAGGGAGACCAAAAAGCGCACCAGCACAAACGGAGCAGGAAAAAACCAGAACAAAAAAATGATTAAAAGGGCACTTTAATGTGGCAAAAGACCCATCCAATGCATTTCGAACGTCGCAGCGTTCTTTTTCAAGGATAAAACACAATGTGATAACATCCATTATATACCCTCTTACCTGTGGGCCATTTCGCGCCAAAAATCAGAACCTGATGACGTCATAACAGAGCGACTCAGTGACGATCTAAGGGCAAAAGGAAGTACCAAAGGCAGTGTGGCCATTTTGGATGTGGGCAAACATAGGAACACAATAACAAAGCTTTATTGACCATTCCAGCAGAACAAAATACATTGCTGCTAACTGGACAAGCATATTTAAACGAAATAAAGCTATATTAAACTAAACTAATGCTTAATAAAGGGTACTATTATATCAAGGAAAAACATGAACAAGGTGGATTAAAAAACTAGCTGTGTTGCAACTAAGTTATATACAAAAAAAAGTTAAAAATAAAAACCTCTAGACATGATTAAAAAAATGTGCAAGAAAAGTAAATTTAAAGACATATTACACATACATACTGCATAACACAGATTGTGTACCTAAATCATAGGAACCAGGGAAATACAACCATTATAAAATATGAAGTATTATCCACAAGATACATCAAAGAACAATTTAAGCTTACATATTAGCATAATATTTGCATGATAAGGCATAGGTTCAAAGGTTATAATGACAAGAATATAATGTCCAATATAATGACAATTGTCTTATTTAATCTGTATTACCAACTAATTACACCATAACACGTCTATCACAAAAATGTTTACAAAAAATGTGTTAGTTGCCAGTCAATGTTCAAGCCCATAGGGAAGCGCGTTTGGAGAGTGAAGATCCAATACGCCTCCCTACGGTCCAGAAGGTTGATATGATCACCTCCTCTAGATTTAGAAATAACTGATTCAATCCCCAAAAAGGAAAAATTATTAATTCCTCCCTGACCACATTCAGTGAAATGTTTTGAGACTGGATGATTAGTGTCTCTCAATTTTATGAGCCTTAAATGCTCTAACATCCTGACCTTAAGGGCTCTAGTCGTCCTCCCCACATACCTCTTGCCACAACCACATGTTATTAGATAAATCACAAATTGACTTTTACAATTTATAAAACTGTTAATCTTAAATTCCTTATTTGGTAATATATTCACACCATGTGGCGGTGGCAAGGCAAACTGGAAAAAACTTTTGGCAGGCTTCATGTGTTTACATGCACTACAAGAGCCACATTTGAAGGAACCCCTAGTGATAAAAGTTTTTTTGAGACCAGAAGATTTGAGTTCACTTGGTGAAACATGAGATCCAATTGTTCTCGCTCTACGATATACAAAAGTAGGACCAGAATCCACATATTTTTTAAGGACAGGGTCCATGGATAAGACATTCCAATGTTTTGAAATTATAGAGTTTACTTTTCCACTTTGTTTACTAAATTGTGAAATAAAAAGAGGACATTTGTTTTTTGATTCTGTCAGTCCATGTGAGTCCTGTTTAATACCAATTGTCTTAACATTGTTAACAAGGCGAGAATCTTCAATTGAAGATTAGTAAACAAAGATTAGTAAACAAGATTAGTAAACAAAGCATTAGTAAGCATTAGTTTAGTTTAATATAGCTTTATTTCGTTTAAATATGCTTGTCCAGTTAGCAGCAATGTATTTTGTTCTGCTGGAATGGTCAATAAAGCTTTGTTATTGTGTTCCTATGTTTGCCCACATCCAAAATGGCCACACTGCCTTTGGTACTTCCTTTTGCCCTTAGATCGGCACTGAGTCGCTCTGTTATGACGTCATCAGGTTCTGATTTTTGGCGCGAAATGGCCCACAGGTAAGAGGGTATATAATGGATGTTATCACATTGTGTTTTATCCTTGAAAAAGAACGCTGCGACGTTCGAAATGCATTGGATGGGTCTTTTGCCACATTAAAGTGCCCTTTAAATCATTTTTTTGTTCTGGTTTTTTCCTGCTCCGTTTGTGCTGGTGCGCTTTTTGGTCTCCCTTTTCCCTGTATCACACTGTGGAAAGGCTGAGATTGGGCCTTCTCCAGTCCTCTTCCCTCAGGGGGAGAGTGAGTGTGGACCATACCTCTGCCTCTGCTAGAGAGGTTGGGAAGAGCTAGGATGGCTGCGGGTGCCCTTGGCCCGGTAGTGACATTCCAGGGACCATCATCCAGTGATAGCTGTGAGAATGCATCAGGCAGAGGCCTGCCGTTGTTCCTGTACTGTACAGAAGAGTAATAAACCATTCCTGTTTGCATATACCTCCTGTCTGGTGAGTGACCTTACTGGGGAGGGAGAGGTAACAGTTCTACCATAGGAGATCACCTTCAGTTTCCTGGAGCCTACGGCAGATGGAGGCACTGCACTGTTAAAGAGATACATAGGGTATGAACCCCAGAAGCCTAGTCCTGTGTCCCCACTACCACCGGCGAATGACTTAGCCCTCCTGTTACCAGCAGGTATCATGCACCACACGACCAGTAATGGCCAAATCCACCATTACACAAGTATATACAATAAACATTGTGTAATTATTACATATAAAAATTATAGGCTCAAATGTGTCTTAATCATTAGGCACCATGGCAATTCATGGATAGAGTTGTTTGTATTACACTAAAGGGAACTTGCGGTGTGTGGTTTTAAGTCAGCAAGACGGATTCCCACCTTTTACTGTATCCTTCTCTACGGCACAAAATGAATTTCCACCTTTTTCTCTTCTACTTCTTTTCCCCTAATTTCAAGTAAATCCATTTACTTTGTTCTGTGTCTCATACATTCCCTTTTCACTCCATAATGTCCTCCTTCTGCACCCCTTTTTGAAGAACAAGATGGTCACAGTCTATAAACTATCTGCTGTTGGCTGTGTGATATTTGATAAGCAACTTGTATTGCATTGTAGAAATGGTTATTAATGCCATGTGGACAAATTTTCACTAGGAATCATAACCTTAGACAAATTGTCAATATTTTTAGAGAGGGGTTGCACTTTACATGTTGCATCATGATCATGTATACTGATCCTGATATGAATTATAACCTGCCAATGATGTCATGAAAGGCAGCTTCAATGAATTCACTCAAATAAAAAGAGAAGGTCAGAAAAGGGAAAGTTTCTGGCAAATTTGGCACTTGGCTAAACTATAGCAAAGCATTGAGGACTAGGAAGTGCCAAGCAAGCCTTCAGCTACTGAATTCCATTTAAAAGAAAGGACTGATCTGCGGGTCCAACTTCAAACTACCAGGCCTAAAATACCCCATCTCTGCCACCAGGAGGCCAGGCCACTCAGGGTGTCTCAAATGCTGCCTTCCTGTATCTATAAAAAACGGCATAATTGCTGCCCCCACTTAAGGTGATAATAATTTTGGGTACGATAGAGTATACAATCAGCTCATTCTGCTTCTATTTTTAATACTTTAGCATTAGTTCTGTCCCCTATTCCCTCTGAACTACTTGTAAAAGGAGACTAACCTCACGCTTACTTCTCAACATAACCACTAGAGGGTGCAATGATCAAAAACCAAGGGTCTTAACAAAGCACTATGGAGGGTTACACTAACACATGGGGTTAGATATCTTGACATGCAAGAACAGTTCTGACAACTGGTGGTATTACTCCTCCATAACCGGGACTGGGCTAGCACCGGACAGTGTTGGGCTCTTTAATACCTTGGGAAATCTGCTAGGGGTGCTCTTTCCTCGACTAGGGAATATATATTATGTGCGTTTGTAACAGTTACAGACAAGGTTAAAATGTACCACCTCTAACACATTGAAGGTCTATCCTACCTCTTTTAACACAATTTGAATCCTGTCTATGCCCATAATCATATATCTGACTGTCCATTAAATATCTCTAAACTTAATGTGTAAACCTTTGTTCATTTAATGCAAAAATGTATCATTATAATTCTGACTTCCCCTGTCTGTCTCATGTAACAAAATAATTAATTTAATTGTAGTTGTTCTCAAACTAAAAGTAAAGTATTGCCCCCCTAAGTGGAGGCCTGTATTTACGTAAAAAAAATTGATAATGATGATGATGATGGTGATGATGATAATTATGAAAATGTGAGACAGCTGAAGTCTTGAAAGAACTTAAACTGGAGGCCAATTTGGGAGTCTCTGGTAGGTTGTTCCAGTCATGCATGGTAAAAGAAGGAGGAGCGACTGGATTCCTTGTTGAACCTTGGGACCGTCAGCAGTCTTCTGGAATCAGATCTCAGGTGATAAGTTCTGCGTGTGGTAGTGGTGATGAGTTTGTTCAGATAAGTGGGTAGCTTTCCCAGAAAGTATTTGAAGCTGGAAAAATGTACTTTGCGTCTAAACTCAAGGGATAGCCAATCTGCTGTAGTTCATTTCACAGTGATGTCTGTTGAGGACAAAGTGGGATTTTGAGTTGTAGAGGGTGCCTGGTCATGAATCATGAGCATGAGAAGAATACCCATGCAAAAAGGTTATGAACAAATGTAAGATAGATTTTCCTTATGTTTACTTTCATGTTGAAGTGTTAATCCCCATTATATCTGATATGTTGTCACTTGTACTACTGCTATAAAGTGTTCTGTACATGGATGGCGCTATACAGATAAATATGTATATACATTCATACATGCATACATATAATAAACAGTAACAAAACAGTATAAACGCATAATCACATAAACTAATACAACAAATTAGAGTAATTACTATTGGGACAAGCAAAGCAACCAGCATGCAAAAGATAATAGAAAACCAAAGACAGTATGTTGATAGTGAACAGGACTCACAACACATAGGGCCTCATGCAGTAAGCGTCGATTAAGTGAAATCGGCAAGCTTACCGATTAGTCATGTTATTGGCGATTTTTCCTCTCCGTATGCAGTAAGTGCCGAATACATTCAAAATCAACCCGAAAACAAATCCGCCCACTCTCACGATGATTAGCCGATCACACACAGGTGTATCGGCGTGCGTGGCGGGGTGCTGATAGGTTGCCCAATCACAAATCTTGCTGAATCAGGCGAAACAAGCATGTATTGGATTGCGCGCCATATTTAAAGGCAACGTGTACTGCTAATCATTCTCTGTGTTGTTGGGAGTGAGAGAGAGAGAGACGCACAGAGCTGGCTGATTGAACATTTGCATATTGACTGAGAGACTTGTTGTGTATTGGGTGAGCTTTGTCCATTGTTGTTTTGTTTACATCTTTGTCTTGTTTTATATGTGGAAGTGTTTCGTGTGATTGGCTGTACATTAGTTGTCTGTTTTTTGTGAGTGCTGGAAGTATGCCCGCAAAGCGTGGGAAGAGTTATGCTGGTGGGAGTGGGAGTGCTACTCGTGCGAGTACGCGTCGGAGTGAACGTACTGTTCAGGGGAGTGATGTTGCTGGTGCACCGAGTGCTAGAGAGGTTGGGAAGAGCTAGGATGGCTGCGGGTGCCCTTGGCCCGGTAGTGACATTCCAGGGACCATCATCCAGTGATAGCTGTGAGAATGCATCAGGCAGAGGCCTGCCGTTGTTCCTGTACTGTACAGAAGAGTAATAAACCATTCCTGTTTGCATATACCTCCTGTCTGGTGAGTGACCTTACTGGGGAGGGAGAGGTAACAGTTCTACCATAGGAGATCACCTTCAGTTTCCTGGAGCCTACGGCAGATGGAGGCACTGCACTGTTAAAGAGATACATAGGGTATGAACCCCAGAAGCCTAGTCCTGTGTCCCCACTACCACCGGCGAATGACTTAGCCCTCCTGTTACCAGCAGGTATCATGCACCACACGACCAGTAATGGCCAAATCCACCATTACACAAGTATATACAATAAACATTGTGTAATTATTACATATAAAAATTATAGGCTCAAATGTGTCTTAATCATTAGGCACCATGGCAATTCATGGATAGAGTTGTTTGTATTACACTAAAGGGAACTTGCGGTGTGTGGTTTTAAGTCAGCAAGACGGATTCCCACCTTTTACTGTATCCTTCTCTACGGCACAAAATGAATTTCCACCTTTTTCTCTTCTACTTCTTTTCCCCTAATTTCAAGTAAATCCATTTACTTTGTTCTGTGTCTCATACATTCCCTTTTCACTCCATAATGTCCTCCTTCTGCACCCCTTTTTGAAGAACAAGATGGTCACAGTCTATAAACTATCTGCTGTTGGCTGTGTGATATTTGATAAGCAACTTGTATTGCATTGTAGAAATGGTTATTAATGCCATGTGGACAAATTTTCACTAGGAATCATAACCTTAGACAAATTGTCAATATTTTTAGAGAGGGGTTGCACTTTACATGTTGCATCATGATCATGTATACTGATCCTGATATGAATTATAACCTGCCAATGATGTCATGAAAGGCAGCTTCAATGAATTCACTCAAATAAAAAGAGAAGGTCAGAAAAGGGAAAGTTTCTGGCAAATTTGGCACTTGGCTAAACTATAGCAAAGCATTGAGGACTAGGAAGTGCCAAGCAAGCCTTCAGCTACTGAATTCCATTTAAAAGAAAGGACTGATCTGCGGGTCCAACTTCAAACTACCAGGCCTAAAATACCCCATCTCTGCCACCAGGAGGCCAGGCCACTCAGGGTGTCTCAAATGCTGCCTTCCTGTATCTATAAAAAACGGCATAATTGCTGCCCCCACTTAAGGTGATAATAATTTTGGGTACGATAGAGTATACAATCAGCTCATTCTGCTTCTATTTTTAATACTTTAGCATTAGTTCTGTCCCCTATTCCCTCTGAACTACTTGTAAAAGGAGACTAACCTCACGCTTACTTCTCAACATAACCACTAGAGGGTGCAATGATCAAAAACCAAGGGTCTTAACAAAGCACTATGGAGGGTTACACTAACACATGGGGTTAGATATCTTGACATGCAAGAACAGTTCTGACAACTGGTGGTATTACTCCTCCATAACCGGGACTGGGCTAGCACCGGACAGTGTTGGGCTCTTTAATACCTTGGGAAATCTGCTAGGGGTGCTCTTTCCTCGACTAGGGAATATATATTATGTGCGTTTGTAACAGTTACAGACAAGGTTAAAATGTACCACCTCTAACACATTGAAGGTCTATCCTACCTCTTTTAACACAATTTGAATCCTGTCTATGCCCATAATCATATATCTGACTGTCCATTAAATATCTCTAAACTTAATGTGTAAACCTTTGTTCATTTAATGCAAAAATGTATCATTATAATTCTGACTTCCCCTGTCTGTCTCATGTAACAAAATAATTAATTTAATTGTAGTTGTTCTCAAACTAAAAGTAAAGTATTGCCCCCCTAAGTGGAGGCCTGTATTTACGTAAAAAAAATTGATAATGATGATGATGATGGTGATGATGATAATTATGAAAATGTGAGACAGCTGAAGTCTTGAAAGAACTTAAACTGGAGGCCAATTTGGGAGTCTCTGGTAGGTTGTTCCAGTCATGCATGGTAAAAGAAGGAGGAGCGACTGGATTCCTTGTTGAACCTTGGGACCGTCAGCAGTCTTCTGGAATCAGATCTCAGGTGATAAGTTCTGCGTGTGGTAGTGGTGATGAGTTTGTTCAGATAAGTGGGTAGCTTTCCCAGAAAGTATTTGAAGCTGGAAAAATGTACTTTGCGTCTAAACTCAAGGGATAGCCAATCTGCTGTAGTTCATTTCACAGTGATGTCTGTTGAGGACAAAGTGGGATTTTGAGTTGTAGAGGGTGCCTGGTCATGAATCATGAGCATGAGAAGAATACCCATGCAAAAAGGTTATGAACAAATGTAAGATAGATTTTCCTTATGTTTACTTTCATGTTGAAGTGTTAATCCCCATTATATCTGATATGTTGTCACTTGTACTACTGCTATAAAGTGTTCTGTACATGGATGGCGCTATACAGATAAATATGTATATACATTCATACATGCATACATATAATAAACAGTAACAAAACAGTATAAACGCATAATCACATAAACTAATACAACAAATTAGAGTAATTACTATTGGGACAAGCAAAGCAACCAGCATGCAAAAGATAATAGAAAACCAAAGACAGTATGTTGATAGTGAACAGGACTCACAACACATAGGGCCTCATGCAGTAAGCGTCGATTAAGTGAAATCGGCAAGCTTACCGATTAGTCATGTTATTGGCGATTTTTCCTCTCCGTATGCAGTAAGTGCCGAATACATTCAAAATCAACCCGAAAACAAATCCGCCCACTCTCACGATGATTAGCCGATCACACACAGGTGTATCGGCGTGCGTGGCGGGGTGCTGATAGGTTGCCCAATCACAAATCTTGCTGAATCAGGCGAAACAAGCATGTATTGGATTGCGCGCCATATTTAAAGGCAACGTGTACTGCTAATCATTCTCTGTGTTGTTGGGAGTGAGAGAGAGAGAGACGCACAGAGCTGGCTGATTGAACATTTGCATATTGACTGAGAGACTTGTTGTGTATTGGGTGAGCTTTGTCCATTGTTGTTTTGTTTACATCTTTGTCTTGTTTTATATGTGGAAGTGTTTCGTGTGATTGGCTGTACATTAGTTGTCTGTTTTTTGTGAGTGCTGGAAGTATGCCCGCAAAGCGTGGGAAGAGTTATGCTGGTGGGAGTGGGAGTGCTACTCGTGCGAGTACGCGTCGGAGTGAACGTACTGTTCAGGGGAGTGATGTTGCTGGTGCACCGAGTGGTGTTGCTGGGAGTGGGAGTGCTGTTGCTGGGAGTGGGAGTGTTGTTGCTGGGAGTGGGAGTGCTGTTGCTGGGAGTGGGAGTGCTGTTGCTGTGAGTGGGAGTGCTGTTGCTGTGAGTGGGAGTGTTGTTGCTGGGAGTGGGAGTGCTGTTGCTGGGAGTGGGAGTGCTGTTGCTAGGAGTGGGAGTGCTGGTGCTAGGAGTGGGAGTGCTGGTGCTGTGAGTGCTGCTGGTGGCGCAGTTGCTGATGGGGTGGATGGTGGTGGCGTGCTTGCTGGTGGCCAGCTTTTGGAGTCTCTTCCATTGGAAGAAGGAGAGTCCAGTCAGCACCAGCCAAGCTCTGACCCTAAACCTGCTCGGAAGAAACGTGTGGAGAAGCCACGTAATCCTCGCTTCAATGACCAGGAAAATACAGCTCTTGTCACTGGCATTCTGGAGCACTATGACAGTATATATGGACATTTACTAGGTAAGTGTACCTTTACATTTATTATTCAAATACATGTAATCCTAGGTCATCTGAGTTTTGTTCATATGCAAATATGGGTTCAGAATATCTTTCTATGTTAATTAGTGTGGAAACACAGCTTTTTATCATGCCTTACAAGGACAACTAAACACAGGCGGTCAATTTGCCATAACTGCATACAATATGAATGCAACCTTGCTTACATGTATAGGTTTAGTAGTGAATGCTCATGTGCTTCACATATTACACCTAAAACAGCATGTTTGCTATCTCTTGGAACAGCTAGCAGTGTAGGAAACTGGTGCTTCTATTATTATTAATTTACCTCATATATTTTATATGTTTTTCAAGGGCGGACAAGTTCAGCAAGCAGAAAAGAAATGTGGGACACAATAGTCATTGGTGTCAATGCGTGTGGGAATCATGTGAGGGACAAGCGGAATTGTCACAAGAGATTTGATGATATTAGGTCCAAATTGAAAAAGAAAATACAACACCAACGCGTGCATGCTACTGGCACTGGAGGTGGGCCGACACCACAACGTCTCATATTAAGTCCATTGGAGGAGCTGCTTCGGGCAAAATTACTTCCCGTCGTCGTGGAAGGCTTACCTGGTGACCGTGATATAGGAATTTATCCCTCACAATTTCCACCAGGTGAGAAATATTAATGTACTAGGCGTGTCGTTGCTTACAGTTATTTTGCATATTTACACTGCTTTTTATACTTTCTTCACAATATAAGCATACCTGCATCTATATATGTATATGTCTGATTCTGTATATATATATATCTCAAAATAGACATATATGTTGTAGTCCTACTAAAAGCAGTAACTAATATAGCACGTGCCATTGTGTGCTCATTTACATGTGAATTCCCAAAATGCATTGCTGCAGTGGAAGCAATTGATGGTGGGCGAAGATGGGGAACAACAGGGTAGTACACATGTGTAACACATGTTAATGAGAAATTATTACTAGCTACAGGTACAGAACAGAAATATGTATAATATTATTGTGTATTTTATTTATTTTACTCCGACAAACATGACATTACTGCCTATTTTAAGCATGCATCAAATATATTGCATGCAACGGCCTACAAACATCACTTGCACTAACACATCTATAGTTGTTTATGAAAAGGTCCATTTTTGCTTTAAGTCATATACAGACAGCATAATGAGGCACACGTATCATATGTTATGTCATTGTTTTCATAACTTAAAAACTGCACACGACTATTTAGCTCATCTACCATTGTGTTAAAGCAGCTGCAATTAATATCTCATCACAGCATACACTTCAACAGAGGGGGTGGGGTTCAGCACACACACTAATTACAGCCTCATTTTAGGGTCAACTTAGTTCACACCATTTTCACCTGTTTCAAGTAATTGAAAGGTGTGGCTGATTAGGCTTTTTGGGGAAGGGAATACCGTTCTTACAACCTGACTAGCACAACTGAAGTTAATCACACTCATTTGAAAGCTTCACTTTAGCTACTAAATGCCCCAACAACTCATTACTTATCAAAGCGTACGTCACACATTAGTTCACTCATATCTATAGTTGAACTACTATCAACGACACATTATCACACACTGCATGTGTTGTCTTGTTGAGTCACAGCCACATTCAGGTGTGCCACATTTTATATTAATGTACCACACATATCCTCTACCAAAAACAACACTTTTTGCATTATGACCACCTTCATGATAACCATTGTGAATGGTCATCTCATGATAGTTATGTACATTATGATACTGATATCACTACACAACATATGATTTTTATGTACAAATTTAATCTATTTATCCTCACGCATTACTGCAGAAACATAGTATGTTTTATGTTAGGGAACTCAAAAGTTCTAAGTACACAGGCATGTACATTGTTATTACAACTATTTATGTTCACTTTCACACACACATTTTGGGTTAAGGAAATGATGCTGTTAGGTACTCATAAATACAGAACATACAATAACTGTTTGTTCAATATTTACACATGTAAATGTAAAACTTATGTTATTGTTATATATAGTTGCCCCTGAAGGACATGTGTCACCTGAGACGGAACAAGTGTCTTCACCTGGGTCAGCCAGCTCAACACACCTAGAAGGTGAGTGTATTAGTTGGTGGCCATATAATATGTGCTCTTCTATATGTTATGTTGTCATGTTCATTATTTGTTTTGCACATCTTCTTTAAATAGGATTACTTAGTGTCAGTGAAAATGAAGTGTAAGGCAACATGTATTGTGTTAGTGATGTTAACTATCATGTAGGAGTTGTGAGTTTACAGCAAGTTTTCATTCACTCATATTTCATATTTCATACTGAGTCCAAACATTATTCTTAAGTCAAGGTAGTTTTTAATGTGAGGTTATAAAACGTATGGAAACATGTTAGTTGTTACTTATGACACAGTAGAATTACATAGTAACACAGCAGAGATTAACATGCCATTTAATAATGTGTACATTTATTTGTAGAACATGATGAAGAGGATTATGATGATGATGATGATGATGCCGCCGCCACCATAGACACACAAATACAAGCAAGTGACCATGAAGAGGTTCCAATTGAAACTGTTTTACCGCCAAATCGTCCAGCAAATACCACATATGATGCAATTGTAGCTTCTGAGGGAAAAATTGTGGAAGCAGAAAATCGTCGCCATTCTGACCTGATGACAGTGCTGGAAAGGATGATTGCACTGCAGGAAGAAACAGTTTCACAATTGGCACATCTCCACAGAGTCTTCATTGAAGTGCCTAAACAGTTGCAAAAAATCAACACCTCATTCGAAGCATTAGTTGTTCAGCAAACACAAGCTAATTACTTGAGAATGACTAATGTATCACAATTCAACATCAACACCTCACAGGCAGGATCTGTTCATGCTGGCCAGTTTTCACCAAATTCATCTGATCTTCATTCACCAGGTCCGAATGTTACCGGTCAAGTAGGAGACATTGCTGTGCAGGTTCCTGATGACATCCTACCGCTGCCATCTGTACAAATTCAGCAGCTGACACCTACAAAGGAGGCGACAAAAACAAAACAAGACACACATGAAACAGACCAACCATCACTTGTGCAGTGTCTACCAACTAGCTCACATGTGTCAGTGGGCACAAGCCCTGTCCGTGAACAGTCACTACCCAAAAGCCCTGTACGTGAGTCACTGCCCAAAAGCCCTGTAGGTGAATCGCTGCCCAAAAGCCCTGTAGGTGAATCACTGCCCAAAAGCCCTGTAGGTGAATCACTGCCCAAAAGCCCTGTAGGTGAGTCACTGGCCACAAGCCCTGTAGGTGAACAGTCACTACCCAAAAGCCCTGTAGGTGAGTCACTGCCCAAAAGCCCTGTAGGTGAATCACTGCCCAAAAGCCCTGTAGGTGAGTCACTGGCCACAAGCCCTGCCCGTGAAGTGCCAGAGGCCACTCAAAGTGGCTCTGTTGTGGCTAAAGTTGGTGGCAAAAAAAAAAGGAAAATTCAAGAGACAACAAGCAGGCCTGTTACACGCTCGCAAAAGGAAAAAAATAAATAAATGTTATAATTCACAAAATATGTCTTTGGCCTTGTTTTGTTGACTTCAGATTATCTAATTACTATTGTATGTATGCTGAAGACTGTGTTGTTTCCAAACTTTCAAGTATGTTCTTGTACACGTGAAGTATTGGAAATGTTAACACTCCTAATTAATGAATAGTGTTATAAATATTGATGTATTAATCGTCTGTTCAGTAATGGTCCACCAGGAGCCAGCTGCTAAGTTTAGAGAAGCTGCCATTGACTTTGCAGCAAAACATTGCATTTGGGTGTGTTAATTGATGTAATCATTGCATGTGCATATTATTTTCATGCAATTATAAAAGCACCTATTTAACTGCAAACATCTTTCTTGTACGTGTACAGCAGGATTTTGTGTTAAATATTACTTACCTTTGGTGGCCATTGTAATGTTGTCCTTTAATCATTTATGTGTTCTTGTTTCAAGAACATCTCTGAATTTATACTAATATATATGTAGTATGTATTGATATATGCACACACACACACACACACACACACACACACACACACACACACACAGACACACACTGTGTGTGTGTCTGTGTGTGTGTGTGTGTGTGTGTGTGTGTGTGTGTGTGTGTGTGTGTGTGTGTGTGTGTGTGTGTGTGTGTGTGTGTGTGTGTGTGTGTGTGTGTGTGTGTGTGTGTGTGTGTGTGTGTGTGTGTGTATATATAGTACTATCTAAACTGGTATAGATGTATTTACAAAAAACATACACTTCATGCTTCCTTGTGAAAACACACTATTTTAATAATACAGGCCTAATGTTTGACAACTATACTAAGTGTGAGCCTCTAACATTATTGGGTGCAAACAAATGTTTATAACTTAATTCACTCATGTTTATCACCATTTAAATAGGTTTCATACAAGGCCTACTTACTGCCATCAATATGTTGTGTGTACTCCTGCAATATAAAAAAAAAAAAAAAGATACATTATATATATATATATATATATATATATATATATATATATATATACATATACATATATACACACACACACACACACACACACACACACACACTATACATATAGTACAATATACACTTTATATATATATATATATATATATATATATATATATATATATATATATTTATGAGAGAGATATATTTATATATATATATAGATACACACGTATTTAAACTCATGCAGACAGGTAGTTAACCAGACTTTAAAATACACACAGAAATGTATGTGGGAAAAAAACATTTCATTTTGCAGATGTGTGTATTTACTGATATGGCTGTCTAAGCACTATTTTCACACAGTGCTCTTTGTTATTTTTCAAGAAAACTCAATGTTACTGAAATAAAAGTGTAGGAATGTTTTCACAAACGAGATAAAAAAATGATACATGTTTTTCCCACATTCGGCTATCACTAACCACAAAAGTTAAACCAATTAAAACGACACATCCAATTGGCGTTTGAAATAAGGAGTAAAAGTAGTTACTTTTGTTGACCTTGAAAACAAAACACAGGAATTTGTTAGCCATTGAGCAGAATCATTTTGATGAGCAAAGAACACAGAACTGCACACATCTTTTGTGCTACTTTGACATGGCTGATGAATTCGTTAACAATATGAATCCCCTCTTAGGTTATAAGTACATGGTTTCAGAAGCAATTTTGAACAGTCGCGGACACAAAGCGAGCACACGCCAAATCTATGATTTGATTCGAGCAAAATATCCTTATTACCAAGACCGTAGGCATGCGCGGAATTTTAAGTCATCAATAAGATTCACTTTATCAACTAATGACTTTTTTGAACGTGTGCAGGATAAGCTAGAACACACCTATGGTTTCTGGAAGATTGCAAAGGAAAAGCATTTTACCCTGAAAGAGGGCACATATATTGTTGTGAAAGGCATATTTATTCCTAATGCCAATAGCAATGGATCCGCTACTACTGTTCCGTGTGAATCGATACCTGCTGCAATATCTGCACCCTCCATTCCTGAAACCCACATTGTACAAGAACAAAAGTACTATGATTATGTACCAAGCCTTTCAGCTGAAAATGCATTGGAATGGGAACCCGAAGAAATGAACCTACCTCCCGACCAATTGTTTGAAGAAAGCAGTGGCGATTCCTATGAGCGCTTCATGGAGGAGATGTGTGTCATACTGGATTCAGCGGGTGGGTCAAGCGTGGATGAAAATGCCTTGCATTTCTGGAGCGACCAGTTGCAGCCAGACGAAGAGTTAATTCTAGAAGAATGGTAAATATAACAACCGTTATGCGTTGACTGTGCGTTTAAATGTTTTTTTTTGTTTTTTTAACCACCATTTTCACTTTCAATGCGTGGATACAGCGTAACATTGCAGACTGCATAACATGTAGCGATCACAAAGAAATTGTTGCCGAATACAATATAGTATAACCTGAAAGAGTAGTACACATTGCTGACGGAATAAATATACGTACTTTCCTATCCCTTTAACCATATTAGCAACATTTTAACATAACTCTAACACATACCTGTTTGGTTATCATGCAACATTTAAAAGCGGGTCCACCACGTATGACGTGGGACCCTTGTCATGGCCCAAGGCGTCCTTAAAAAGGATTACGGATGAAAGTCCCGCCCCCAAGCGACGTGCGCGCCTCAAAGCCTATTGGCTGTGTTGTTTTGTTATAGTTACGGTAACTGCACTGTGTCATACACTGGGGCCGTTCACTGGGCGTTAGCCGAATGTTAATTGAGTGGGAGGAGTGTTAGCGTGCGTTTCACGCTGGTTTAACATGACGTCACACGTATTGCATTTGCGCATTGTGTTATCGGCCGTCCTTTCTGTCCAAACACGTCTGTTTAAAAAGAATACAGATGTACTCGTTTAGAACGAATGTAGTTTCGTATTCATTGTATTTGAAATAAAGATTTTATGTTTAATGGTATTTTCAAGATGTATTGAACGCACAACGTACGCTTTGTTTTGCGCATGCGCTAACAGTTAGTGCAGCCAAGCGTGAAGTGCGTGCGCACACTAAGATGTGCGCGCACATTTTTCAGTATACAGGCAACGTTCACATCATATACATAGTTATGCCTGCTACAAATTTAAAGAAACATTACATACTGATGTACACTTGTAGTTCTAACATATAAGTGAGTGACGTGTGTATGTACACAATCATATAGAGCTGTGTAACGCGTTGTCACGGATACATATATAGTAAGGTGCCATATTTGACCATCATGTGTTTGCTGTATTTCAGAGATGTCGGGGAAGATACAATCGGATCAATGTATGATTTCAGAAGAGTCTACCTTTCTATGAGATGATTGTGAGGAGGAGCCACCGACTACTATACTACATATGGAACTAATTTTATATTGCTTGCAGCGCTTATTGACAAACAATTAAAAATGTGATACCCTTATGCCTATATTGCATAAGCACTTAATTAACATAATGATGTTGCAAAATAGTGCCTCATGATTTTTTAATGAGTGTTCTTTAATGACTACTATCATTTTATGGCATGGTGTGTTTTATATATAACAACCATTGCCACTCTGCTAACACATTTGTGAATTCTATTGTGTAATGGAACGTATGACTGTCGAAACTATGTAACAATAATAATAATAATAATAATAATAATAATAATAATTATAATATGAGCATGTTCATGTATAGCGCTGCTAGTTGTACACAGCGCTTTTCAGACACATTTTTCTGGCTGAGGTCCCTGGCCCGTGGAACTTACAATTTATTTTTTGCCGCCTGAGGCACAGGGAGATAAAGTGACTTGCCCAAGGTCACAAGGAGCCGACACCGGGAATTGAACCAGACTCCCCTGCTTCAAACTCTCAATGCCAGTGTGTGTCTTTACTCACTGAGCCACTCCTTCTCCCAATGTAAAGGACACTTACAACCAACTAGCCATTTATTGTTAAAAATCTCTTGTTACATGGGTATGTTGATAAAATGGTTTGGGACTGTAGCAAATAATGTTATTGGCCAGATGTTGTGGTCCCCTACAATGCATGATGTTCTGAATATGACATCAACATCATGTAATGAAGTACGTTTCTGTGTATATTTCATTAACCTAACTAACTATAGTTTACTGTGTTTATTAAACGTTCTAAAAATACATAGTATAGTCAATATGATGATATAAGCTACCATAATAAAGCTGGTGTTATCATTTGTCGGTGTTATACATGGATCCGACACAAATTGATACAGACACAAACAGTTGTCTTAAAAAGTGTGTCTATGCTACTGTGCACGTGATTGACGTTACAATTGTGAGAATACTTGATAATTATCATCATGATAATGATGAAGTGACGTGATTTATATTGCAAAAATATTACCAACATTGTCATATTGGTAAATTAGAAATGCTAAATGACAGTAACATTTGCAACAAAATTGTGTTTTCTGTTAACAGTTTTACACTTGGTACATGTAGGACACATCCACACACGTGTGACTTATACATACACATGTCACAAATGTAAATTAATGTTGACTATTAATTCCTAGAATTAAAAAACACCTACATTGCTAAATATAAGATGTAGTACGCATTGTTGTGATTACAGGCATTCATGCATGTAGTGTTATGATCAGTCAATTTCATCCGTGATGAATGAGCTCCCGTAAGTAAACAAATAAGTACAGTTATCCCCTTGTCTCCAAACACATCTATATTACATTAATGGAATTTATAAGGAAACATACATAAAATGTGATGAAATGTGAGTAATCATTTTCTAATACAATGCACATGAAAGCTCAAGAGTAGCTAAATGCATATACATGATACAGAAAGTACATGTATGTTACATTTGTGTTAAAACCAATATGTTGGGTTTTGACTTCAAATAATTATAGGAAGATTGAGGTAGGCACATCTTATGAGAGATGTCAGCAAATATACATACCATGATCAGTCATACTGGAGATATACCTATAATGCAAAGGAACAATATATAAATTGCAAACATTGACATGCCATCTTCAGTACCGTAAACAACACAGCAAAGTGTGTATTTGGTGTTAAATGTGCAACACCATGTATATTTCATGACATTCAAAATGTAAATCAGGCTAGTGTACACATCATATGGATGTACATGTTACACTGCACCAATAACATACTAGAAGCATGAATGAGTATGGGCATAATATGTGTATTGTGTTAGCATAAGGAACAACACAATGCTAAAATATTAGTGCTTTGTTACCCCAGTTGTATTCACATACACACAACTAAAGTAAAATTGAAGAGGGATTATATAACCTGTGCAACAATAACATACCGGTGCCACATCCCTTTGTGCACACAGCAGAGAGAAGAAAGGTGTGCAACCCATATTCATCTGTGTCCTACCAGAAGGGTATATAAAAAAACATTATTGTTAAGATAACATAATGTAACTATAAAAGTATAACTTGGAACATATATGTTTTTACTTACAAGAAAAAAATTAATTGATGAGATTCTGGCGTGTCTGGCCACCACTGGCTGTTTGTTCATTTTCAGCAGCTACATGGGTGGGATGCTCGTCTACCACAGGCTCAGCTAGGTCTGACTGTACATTGTGCCTGAGTGCAACATTGTGCAAAATGCAACAGGCAAGGATAATATCAGACACTTTTTGAGGCTTGTATAGAAGAGCCCCACCAGTTCTGTCCAGACACCTAAATCTGGTCTTGAGTAGGCCAAATGTCCTCTCTATAACAGATCTTGTAGATATATGGGCTGCATTGTACCTGTCCTCTGCTTCAGTTTGAGGGTTTAGCACCGGAGTCAAGAGCCACGGCCTAATTCCGTATCCTGAGTCACCTATAATGAATGGAGCACACATAAGCTGACATTAGTGATCAAATTGTACAATGCCAACATTCCTAAATAAAAATGTGTTTTGTGTTATAACATGTAAATGTGTACTCACCCAGCAGCCAACCATGTTCAAAATGTCCCTCTTCGAACGCATGGAAGACTGAAGAGTTCCTCAGGATGGAGGAATCGTGACTGGAACCAGGGAATTTGGGTACCACATGCATTATCCTCATCATCGCATCACATACCACCTGTACATTGAGTGAATGGTAGTGCTTACTATTGCGGTACACATGCTCACTCTGACTAGGTGCAATCAAAGCAACATGTGTGCAATCGATTGCACCCAGCACACATGGTATCCCTGCTATATTATAAAAGCCAGTCCTGACTTCCAGCCACTCTGTCGCCTCTGAAGGAAAATGAATATAATTCCTAGCGCGTCTATTGAGTGCATAGAGAAACTGGGTCAAGGCCCGCGAGAATGTAGATTGCGAGACCCCGCCCACTATGCCCACAGTTGTCTGGTATGACGCGGAAGCAAGATAATGTAATGAGCACAGCATTTTAACAAGCCCAGGGACTGCACGACCTCTGGCTGTGAAAAAATCTAAATCTCCCCTTATCTCCTGATAAAGAGATAAGATTGCTGCTGAACTCAAACGATAGCGACTTACAATCTCCTCCTCACTCATCCCATCTAACAGGGTTCTCTCCCTGTACAGACGCGGACGAGGCACAACTTGTCTCCTCTGTCTTCTCCTCTGATCTCCTGTCCCTCTACCTGTCCCTCGGCCTGTCCCTCTCCCTGTCCCTGTCGTATCCGCGTGACTGTCCCTGTCACTGTCCCTCGGTGTGTCCCTCCCTTGCCCTATATGATTCTCTTGATCATCAAGCATGTCATAGAAAAGAATGTTCCTCCGTCTCCTAAACAATCTCAACATTTTGAAATGAGTAGCTGTGAATGAGCAGGTAATGGGCGTCCTTTAAATAGGTATGTGATGATGTCAGGTGACATAATAAAATGCAAGGTGTTACATTAACATAATAAAGTACTTCTGTGGCAAGCTGTGTGCAGTTGTTGTTATAAGTATTTGTTGTGTGTATTCTGCAGGGAATGATGATATTTGCCAATGATGTGACGTGAAGCTTTGTACAAACATTGCTTGCAAATAAATAGTTACATGTGCAATGCATGTAAAACTTCTGAACGCAACAGTCAGTCATGTAATTAGACAAAAAGGCTGAGATTGACGTGGGAAAAGTTTTGTGTAACATGTGTAATTAGCCATGTTATTGTGACATGTTGACAACAATGAATAGTCGTGTGCATATGCATGCATTTCTGTAAGGAGGATAGTTGGTATAGAATGAGTTTACAAGGTGTCCCAATGATGAATTACTGTACATGTGTGTATAAGTTAGGTTGAAGTGCTTGTAATGCAACGGTTACAATGTAAACATGCAATGTGATTAATCGTCCAATAAGTGACGTCATGAAAATAGGGAGGACCAAACGTAGATGTAAACATGAGAATTTAGATGTACATGAACGTTTAAAGATGCGTGACACATTACAAGCATTGTGTAATGTAAAAGAACATGAATATACGGTGTATGTGTTAGATGTGTGACATGTGTAACATCATGTAAATAATTGTCGCTCAGTTCAGTAAAATGTGTGATATGATGTGAGGTTCTCCTTTAAGAGTTGAGTATAGTATTTTCCCTTGACACATCATCACATGATGAGTAATGTGACCCGCAAATGCTGAAAACATGTAAAAGTATAATGTTATGCAAATAATACACGTCAGCTGTGACACAATGCAGGGAATGCCCCCACACTGTAATGGAAATGACGTTTGTATTGTGAGCAATGAAACGTAAACAGTACTATACTGTTATACGTCCCCGCTCCATTGACTCCATTGATGTACAGAAGATTTTTTTTTTCTAAGTGCCGTTCCGGCAGCCTTAGCGATCGTTCTCCCCTCCAAACTGCCAACTTTTGTTGGCGTGAGAAATTGGCCATAACATCTCAATTTCGTAGTGCCGATCAGCCCCGATAAGCTGGTTTTTTTTGTTGAATCCAGCCGATTTAAAAAAGTGGCGATCAGTGGCGAAAACAGGCTTATCGGCAGCCGACTGGCCATAACAAAATAATCGGCTCCGAAACATGGCGAAATCAAGCACTTATCGGCGCTTACTGAATCTCAAACCCAATTTTGGCTATAAAATGGCGATAATTCCCTTATCAACGCTTACTGCATGAGGCCCTTAGTCTCTGCTGGTGAGTTCCTATTTTTTCTTTGGAGCAGCTGTTGTTTTGATCTACTTTTGCAATACTAGTCTCTGGCAAGCACCCTTTCCTGGCTTGAAATCGAAGCCGGTTGCTCTGCTATTCGCGCAAGAGCAACTTTGAAAAGCCCGCCCGTGCTCTTACTACGGAGAACTCCAATATGATTGGCTCACAGGTTCTTTATAGTATTCTTAGTTTCGTTCACAAAACTCAGCAGCCATTCATTGCGTGGGAAAATTCCCAGCAGCCAATTAGAGCCCAGCCGGTAAGAAAAGTCGGGTCAGCGGGAAATATGAAATAACCAGGAGACATGCGCAAGTCTGGCACCTCACTCCCTGGCTATCTCAATGCCACCCGTTGGGACAGGCTCCTCCAGGTCTGGCAGAGCAAGTGGCATCCTAGATGACTGCCATTGTTCTTAAGAACTGAGACCTTTCCTGCTAACCAAATGCTTTTCTCATCTCTGGCATCCTCTGGTTTCTTTGAACTCCAATGTCCAGCAGACTTACTGGCACCTATGGTTAGCCTAGGCAGCCTGGCTGGACATGGGTTCCGAATGTAACAAGCATATTACATTACAGTACATTTAATAAAGTATATTTAAATACACCAGAAGCCCACATGTTCGCCTGAATTTTTTTTATAATAGAGGTTAGTAAAGCCATCTGGACCTGGTGTTTTGGCTATCTTCAGTGATTAAATCGCCTCTGATAGTTCCTCGTGAGATTTTCTTATTTAGTGTTTGTGATTCCTCCTCAGATAACACGGGCAAGTTACATTGTTTTAGGTATTGTAAGATCGCCTCATGTTTGTAGGGCCCCCTTTCAAAAAATCTAGGTTATACAATTTTGAGTAAAAATTTGTACATTCTTGTGCTATTTCTTTTTAATTGTAGGTGACTTGCCCTGATTTGGATTGAATCGCGGAGATTTGAGATTGAACTCTTATACCTCTGAGTTTGTTTGCTAATAAGCTGTCGGCCTTATTACTCTTGTCATAATATCTGTAAGGAATCGGGGAACACGTCCTTTGCGACGTGTTCCCTTCTTACCTGTGTCTGCACAGACCTCCGCACTGGCACCAATCCATACGCGCACCCCCACTCTTCGTACAGAGCGCGCACGCGTAGCTATTCTAGGACTGCCTCGGAGCTTGGCTCCGCCCCCTGGACGTGCCGCGCTTCTCTCACATGCGGCGCGCTCACATGATGTCGTGCACTGCTCCCCAGCTGCGCGACGACTAATTCCTTTCCACTTGTCTCCTGCAGCCTATCGCGACTCCCGCTTGAGTCGTGCCTCCGCTCCGCCTCCTGTCCCATTGGTTCCTGCTTCCTATTTAGACCCTGCTCATGCTCAGAGTCATTGCTGAGCATAACTCTTGTGACCTTGTGTTCCTGCGTTCTGTTTTGCCTTGCAACTGCCTTGCTAGTGCTGTTTCTCTGTTGCTTTCTGTGTACCGACCTGGCTTGATCATAGGACCCCCTCTGGATAAAGACCCCAGCTTGACTATTGGACTCCCTCTCCATCCCAGACCTTGGCTTGCCTCTGACTTCCCGCACCTCTTCATCCCGGACCTCGGCTTTTGGACAATCTACCACTCTCCTGATTCCAACCCTAGACTACGGTAAACGGACACTAACCATCCCACTGGCCGCCCCCTGGATCTCGGCAAGTACTCTCACTAACCCAATCTCTCCAACCCAGGCCCGGCTACGCTGACTATCCACCCTCCAGGCGTGGTCCCGCTGCTGTGGGTGCGTTGTCTTGTACTTTCCCACCTCAGTAGCGGGGTCCCACCTTGTTCGTGGTGAGCGCAAGTGTTACAATATCGTTGGTTGTCCATTTAGCGCTCTCTCTATCTCTTCCAGTTGGAGCTGTTTAAGCTCTGCTCTTGTTTTATCAAGTAATTTATAAAGTTTTTGTTAGGGGTTATTTATCTTGTTCTATTTTGACTATCATATCTGTGAGTTCTTTATATTGTTTCAGCTTTTTTTTTTCACTGTTTGAGGCTATGAATATAAGATCTCCACTAATTGATGTTTTGTGGGCTACCCAGAACGTTGCGGGAGTTGAAACAGTGCCTTTGTTTATTTTAAAGAAATCAGATAGTTTTTGTTTGATTTTACTCGCTATATCCGGAAAATTCAATAGAGAATACTTTAGTTTCCATTTATATGTATTGTTTTTGACAAAGGGGAGAGAGAGAGACAAATCAATGGGGGAATGGTCGGACTAGGTTATTGGGCCTATGTTCGACTGGGAGGATGCCTGCAGAAAATTTTTGGCACCCAGAAAAAAAATCAATCCTTGAGTAGGTCTGATGTGACGCTGAGAAAAAATGTATAGTCCCGCTGACCTTGGTGCTGTGCTCTCCATATATCTACCAGAGAGAAGTCTTTCATTAACCCCTTACATTTTTCGGCCGTTTTTTGGACTTGAGTTTAGTAGGAGATACCCGGAGTAGTAGACTTGTCCTGTTCTCGGGAGCATACCATGTTCATGTCTCCTGCTATTATCAAAGAAGAAAGGGACTGGGGGAGTGTGGATGTATTATAGGCATCTGGGATGGTCTGAGCCTCGTTATTTTCTTTGTTAACCATTTCAATATTCAACCTTAAACATTGATATTGGGTTCACATTATAAACCTTTTTGAAAAATGTAAACATGGAACAATGACCTGCAGTTCTGCCATTTCAGAGTGTGTGTTGATAATGACAATGGTTGTGGCAGGACGGCCTCGCGAAGGGGTCAGTAAGACGCTAGATACGATGGGGAACTTTAAACTGTAGTGGTTTATTAGCCACAACCAAATAAAATACGGGTGCACTGTCCCTTTAAGAAACCAAATTAAAGAAAATAAAACCTATTCCCGTTAGGGAAACTGTTGCAGGGTACATGCAACCACACACGCGGGTTCTCTTTATAAGGCTTCTTTATTTAGCCTTAAAAACATACAGCACACAAAACAAAATAGCGTCTCTTCAGCATACAAAAACAAAATAGCTTCTCTTTAGCATAGAAAACAAGGCAGCTTCTCTTCAGCATGCAGGACACAGACAGTTCATCACACATGTACTTTGAAAAACAGACCTAATAGCAGTAATCTCTTCAGTATTTCAGTCCGGTCTCCTGACCAGCTAGCCTCCATGTGTGTACAGCCTGGGGGTTTTAAAAAACCTTGATTATGCAGCTGGGGTCAGACTAATTAAGCAGCCTTTCTCAACTGAAACTTAACCTCGTCACTGCTGCACTCCAAGCCTAAACATAGGTTTGCCAGGTATATGGCTGGTGACGTTCATTCACCCTGTCACATTCCTCCCCTGTTAGTGTGTGGCTGGGGCCACGCATGGCTGAAGCCCGACCATCCACCCCTTCTCTAGAAAAGAAGTCAGCATTTGCATTTTCTTTTCCAGGCCTGTGCTGAATCTCAAATGAGAAGGGTTGGAGGGCCATATACCACCTGGTCAATCTAGCATTGGAGTCATTTATACTATTTAACCACTTCAATGGAGCATGGTCCTGCCAGGTAATGCCTCAAAGCCTCGATTGCCCACTTTACTGCGAGGCACTCCTTCTCAATCACTGAGTAGTTTTTTTCCCTCGGGAACAATTTCCTACTCAGAAAAAGGATCGGATGTTCCACGCCCTCAAACTGTTGTGACAACACTGCCCCTAGCCCTATCTCTGTTGCATCGGTTTGCCCTAAAAAAGGCCTGTTGAAGTCTGGCTTCTAAGGACGGGACCCTCTGATAGACACCCTTTTATGTCCTCAAAGGCTCTCTGACACTCCCTTGACCATACCACTTGTGTAGGGGCACACTTTTTTGTGAGGTCCGTTAATGTGGCTGCAACTTCCGAGTAGTTGGGGATGAACCGCCGATAGAACCCTGCTAAACCCAGCAGAGAGCGTACCTGCGTTTTTGTTTGGGGGGTCGGAACATCTTTCAGGGCAGCTACCTTGTCGGCTAGTGGCCTTACTTTTCCACCTCCCACTGCATACCCTAAGTATTTGGTTTTCGCCTTAACTAAGGCACATTTCTTAGGGTTGGCTGTGAGCCCTGCCTTTCTTAGAGATTTGAGGACCGCTTTCAGCCTATTTAGATGGGCCCACCAGTGTTTACTATAAATGACAATGTCATCTAGGTAGGTTGCGGCATAAGCCCTATGGGGTCTCAGCACTTTATCCATGAGTCTCTGAAATGTGGCTGGGGCTCCATGCAGTCCAAATGGCATTGTCACAAACTGGTATAAACCCATGGGAGTGGCAAAGGCTGTTTTGCACTTGGACTTTTCCTCTAAAGATATTTGCCAGTATCCTTTTGTTAAGTCCAGCGTGGATTTATATTCCACGTTACCAAGGGCGTCAATTAACTCGTCCATCCTTGGCATCGGATATGCGTCAAACTTGGATACCGCATTGACCTTTCGGAGGTCCACACAAAATCTTACCTTCCCATCGGGTTTAGGGACCATAACCAGTGGAATACACCAATCTCAATCACTCCTAAGTGTAGCATTTCTTGTACCTCCTTCTCTACCAGGGCCCTACGACTTTCAGGCAACCTATAAGGACGGGAACGTACTTTTACCCCAGGTGCTGTCTCGATCACATGTGAAATTAAATTAGTTTGCCCTGGCAAATCAGAAAAAACATCATGGAATTGTGTAATTATTTCTAACAAGTCCCCTTTTTGTTCAGAGGACAACTGTCTACCCATTGGGATTTTATCATGAGCCACGAAGTTCTCCCGTGGTGGCTGAGGACCCAAGTCCGTTTCCTCCTCCACCGGGTGGATGAATAGAGACCGCTGCATCTTCCAGGGTTTCAGCAAGTTCACATGGTAAATTTGTTTAACCTTCCTGGACCCTGGTTGAGCAATCTCGTAATCCACCTCACCCGTGCGGCGGAGTACTTTGAATGGGCCCTGCCATTTGGCTAGGAATTTGCTCTCACAACTGGGTAACAACAGCATCACCTGATCTCCTGGGTGAAACACTCTCATACGAGCATTTTGATTGTAATGTCTCTCCTGACTGTCCTGGGCTGATGTAAGATTCTCCCTGGCAAAATGCCCGACCACATCTAGGCGCTTCCTAAGGTCCAATACATATTGCAGGGTATTCTTAGAAGGGGACCGCTGTTCCTCCCAGGACTCCTTTAGGAGGTCTAGGATACCCCGGGGTTGGCGGCCATACAGCTGTTCAAATGGAGAGAATCCCGTGGAGGCCTGGGGAACATCCCGCACTATAAACAGCAGAAAAGGTAGAAGTTCATCCCAGGCTCTCTTCTCTGAATCTACAAATTTCCTCAGCATCCCTTTTAGAGTTCGGTTAAATCTTTCCACCAATCCGTCAGTCTGTGGATGGTAGACCGATGTCCGAACAGACTTGACCTCAAGTAATTTTAAGACATTCTGCATCAGTTTAGCCATAAAATTTGTACCTTGATCTGTCAACATTACCTGGGGAAGTCAAACCCGTGAGAACAGCTCCAATAACTTGTTGGCTACTTGCTTCACCGTTGCTGTTCTCAGGGGGAACGCCTCAGGATATCTTGTTGCATAGTCAACTGTTACAAGAATAAACCTGTGTCCTTTCGCAGAAGGTTCTGGAGGTCCTACCAAGTCTACCCCAATCCTCTCAAAGGGAACTGACACCAAGGTTAGAGGAACCAAAGGCTGTTTTTTGTCCCTTCGGACTAGTTAGCTGGCACTCCGGACATGCCGCACATAACTTAGCAATATCACTATGCATCCCTGGCCAATAGAATCGGGACGAAATACGGTCCAATGTTTTATCCCTGCCAAGGTGACCACCCCAAGGGACAGTATGGGCTAGAGAGAACACAGATTTAACAAACGCCTTGGGAACCAATATCTGTCTGGTGACCTCCCCTGTTTGTGTCTACCTATTCACCTAATACAGGATATCGTTTGATAATTCAAAATGGGGGAATACTATCACTCCCTGTGCATTCAATATCTGCTCATCAATTTTTACCACCTTATCATACTGTCTAGCAAGTACTGGGTCTTCCCTTTGCCTCTGGCGAAAATCATGGAGGTATAGGTCTGGTAAATATCCAGGGCCCATATCCCCCATGGCCATCCCCAGCCATCACTTGTGGCTTCTGGCTACTAGAATGGTCACCTTGTGAACCAGATTTCTGCAACCAGTCCTGTTTGTCAGAGTGTCTTTGGAACCCGGTGTCTACTGGGAAAAAGGTCTGTCGAGAAGGGAAACAGTTTGCCAGGGTTCTCCTGAGCCATAGAATAATGACTGGAGCCATTAGGTCCAAAAAGAAAGGCCAGTCCCGGCCGAGCACAACGGGGGCAGGGAGCCAAGGAGCGACTCCTACTTCGAGGTAGGCCTCCTGACCTTTTACCTGTAGTCGGATTTTGGCCGTCGGATACCGTTTTACATCGCCGTGTATACATTCTATACTCCATGGAGAGTCAAAAGAACATACATTGAACGGTAATAGTTCCTGGAAGACCAGAGTTTTTCCAGAGCCCGAATCTACAAGGGCCTGGACGGTTTTTCCCCCAACCTGGGCTGGTAGTAGCCAGGGCTTGTAATTTTCTCCAGTGAAGGCCGAGGCGACGGTCCTGCTGAAGGAATAATCCATCTGTGGACAGTCCACATGCCGGTGGCCTAGTTCTCCGCAGGCGGAACATGGAGAGGGTTCCCTCGCAGGAGGGGGCCGTGGATAGCGTTCTGCTGGACCAGATACTGGAGACCAGGTATCTGGTGGGTCCTGTGGGAGACATCCTCGGAAGTTCCTCTCATTTGGCGACAAGCTGACATCAGGAAGGGGATGAGGGCCCGGCGTTTTGACTTCTTCTTTGTTGGAAGGACTGCTCCTTTCGTGGCACTTGGCGGTTGCGCATGGAGGGGCCGTTGTTTCCCCGTTGTTCCAATTTCCCTTTTTGGGTTTCCGCAAGTGCTTGTGAAGTTGGATCCGTCGGGTCCAGGGCACTCGCCTTATCCTCGGCCCCAAGGAAGTTCTCAACGAGTCAGACCGCCAAAGCTAGGGTTTCAGCAGCATGGCGTTTTACCAACGAGTGTGTGGAAGGGGGTATTATCTGTAGGAATTGTTCCAAAACCACTTGCTCAAGAATTGCCTCCTTAGTGCGCACCTCGGGTTGTATTCAGCGAGTACACAAGTCCAATAACCGCTGAGCGACGACCCAGGGTCTCATCTTAGCGGTGTACTTCAGGTTCCGGAACTGCTGCCGGTAGGTCTCTGGGGTCAGACCTAAGCGATCCAGTATGGCAAATTTTACGTGTTGGTAGTCCATTGCCTGATCTGCTGGGAGGCCCTGATATGAGGCCTGGGCTTCTCCTATGAGGAGCGGGGCCAAAGCAGTTGCCCAGCGATCTGCAGCCCAGCCCTGAGCTTCGGCAACTCTTTCAAATGTCAGTAAAAAAGCCTCTGGATCCTCGTTCGGAGCCATTTTCCTCAGGAGGACCGGGAGTTTATTTGCAAGTTTTGGACTGGCAGACCCCTGAAATTGGGTCAGCAGCTTTGCCATCCGCTCATCCTGTGCTGCCTGCTGCTGGGTTAGGAGCTGGGTTTGCTGCTACAATAGTAGTTGGGCCTGCTCCTGCATTAACAGTCCCTGCTGTTTGGTCTGCTCCTGCATTAACAGTCCCTGCTGTCTGGTCTGCTCACACAGAAACTCTTTTAAAAATTCTTCAATTTTTCTCATTTTTGTGTGTGTGGCCATTCAACTGCAGGGGCCTCTCAAAATCCCGGCACTTCTGACACCATATGTTGCAGGGTACATACAACCACACACGTGGGTTCTCTTGATAAGGCTTCTTTATTGAGCCTTAAAAACATACAGCACACAAAACAAAATAGCTTCTCTTCAGCAGACAAAAACAAAATAGCTTCTCTTTAGCATAGAAAACAAGGCAGCTTCTCTTCAGCATGCAGGACACAGACAGTTCATCACACATGTACTTTGAAAAACAGACCTTATAATCTCTTCAGTATTTCAGTCCTGTCTCTTGACCAGCTAGCCTCCATGTGTGTACAGCCTGGGGTTTTTAAAACACCTTGATTATGCAGCTGGGGTCAGACTAATTAAGCAGCCCTTCTCAACTGAAACTTAACCTCGTCACTGCTGCACTGCAAGCCTAAACATAGGTTTGCCAGGTATATGGCTGGTGACGTTCATTCACCCTGTCAAAGAAACTAACTCAACTTCTTGAGCCCTTACTAACAGGGCAGCCAGCTAATCTGGTTATGCCCAAAACACGTGCTCCACAAAGTATAACAATAAAGTATACAATAAAGTATAACAATAAAGTCTTATCTGTATTGTAGCTCCATTAGCAAACAGGAACGTCGGTTCCGGGGAGCAGGCTGTGTCCAGCTCGCAGCAATCTTTATATTTATCCTGGGTTGGGGTCCCAGCAGGTCCCAGCAGCAAAGCTCCTCGCAGGACTGGGGGACCAGAGCAACAGCTAGGGCTTCCAAGTCTCTCCACCCTCCTGGGGAAAAACAAGCTCACCTTGTGTGAGCCACTTCCTGCTTTTTAAACCTGCAATCTCTCAGGCATCCTGCTTAATTAGGCTTCAGGTGTATGCAGTTCTCCAACTGTAGGTTAACTGGTTTAGTGCTTGAAAGGGGAAGGTAAGTGCGCGTTGGCCGTCACAGATCTCCTATGGCAATTTCTCTTCAGTGCTGCTCCCCGTCTCCCGTGATCAGCGGGGCTAGAGAACACTCACAAATACATAAACAAAAGAATGGGGCGCAAAAGAAGAGAAATAATCACTAAAAAGGGCAAAAAATATATCAATATATATATTAAAAAAGTAGTACACACTTACAAAAAAAATAGATCATGTAGATCAGGGGTGGGGAAGGGCCATTTTGATATTTATAAAATCATTCGAGGGCCATACAAAATTATCAACTTAAAAATTAGCCTGCTATATTTGGTCAAACATTTAATGAACTCACCACTAATGTGATGGCTGGAACTGCTTCTCTTTGGGTGACTGACTGACTCTTGGGTGGTGGGTGACTATGACTGACTGCGGGTTGGTGTCTGTGCGCACGCACATGACACACACACACACACACACACACAGAAATAGGGCAGGGGGGAGGGAAATCAGACTCTCAGACCCACTCTCTCTCTCTCAGACCCACTCTCTCTCTCAGACTCTCAGACCCACTCTCTCTCAGACTCTCAGACCCACTCTCTCTCTCAGACTCTCAGACCCACTCTCTCTCTCAGACTCTCAGACCCACTCTCTCTCAGACCCACTCTCTCTCTCAGACTCTCAGACCCACTCTCTCTCTCTCAGACTCTCTCTCTCTCAGACTCTCTCTCTCTCTGACTCTCAGACCCACTCTCTCTCTCTGACTCTCAGACCCACTCTCTCTCTCTCTGACTCTCAGACCCACTCTCTCTCTCAGACTCTCAGACCCACTCTCTCTCTCAGACACACACTCTCTCTCTCAGACTCTCAGACCCACACTCTCTCTCTCAGACTCTCAGACCCACACTCTCTCTCTCAGACTCTCAGACCCACACTCTCTCTCTCAGGCTCTCAGACCCACTCTCTCTCTCAGACTCTCAGACCCACTCTCTCTCAGACTCTCAGACCCACTCTCTCTCTCAGACCCACACTCTCTCTCTCAGACTCTCAGACCCACACTCTCTCTCTCAGACTCTCAGACCCACACTCTCTCTCTCAGACTCTCAGACCCACACTTTCTCTCTCAGGCTCTCAGACCCACTCTCTCTCTCAGACCCACTCTCTCTCTCTGACTCTCAGACCCACTCTCTCTCTCTGACTCTCAGACACACACTCTCTCTCTCTCTGACTCTCAGACCCACTCTCTCTCTCTGACTCTCAGACACACACTCTCTCTCTCACTCTCAAACCCACTCTCTCTCTCTCAGACCCACTCTCTCTCTCTCAGACTCTCAGACCCACTCTCTCTCAGACCCACTCTCTCAGACTCTCCGACCCACTCTCTCTCTCAGACTCTCTCTCTCTCTCTCTCTCAGACTCTCAAACCCACTCTCTCTCTCACTCTCTCTCTCTCAGACTCTGACTCACTCTCTCTCTCTCAGACTCTCAGACCCACTCTCTCTCTCAGACCCACTCTCTCTCTCAGACCCACTCTATCTCTCAGACTCTCAGACCCACTCTCTCTCTCAGACTCTCAGACCCACTCTCTCTCTGACTCTCAGACCCACTCTCTCTCTCTCAGACCCACTCTCTCTCTCAGACTCTCAGACTCACTCTCTCTCTCTCTCTCTCTCTCTCTCTCAGACTCTCAGACTCACTCTCTCTCAGACTCTCAGACACACTCTCTCTCTCTCAGACACTCAGCCCCACTCTCTCTCTCAGACTCTCAGACTCACGCTCTCTCTCGCAGACTCTCAGACTCACGCGCTCTCTCTCAAACTCTCAGACTCAGGCTCTCTCTCTCAGACTCTCAGACTCACTCTCTCTCAGACTCTCAGACTCACTCTCTCTCAGACTCTCAGACTCACTCTCTCTCAGACTCTCAGGCTCTCTCTCTCTCAGACTCTCAGACTCACTCTCTCTCAGACTCTCAGACTCACTCTCTCTCAGACTCTCAGACTCACTCTCTCTCAGGCTCTCAGACTCACTCTCTCTCTCTCTCTCTCTCTCTCAGACTCTCAGACACACTCTCTTTCTCAGACACACTCTCTTTCTCAGACACACTCTCTCTCTCAGACACACTCTCTCTCTCTCTCAGACACACTCTCTCTCTCTCTCAGACACACTCTCTCTCTCTCTGACACACTCTCTCTCTCTCTCTGACACACTCTCTCTCTCTATGACACTCTCTCTCTCTCTCTCTGACACACTCTCTCTCTCTCTGACACACTCTCTCTCTGACACACTCTCTCTGACACACTCTCTCTCTCTCTGACACACTCTCACTCTCTCAGACACACACTCTCACACACTCTCTCAGACACACTCTCACACACTCTCTCAGACACACACTCACACACACACACACACACACACACACACACACACACACACACTCTCTCAGACACACACACACTCTCTCTCAGACACACACTCTCTCAGACACACACTCTCTCTCAGACACACACACTCTCTCTCAGACACACACTCTCTCTCAGACACACACACTCTCTCTCAGACACACACACACACACACACACTCTCTCTCAGACACACACAGGGGGAGGGAAATCTGATCGGGGGGGATCGGAGCAGGTGCCCTCCACAACTGGTGCTCGGTGTGGGGAGAAGGTGGACCATGTAAGTGCGCAAGGGGGGGGGGGAATCTGAGCAGGTGGGATCGGAGCAGGTGCCCTCCTCCGCAACTGCTACCAGGTGTGGGGAGGAGGGCCATGTAAGTGCACGGGGGGGCGGAGCAGGGGGGAATCGGAGCAGGTACCCTCCACAACTAAGAGAATGGAAACAAAAGAAAACAGCGCACAACGCCAAATAGTGAAGCAAATTCAACAATATATTATAGAATTAAAAAGGGGGTAATATATCTGCGTACATGAAAAAAGTTGGTAAAAGGCATATAGTTTGTATCACACTGTTTACCACTCGGCAGCTGTTAGCTGTAGATTCAGGTGCTTGCTTCCCTCTGCTGCTGCAGCTCAGTTGATTCTGGGGCAGGACGTCAGTCTTTTCACTCCCAAGGGGATCTCCCTTCATGCAGGCAGGTTCAGCAGCTGGTACTGGGGCTCGGTGAAATCGCTCCTGCTTCCTGGCCGATATGAAGCTGCTCCTGTACCTCGGCAGGTGTATCCTCTGCACAGAGGTTAAAACGCAGCTTGCTGGGGTGCCCTCAGCGTGCCACGGTGCCGCTCGTTTTTTTGTTTTTTTGTGTTTACACCCTCCACAACTGCTGCCCGGTGTGGGGAGGAGGAGGAGAGGCGGTAGTGAGGTGTCTCTCCCACCGCAGACTCGTTCTTCTATCCCCCAAGCCTCTTATACCCCCTTCCCCCCCATCCCCCACTCCTCTTATACCCTCTCCCCCCTGGAGCGCTGCTTACCCGCGCCGCCCTGGTGATACTCAGGACCTTAATCACCTCAGGCGGCTGCTGCCACACACAGACAGTGACACACAAACACAGTGACCGTGACACAGACAGTGACACACACACACAGAGAGAGACAGTGAGACACACAGAGACAGTGAGACACACAGAGACCGTGAGACACACAGAGACCGTGAGACACACAGAGACCGTGAGACACACAGAGACCGTGAGACACACAGAGACCGTGAGACACACACACACACACACAGAGACCGTGAGACACACACACACACAGACCGTGAGACACACACAGAGACAGTACAAAAATTATATATCAATGGCGCTCTGCACTAGTAAAATATAAACATATAATATATAATAATGGAAATATACAACCAGTGGCGTGGATGTTTCTCCTGGGAATGGATGTTCCACATGTGATGGGAAAACATGTAAGGGGAAAAAAAAAAATCACAACATAGTGTAATACTGTGAGACATACATACAAACATATAACATAAGACGGACGCTGGGAACAACAAGTGACCAATTACAAACACATTTAATAAAGCATATCATTAAAAATACATAAAATACATAAAATAGAAACTGTTAGGGCACTCCAACTCAGGTGGGGGTACCTGCTTACCAAAAGTAAGAAGGTATCAGGCAGTGGATATATAAGAGTATCCCCTCTATGGATGGCTGCTGCACCGGACTGCTGGGCTCACACGTGTGTTGTTAGCCGTGGATAGTGCTTGCTCCCTCTGTTTGTAGCATAAGCCTCTGTGCGCCCTGGACACGGAAGATTCTTCCTGCTCGGCTGTTGAAAGCACGCCAAACGGAGCTGTAGTGAACGCGGATGGATATCCGCCCGGATTCGGCAGCCAACGGGCATCTGCTAGCAGGTTCCAAGGGGGACAGGATTCACCACCGAGTCTGGAGGACCTCTTAGAAACACCCTACGCGTTTCGAAAGTCTAGCTTTCTTCCTCAGGGGTAAACGTTTACCCCTGAGGAAGAAAGCTAGACTTTCGAAACGCGTAGGGTGTTTCTAAGAGGTCCTCCAGACTCGGTGGTGAATCCTGTCCCCCTTGGAACCTGCTAGCAGATGCCCGTTGGCTGCCGAATCCGGGCGGATATCCATCCGCGTTCACTACAGCTCCGTTTGGCGCGCTTTCAACAGCCGAGCAGGAAGAATCTTCCGTGTCCAGGGTGCACAGAGGCTTATGCTACAAACAGAGGGAGCAAGCACTATCCACGGCTAACAACACACGTGTGAGCCCAGCAGTCCGGTGCAGCAGCAGCCATCCATAGAGGGGATACTCTTATATATCCACTGCCTGATACCTTCTTACTTTTGGTAAGCAGGTACCCCCACCTGAGTTGGAGTGCCCTAACAGTTTCTATTTTATGTATTTTATGTATTTTTAATGATATGCTTTATTAAATGTGTTTGTAATTGGTCACTTGTTGTTCCCAGCGTCCGTCTTATGTTATATGTTTGTATGTATGTCTCACAGTATTACACTATGTTGTGATTTATTTATTTTTTTCCCTTACATGTTTTCCCATCACATGTGGAACATCCATTCCCAGGAGAAACATCCACGCCACTGGTTGTATATTTCCATTATTATATATTATATGTTTATATTTTACTAGTGCAGAGCGCCATTGATATATAATTTTTGTACTGTTTGATACCTGACTGGGGTTCAGGGATATATCATAGGCTGCCTACACTTTAGGATATAGCGCTACCTATTTGTTTTGTATCTTACACACAGAGACAGTGACACACACACACACACAGAGACAGTGACACACACACACAGAGACAGTGACACACACACACACACATAGACAGTGACACACACACACACACACAGAGACAGTGACACACACACACACACAGACAGTGACACACACACACACACACACACACAGAGACAGTGACACACACACACACACACAGAGACAGTGACACACACACACTCACAGAGACAGACACACACACACACACACACACAGACAGACACACACACACACACACACACACACAGACACACACACAGAGACAGACACACACACACACACAGAGACAGACACACACACACAGAGACAGTGACACACACAGAGAGACAGTGACACACACACACAGAGTGACACACAGTGCCAGACACACACAGTGACAGTGACATTGACACACACACACAGTGACATTGACACACACACACAGTGACATTGACACACACACACACACACGCACACAAACACACACACACAGTGACATTGACACACACACAGGGACAGTGACACACACATACACACACACAGAGAGTGACACACACACACACACAGAGACAGTGACACACACACACACACACACACACACACACACAGAGTGACACACACACACACAGAGACAGTGACACACACACAGAGACAGTGACACACACACACACACACACCGAGACAGTGACACACACACACAGAGGCAGTGACACACAGTGACAGTGCCAGACACACACAGTGACAGTGCCAGACACACGCACACAGTGACAGTGCCAGACACACACAGTGACAGTGCCAGACACACACACAGTGACAGTGCCAGACACAGACACAGTGACAGTGCCAGACACACACACAGTGACATTGACACACACACACACACAGTGACATTGACACACACACACACACACACAGTGACATTGATAACCACACATACAGTGACATTGACACACACACACACACACACACACAATGACAGAGACAGACACACACACACATACACACACACACAATGACAGTGACACACACAATAAGCCCACCTCTGCAAACACACAAAAATAAAGTCTCTCCCCCCTTGGGGTGGGTAAGCTGCCTGGGAGGGGCTATAAGGGGGCATGTGGGTTACCTGGGCCCGTGGGTGGGCTGCTGGAGCTGCATAGGTAGCCAGTGCAGCTGAGAGACTGCAGGCACGCGGAGCCTAAAGGGAGGGATAGAGGGGCGGAGCCGAAGGAGCCGGCATTACTGGAGGAGAGAAGGGAGGGGGGCGTTTCGTGTCACGTGGGACACTTCATCAGGGGGTAGCCAGTGCATGCTGGGTAGTTGCGTGACGACGCGATACGCCCAACAGCTTCACACCAGTGCAGGAATTTTCACACGGAGATGCGGTCTGGAGTCTCCCCTCAGCTTTACCAATTGCTATCCGGAGATGGGTTTTTCTGCCTTGATTGCAGACGTCCCATTTGTGGAATTCACTAGCTTGATGTGTTAGGATCTACATGATCTATTTTTATTGTAAGTGTGTACTACATTTTTAATATACAGTACCGACACACTTTATTCTCGCTCGGCTAGTCCCGCGAATTCGGGTATACCCGGGTGTATTCAGGTTTCTGATCGTTTTCTGCCGGAGTGCATTGCGTTATTTTCCCGGCAGGGATTTAAGCATTTTATTCCGGCTGGCTGAAATACTGCAATGCCGTGTAAATACACATGGGGGCGCTTGCGAGCTGTTCTCTTTGAAGCCGTCCCCTATAATGAATTGTAATGCAGTATATATACTGTATATATATATACTGTATAACAACAACCCCTATAAGCCCTAACATACAGTACTGTACACATACAGTACTGTATATGCACATACATAAATGATACTACTGTATGGGCGGCGGGGGCGAGATGTGTTTGCAGCAGAGAGAGATCCGCTGCTCTCTCTCTGCGCAAACATCCGCACATTAAAAATTATTTTAAATACATTTTTATTGATAGTGTAGATGTGCAGGGGGTCTCCGGAGCTGAACCACATTGGTTTCAGGTCTGGGGACCCCCTGCTCCCCGAGATACAGCCCCCTTTATGAGGTGCCGGTATCCCTCTGCTTGGTTTAAAGGGCCCGACCACGTGATCGCGGCCTGTAAACCAAGCAGAGCAGAGGGATACCGGCACCCCCTAAAGGGGCCTGTATCTCGGGGAGCAGGGGGTCCCCAGACCTGAAACCAGTGCGGTTCTACTCTGGAGACCCTCTGCACATGTACAGTATCAATAAAACACATACAGTATACAGTATAAATAAACACTCGTTCTTTACCTTAGCGGCTATGCGCTATGGTAAAGAAGCAGCATTTCTGTATTTTAATAATATTGTACAGTAAGCAGGGGGTTCCCTGAGCCAAAAATTAATGCTCAGGGACCCCCCCTGCTCCTGCTCAATATTATTAAAAATACAGAAATGCTGCTTCATTACCATAGCGGATAGCCGCTAAGGCAATGAAGGGGTTAACCCACCGTGCCCGCTTTATTGTGTGTAGTGGGGATGGGTGAGGGGGGTATTTGGCCCTTGGTGTGAGTTTAGGACTTGCGGGGGGGTTGCGGGTGCACTTAACCCCTTCACGACCATAGCAGTTAATACCGCTACGGTCATGAAGGGGTTAAGCCCTCCCGCTACCCCCCCGCAAGCCCTAAACAAGCACCGTTGGGGCTAATACCCCATACACCCACCCCCGCTACCCACAATAAAAAAAATACACACACACAGCAGCCGCCAAAAAATAAATAAATAAATCTAAATAAATAAATAAATGACAATAAATACATTTGAAATACATTTTTATTGATAGTGTACATGTGCAGGGGGTCTCCGGAGCTGAACCGCGTTGGTTCTATTTATTTATTTATTTAGATTTATTTATTAATTGTGGGGCTGCTGTGCGTGAATTTTTTTTATTGGGGGTGAGGGGGGTGTTTGGCCCTTGGTGTGAGTTTAGGACTTGCAGCAGCAGCATAATTAATAAATAAATCTAAATAAATAAATGAATATAAATAAATACATTTAAAATACATTTTTATTGATAGTGTAGATGTGCAGAGGGTCTCCAGAGCAGAACCGCACTGGTTTCAGGTCTGGGAACCCCCTGCTCCCCGAGATACAGGCCCCTTTAGGGTGTGCCGGTATCCCTCTGCTCTGCTTGGTTTACAGGCCGCGATCACGTGGTTGGGCCCTTTAAACCAAGCAGAGGGATACCGGCACCCCCTAAAGGGGGCTGTATCTCGGGGAGCAGGGGTCCCCAGACCTGAAACCAATGCGGTTCAGCTCCGGAGATCCACTGCACATCTACACTATCAATAAAAATGTATTTCAAATGTATTTATTGTCATTTATTTATTTAGATTTATTTATTTATTTTTTGGCGGCTGCTGTGTGTGTGTATTTTTTTTATTGTGGGTAGCAGGGGTGGGTGTATGGGGTATTAGCCCCAACGGTGCTTGTTTAGGGCTTGCGGGGGGGTAGAGGGAGGGCTTAACCCCTTCATGACCGTAGCGGTATTAACTGCTACGGTCGTGAAGGGGTTAAGTGCACCCGCAACCCCCCCGCAAGTCCTAAACTCACACCAAGGGCCAAATACCCCCCTCACCCATCCCCACTACACACAATAAAGCGGGCACGGTGGGTTAACCCCTTCATTGCCTTAGCGGCTATCCGCTATGGTAATGAAGCAGCATTTCTGTATTTTTAATAATATTGAGCAGGAGCAGGGGGGGTCCCTGAGCATTAATTTCTGGCTCAGGGAACCCCCTGCTCACTGTACAATATTATTAAAATACAGAAATGCTGCTTCTTTACCATAGCGCATAGCCGCTAAGGTAAAGAACGAGTGTTTATTTATACTGTATACTGTATGTGTTTTATTGATACTGTACATGTGCAGAGGGTCTCCAGAGCAGAACCGCACTGGTTTCAGGTCTGGGGACCCCCTGCTCCCCGAGATACAGGCCCCTTTAGGGGGTGCCGGTATCCCTCTGCTCTGCTTGGTTTACAGGCCGCGATCACGTCTTCGGGCCCTTTAAATCAAGCAGAGGGATACCGGCACCCCCTAAAGGGGGCTGTAACTCGGGGAGCAGGGGGTCCCCAGACCTGAAACCAACGCGGTTCAGCTCCGGAGACCCCCTGCACATCTACACTATCAATAAAAATGTATTTCAAATGTATTTATTGTCATTTATTTATTTATTTGTTTATTTAGATTTTTTTTATTTATTTTTTGGCGGCTGCTGTGTGTGCATACTGTATTATGGCACTATGGCATTGTGTATGCAGTTAGTACTGTCAAACTAGTCTTTACTGGAACTACTGTATACTCTGACTACTAGGAAAGAAAAAATCTGTGCCATACTTACCTGTATCATACTGTACTTACAATACTACAGTACAGTACTATACCATACTACCTTCCTGATGCTCGCCCATTACGCGAGATCACAATGGGCAACACAGTCGCAATATGCTCAATATATTTTTTTGCAGCGTTCCACGGTGAGTACATCGTTCCAAAAACTCAGTATGCCTTTCGCCAACTCATCCTTTTTTGAAGGTTTCACCACTTTCCGGATATGGTCCTTCAGCTGATGCCAGACCATTTCGATCGGATTGAAGTCTGGCGATCTGTCATTGGAAAAAAAGGACAATTAGTTTAAGAGATACAGTACACAGTAAAAACAGTGGGAAAAAAATGAAACACGGTTACCGCACTTACTCCGCTGGCTTCTCAGTTGATACCGCGCTCAAGGATATGCGCTGTTGACACGGTGTGTTTCGGATCGTTGTCCTGGTAGAAACGATGACCATCCGGGAACTCGCGCGTCATGTATTCCACAATCTCAGGCAAAATTTTGTCTTGGAAGAAAGCTTTATTCATGATTCCTATAACAAGAAAAGAAAAGTGCTCAAAAACTGCACACTAGTATAGTACAGTGCATAAGGCTCAATTATATTTTATATATTTTACCTTCAAAGATGACAATGCATCCTGGTCCACGCCTAGAGATGGAACCCCACAAATGCATCTTCACTGGGTGTTTTGGCCGCGGCTTCATAGATATGCAACCTTTTTTGTGGAATGCAAAGGTGGCAAATCTCTCCAGCGATACAGTAGACTCGTCAGTGAAGATGCAATCCTGGAAAGTTTCTCCACTGTCGATCCATGCCTGGGCCTGGACCACTCTCTTGATTTTGTTATCATGGGGTACTCTGTAATGACAAGGAATAAATTAATGTTTGCGGTACAGTACAGTTTCTTAAACAACACTTTTACCTCCTGTACTGTCCAGTACTAACCTCACATGTCCATATTTCCATCCAATTCTGCGTCTCATCTTCTTTATGCTGGTCTCGGATACTGTCAGAGTGTGATTTTCCTGCAGAGTGTATTTGACCCTTGATGCACTCTTCTTATCATTCTCCTAACTTATTTTGTCGACCAGAAGAGTTGTCTCCCTACAATGTACAGAAAAACAAACCGGTAAGTTACAGTGCAGTAGGCCACAAGCACAGCACATACATTAGATCTACAGTACACCATATATTGTTCTATAAATATGCAGCAATATAAAAAAATATATATACTGTTGTAATATAAATATACTGAAATAACTAAAATATTAGATACAGTAGATCTACTGTACAGTACACAATATATTGTTCTTTTAATATGCAGCAATATAAAACATATACATATACTGTTGTTATATAAATATACCGAAATAACTAAAATATTAGATACAGTAGATCTACAGTACACAATATATTGTTCTATTAATATGCAGCAATATAAAAAATATACATATACTGTTGTTATATAAATATACCGAAATAACTAAAATATTAGATACAGTAGATCTACAGTACACAATATATTGTTCTATTAATATGCAGCAATATAAAAAATATACATATACCGTTTCTATACTGTATAAATATACCAAACTAATTATAAAATTAGATACAGTAGATCTACAGTACACTATTACAGTACACTAGTAGATCTACAGTACAATATTTTATAAAAAAATAAATACATTTAGTTATATAAATATACTTACGCGTTAGTTACCGTTTGTGTCCTTTTGTGTTCTCTGCTTTTTCCGTGTGCATGATAGCTCACGGTGGTTGCTGGCACAACGATGCCAGGAGTAGCTAACCAGCCTTGGATAGCAGCAATTCGGTGTCCGCTCGTGTACATCTCCTTAATTCGCATGCTGAGCTCCTTTGAAATCTTTTTAACAGGCATTGCTGCGAGTAGAAAGAAATACAAACACAAGAATGTATATTCGATGTTTAGTCGATGTGTATTCAATGTGCAGTGAATCCACAAAATGGATGGTGTATTTATACGTTAATGACTCACATTAGAGTACGCCCACTTTCAACACCTGTACCTCGTCGCCATGCATAAAATGTTACACACTTTGCATAGCCCACCGCTCGATGATCTTTATCTGAACTTGCCCTTGTCCAGATACTGCATTGTGCCATCTGCTTCCAGTGCCTCTGAAATCCACGGGTTACTTTCTCCTTTGCGCTTAGACGACTCTGCCGCTTCTCGCCCAGAAATCCAGAGGTCACTTTCTCCATCCCTCTTCAACGACGCTGCCGCTTCTGCTCTCCCGGATATCCACAGGTCACCTCCTGCACCCTTCTTCGACGACGCTGCCGCTTCTCTCCATGGAACCCCCATCTCATCCTCCGTAGCACCCATCCACCCAGATGTCCACAGAACGCCATGCACAAAAAGCAGCTCGTTGGACCGGATGCTGAATGGGATAAGTGTGGATATCCCCGGGAACTCTATTGTGCTGGCAAAGATAGATCTGCTTCTGGAGATCATGCAAAATAGGGAACAACGGATGCTAAATATGGATCAACGGATGGAGAAGATAGAGGCTGACATAGCGAGGATACATAATTTGCTCGGTGTTCATGCCTCTGTATCCCCGACCCTGGAGCAGGAGGGTGGCATGGATGTGATGGATGGGAGCATCGACCACCTTCCATCACCAAGAGCACCCCCTCCACCAGAAGATTTTGTGTACATGTATGCCGTTGAGGAGGAGGATAACATGACAACCCCATCAAGAACACGCCAGGAGACAACACGATGACCAAGACAGGAGGAAAGTTTCCTCCCAGACAACCTACCCTCGCCCACCGCCACAAGCACACCCGCTCACAGAAGAACACCCACTTCCAGAACCCAACCTACATTCACTTGCATCGATACGGTGCCCGACATCATCCTGCGTAATCTGCCATCGGCACTCAGGGAGAAGTATAGGGTGATGAGTGCTGGTGTACCCCACAAGTATGCCTTGTTAATGTTTAAGCACCAAGTATCCTACTTGAGGTACTGCGAGTGGGCCTTCAAAGTGAACTACGAAGGAAATCGCGAAAGAAAGGCGCTTCCTGACAATTTAAGAAAGACCATTCTTGATGAATTGCGGCGTTATTTTGCAATTACAGATCCTGTAATGAAAGGCGTTCGAGACTGCATAATGGCATTTTGCGCCATGAAAGGCATCGGCCATGGAAGGACAATCTGGTGGGGTACGCATTTGCGTGAGTGTTCAACTGTTGTAAATGTTTGGTTAATGTTTTGTTCTAGTCCCCGAAAGCCGCAAACAGGCCCGGTTTTCAAGGTTGTCCTGAAAACCGGGCCAGTTTGCGGCCCTCGAGGACTGGAGTGGTGCAGGCCTGACTGACTGTTCTGCACACCATCCCACTGTAAATGTTTTGTCCCGCTGTACTTAAATAAAGGAGATTTTTGTTTTGTATATTTTATGAATAAAGATTTTTTTTTTAATAACAGGTAAGACCATACTGTTGTGCTGTACTGTACATGTTTTGACCTGTTGTACTTAAATAAATGAGCTGTTGTGTGTTTTTACTTGTATTAATAAATAAATGTTTTTATACACTGTACACAAGACCTGCACAATTCCAGTCCCCGAGGGCAACAAACAGGCCCGGTTTTCAAAGGTTGTCCTGAAAACCGGGCCTATTTGCGGCCCTCGAGGACTGGAGTGGTGCAGGCCTGACTGACTGCTGTAAATGTTTGACCTGCTGTACTTAAATAAAGGAGATGTTTTGTTTTGTATATTTTATGAATAAAGAGGTTTTTTTAATAACAGGTGCTGTAAATGTTTTTACTTTCTGTACATAAATGTTTTCACTAGCAGTAAACCATACACCTGTTGATGTTTTGAATTGCTGTGCACTTAAAATGTTTTTACATTGTACAGTATTTGTAAATAAATGTTTTTGTACTTACTCCGCCAATAAAAGAACATGTTGATTTGTTTTAAATTTTCCATTGGCTCCTTTGATACTGTAACAAAATACAGTGTTTCTAGAATGTCCAGGCATACTGTACTGTATACTGTAGGCATGCTCAGTACAAGAGTATTAAAAAAAATAGAAGACACATACTGTACTGTACAGTATGTACTGGTACTGTATAGAAGACACATACTGTATGCACTGTAATACATGTAGAATAAATGCATACTTTTTATTTTTTCGGGTTTATTACACAGTATATATAAAAAAGTACTGTATTGTATACTGTACGGTCGGAAAACATCAGCATACTGTTTCAGGTATTCTATCCTAATCAATAACAACGGCCACTAAACTCTAGACTCCGGTACGTGGTTTTTAAAATCCGATTCAGCAATGTGCAGGCATTGTTACACAAAGCGATATTATCCATCGAAATCCCTCCATTTGCCGTTCGTTTTCTTTTCTGAGGAAAAACAAAAAGAAAAGTTTTACTGTAATGGTCAGTCAGTCCCCTAAAGAAGTTCCCAGTCAGTCCCACCAATAATTTTCTCGGGGGGCGTCTCCTGTTCACATGCGCATGCGCCTACCGTCGATGTGATGACACGCATATGCGTTTCAAGAAGGTTCCAATGCGCATGCGCCTAGCTTTTCACCAATTGTGCAGTATCTACTGTAGAAGCCGCTCAGCCAATGATATTTCTTACAGGAGAATCGCTTGACTTTTGAATCGCACCGATATTGATATTTTCAAAATAAAAAAATACGGCAACATTACTCACCATAGAATTTCCCAATCAGCTGGCGCCGGCGCCGGGCCACTGCCAGTCCAGTATTCTTGATCATACACTTGACAGTTGGCAGTGGGACTACTACACCTGTAGTCAGCTGATGAGGCTGGAAATCGCTTAGATACATGCAAGCTTGATCGAAACTGCACGCGAAATACGGTTCAGGCTGCAGGTATCCATGCGTGGACAGACAGCAAGGGTTGTCACTGAAATCTCCAACTTTGAATAGGGGGCGTGTTCACCCGAGCTCGTTAACAAAGTTCAGGGCATATACCGTCAAAAGAGTTATGTCTTTTAGATTTTATTCTTTGCTTTTCAGTCTTGAGGATTTTGTTGTAGAATTTCAGATCCCTGTTTGGTTTTGTTTTTTGGTTAGTCATGCGTTCCAAAGCTCGAGGGGGGCCTGTGTTATTAGCTACTCTTTGGTCTTTTGGTTGTTTTTCTTGCATCTCTGGTACTGCGATAACCAGATATCTCAGGAACAATGAGGATTCCTCAGGTTGTGAAATAGACATATATCTGTCATTCTTAAAACCACTCATTTAAATGGGAATCCCCATCTATAGCACACTCCATGGTCTTTTAATATTGTATGGGGGTGTTTCATCTCTCTGCGTCTAGTGATTGTGACTGTTTCGTTTTCATATTGTAGGTCTCCTTTTCCTCTACTTGCTGACATTATCTTTTCTATTGCAAAGTAGGAGTGGAGTTTCACGATCACATCCCTACGTTGTTTAGGGTCTTCGGACCTGGGACCCAGCGCTCGGTACTCGCGGTCCATCTCCAGGTCATGCTCCTTCAAGTCAGGGACCAGCATGAGGGATAATTTTATCAGGTAAGCCTGAAGGGTATCCGGCAAGATTGATTCTGGAATGTTTCTGATCCGTAGGTTTTGCCTGCAATCTCTGTTTTCTTGGTCTTCCAAATAATCTTTCGAGGCATTGATTTCATGTTCTAGTCTTATAATCTCATCGTCTGCAGACGACTGAAGCTGGAGTGCTTCTTCTATTTTGGATTTTAGTCCATCTGTTCTTTGGGTCAGAATGTTTATGTCTGATTTTATTCCCTCTATAGCAGGTTTTAAATCTTCTTGGAATCCTTTCCTCATTCTGTTGAACAATGCTTCCATATATTCAGTAGTCAGCGCGCCTCCCTCCACCGCGGCTAGTGGCTGCTTTTAGGCTGCCTCCGCGGGCGCACATGTCACAGCGCCATCTTGGGAGTCCTTGCTGTTTTCTGCAGCACGCTGCGATGCCAAAAAATTGCAGGAGACGCCCTGGCTCTGGGTCCGTTTTGCTTTCCCTGTCATCATTGCTTTTCTTAGAGATAATTTTCTGTTGTGGTTTTTCACTTTTGGGTCAGATTGTGCTTGTTTATATTTATTGCATTCGGAGGGTTTCGGTAGCTGCTCTCCTAAGTGTCCATACTCAGCGAAGTCACCGGAAATGGCCCCTGTTTGAACATTTTAATGGAATACTGTCCAAGTCAGTGCTTCATTTTCTGCAGGTGGGGGTTTTGCCCAAGCGGGAAGCATCGCCTAGTGGCTGAAGCAATTCTAACTGCGCAAGCCCAGGTTGAACCAGGTGTGCTGCTTTTTTAATGATTGTGGGATATTTTATTTCAAACGTCAGTACTTGTATTGCTGGTAACTACTGAGTCCTTTCCCTATAGGTGAACCTTGGTCCCATATATGATTATTGCCTTGATCAGACTGCATCTTCATTTATTTTTGTTTGTATTGGGGGGGGGGGGGCAGATCAAAACTCTGGGACTACCGATCTCAACCCCAGCTCCGGAAGAGAGGTAAGGGCTCAAGTGGGTCTGCTGGAGTTCTCAGGGGCAGGATAGTGTTGCAGGTTGCCTTGCCTTTTTACTGTATTCTCATATGTTTTTTATGATTTATTTATTTTTCCCTTGTGTATTTATTACAGGATAATGTTTGTATTTTATACAGTATTTATTGTTGTTATTTATTTATTGCAGACAGTTGTATGGTATAGGACTAGAAATAGGGCATGAGATAGGGACTGTCAGCATCAGCGATCGTATACCTGTTCTCTGCTGGCTGACCTGAACTTTCATTGCACTAGGTCAAGTTCACATTGGCTGCATAGTTTTAATTTGAGGAGCGCTTATGTAACCTTTTCTTCAGATTCTGGGACAAATTGAAAATTGTGAGCACTGTTGGGAGAGGGTGGGGGCTATAGGGGTCTCTCAGATTGAGATTCCTGTTTGTAGTTTGGGTTGCGCTTTGATAGTAGGGAAGTAGCATATCCCACAAAGAATTAATTGAATGTGTTTGCAATGTCAGTTGGATTTGTCAGAGTAATGTCATTGTGACGGTGATAAGCAGGCTCACAATAAAAGTTTAAGTCCATTTGGTTACCTCTGATACATGTATTGGGGTTCCAGAGTGTCAGCTCTTGAGCCCAGGGTTTGTACATGCATAACCTGTAATGTGCAGTAATAAAGTATTTTATGTGTTTTTACCTTTCACGGAGTTCCAGCAAGCAGAGATTGCTGTGGTATGAGTTTCAAGGGAGGGGGGGGGGGGTTCGGACAAAGTTTTGTCAGAATGTGCCTAGGTAGCCGGGGTCCAGAGTTGATGGATACCCCAAAAATGTACATAGTATCATGCGTGATTCCTGGATACATGTAGGCACATTGTCCCGGCAATACCTCCCCTTGAAAATGCTTTCGCGACTCACCACTATGGATTCCCTGCTTCTGCACCAGCACTGACAGAAAGGTAAAAGGGGCATTGAGATGTGACGTGTCCCTGAAACAGTCAAGGGGTCCCTAGGTTAATGGGGTACCCAGTAAATGCCCAGGTCACCCAGAACCAGAATTGGGGTTCTGAGGTGCTCCAACCATACAACCATACATATAAGGTTATGTTGGGATTCTTAGAATCCACACTATGGGGCCTATGCAGAGAGCAGCGCTATTTCAAAACTCGCCATTTTTGGGAGAAAATCGCGCAGAAAACAGCAGAAAATGGCGAGTTACGAAAAACGCGCCAATTTTTTTTTTCTATTTCTAAAACTCGCCTCGCGGCTGGCGAGAACCTCCATCTCGCCAGTTTTAAAAATATCCTTATGCAGAGAGGCGCGAACGGCATCTAGCGGCTGTTCACGCCAATAAAATGGCGTGATTGTCTCCTTTTTGCCTCGCCAGAAAAAGTTGGCAAGAAGCTGCCGCTCGCGGCCATAGCAAAGGGAAAAAAAAGGCGCGAATTTTCTTTAACACATTTCTGCAGCGCGCATCTCGCCAATTTAAACTCGCCACACGCATTCATGTTAAACATAGCAGAATTCGCACATTTCTGCATATGGAGAATAAAACTCTCCAAAAAAGCTACTTTTTATTAAACTCGCCAATTTTCAAATTCGCTGCTCTCTGCATAGGCCCCTAAGTCTATGCAATAGTGTGTGGGGAATATGGCAAGTGAAAAATAAAGTGCAGCTTTATATTCTATTTCCCATACCAGAAAGACTTAGGTTTTTAAAGTGTATATTTTATTAACAAAGTGTGTTAAGCACATATATCTTTGTAAGTGAGTAAATGGGCTGGGACTTTCAGAACCAATGTTCTGACAGTCCTCTGGGGCTACCAACTTGGTGCCAGTGGGTCTGACAATACATCAGAGATGAAAGCCACAGAGAATGTCCGAGGTGTAAAGATCTTTTGGGCAGAAGGGAAGAGCTCAAGTACCCAGGTCCTTGGATGAATGGAAGTTCTCTGAATTTCCATTTGCCCCACCAGACTTGGAGGAGTGCAACCCAGCGTGTGGCTTCTCAATAGCAAGTGGCTGAGGTGGCAACCTCGCACCTGCCCTTGGCAGATTCAGCACACCCACTTGCCCGGCTTCACAAGACAAGCATCGTTCTAATTGGCTGGTTAGGAAACTCCCATGCCCGGATTGGCTGCAGGGTTTTGTGAATGAAATTCAGAAGTATTATAAACCCCTGAGGCAATCAGATTTGTAGATTCTAAGCACCAAGTCCAGCAAGTAAATTCAAGTCCTCTGGAGAGAGGAGAGCGGTGGCGTCTGGAACTGCAGGCTGATTTCAGTTCCAGGACATTTCAGGCTAGGTCCCTGTCAGGGTAAGCTTTGGAGTTAGAAGCCCTGCACCTGGGAAAGTCTAGTTTTCACCCCCACACTCCCAGTAAGTGTGTCTTTTCTTATGTAGTTTATGTAACATTGTTTGTCTGCCTTTTCCTGTGAATATATTTACAAATGTATTTCATTTGCCGGTTTTGCTCAATGTATGATCCTAGTAAAAAGGTGTAAATGCCTGGTCTCTCGTGACAGTCATCCATATTGATATTAGATGGTTGTTGATGGCTAGAGGGCTAGAATATATTGTTGATGACCTTCCAGAAGTTTGCTGGGTTTGATGTATTCTTGTGAAGATTGTCAGAGTAGTATTGGGCTTTTGTTTGTCTTGTTTGCCTTATGCATGTATTCCGTAGGCATCTACAGTTATTAAGATCCTTGGTAGTGCCAGTTACTTTGTATATTTTCCCAAAGGCATCCTGTTCAGAGAGGAAATTGAGTCAAGAAACTGAGTGATATCAGTCAGGGTTTGTAGTGGGGCTTTAGTAGGGTGGTAGATGCCATTAATAAGAATGGACTTAGAGAAATGGATGCAAATTTTGACAACGAGGATTTCAAAAGAGGGTGGCTTGGGGGGCAATTTAGCAGCGTGAATTGTAAGGTGTCTTCAATATAAAGTAACACTCCTTCTCCTCTCTCTGACCTATTTTTCCTAAAAAGGAGTATACTTACATGACGACAGTTGAATCGAGAGTTTTAGGAGTTAGCCATGTTTCTGTGAGAATGATGGCTTTGAGTTTATGCAAAAGGCAACAGGCCCTTAGTTCATCCAGTTTGGGCAACAGGCTCTGAAAATGTATATAGGCAACAGCCCTTTTTGGAATTTGAAAGGGTACAGTTGTGATAACTATATGTCACCCACTCCTAAGGGATTATTAGCAGGTTAGTATATGCTGGACCTCACCCTGTATTGCAATAGGGATATTGACATCAGAATAGAGTATTTAGGATAGGAGGAAGGTTCTGGAATGTGAGGTTCCTGGATGACAAGAGGAGAGGATCCTCAGGGAGAGTAGATAGGGATATGTCCATAACGCAATAAATGAGACCAGGCCCCCTTATTTATTATGATAGGGATAGTGCCTTTTAAGTTAGGACCCTAATGAAATGATTAAGGGAAACATGTAGTTCCAGCGAGGGAAGACCGACACACCACATAGAGCCCCAGACAGAGGGCTGGGTTTCAGTAGATCGTCTCTATCGGCAGATCCATACACATATTCTTTTCAGTCTATGTGGAAGTGTCAGTTCCCAAACAGGAAAGGGGTACAATCTTCCCTGCATAGCACCAGTCAGGATCCCAGTAAGGGCCCAGTTTAAATGGGGAATAATGGATGTTACTATGCAGGGGTGGCCAGGTCCAATTCCAGTAAAGTAACCAAGCAGATACAACTCCCTCTGAGTGGTAAGAGTGGGCACTTAAGAAAGCAAAATGTTCACGAATAACCATGAGAAAAAAGTATGATGTTGTCGTATGTGTTTGATGTGTCTGGGACGTGAATAAAAACTGATGCTGTACTACAAAAGGTCCTGGCACCCATAATTTTCATCCTTGCTACCACATCGCCCAGCCACATGTATCAAGGGTGTACCAATGTAATCCCACTAGAATACGGGCAGGGAGGGTTACATATACATGGTTACAATGATATTCATTGTGGTAGCACCACAACTTGCCAAGTTTGTGGGGCAGTTTACATTTTCCATTTGTTTTCTGCACAGCTCCATGAAGGAGTTTATGTATTAAATGACTATGTGGGTTCTGATTGCCCATATTCTGAAGTACATATATGAGGGGCATACTGTAAAATAATGAAACCAGGAGTATTTGTGTTATACCATGGGGGACAATAGCTGTGAAGCACTTTATCTGCTCCACATTGTCTAGCCAGAGGGGGCTATGCGTCATGATTCCATGGTGCAATGCAGGTAATGCCTTCATGGTATTGTGCACATTTTTGAGTAACATGATAATGTAAATTGAAGTCAATTGAGTTTTTGGTCACCTTGAAATTATGTTTAAAAGGCTTTGCTTTTTTCTTGCACATCATGTGTATCTGGAGATGGATTTCCTTTTTGTACCTGAACCATTATGAATGCTGTATATGCTGACTGATAAAACATCCTTGCCTATGATGAAAATATCTGGACTATTTGAAACATGATACCTACATACTGTACATGAGTTAAAAGGAGTTTTTCTATATTGGCCAACAATTTAGTTTTCTGCATTTTTTTGTGTTCTTTGTTCTTTTGTGGTCCCTATTTCGATTAACTGTGTCCCTTTAAATATAGAATACATTTTTCTTCTTTTAGTTGTAGCAGTTTCTGGTCTACGTAATTGGTGTGGGTAAGATGAGATTTCCACGTGGACCAGTGCACCCTATCACGGTATTTTTCTATTTGCAACTTGCTTTCTAAAAATTGTAGATTTTGTTAATGTATATGTGCACCTCTATAAATACTTTTCTCTGGTGCACTACACATGCAAAAATGAAGCAAAATAGCATGAAATATATCAAGTCCGGTTTTCAATGAAGCATAATGATAGAATTTCATATACTCCATTATACTATGTGCAATATGTAGATTCACGCTGACTTCTGCCCAAATAGCATGATGATGCACAGATGAGTGCTATATCCATCATTTTTGCTCCAAAGTTGCCTGCATACATCACCCATGTGCCCACTAATGATATTCAAGAAATATAAAATGAGTGCACATCATTTAATTCTTTGAAAATTAGAAGTCTAGCTGTTTAAACTTCTTAGCACAAACATGGTAATCTCAGCCCCTGAGGAAGACTAATATGTTGAAACGTGCGTAGGGTGGAGTCTTGCACTGCTGAAGGACACTTTGTTGGGGACATTGAAAATGGAGGACTGCATTATCTATGCAGTATTGGCCGTGAAGCAGAAGCTGTTGCTGTGTAAATTGCTGTTCGTCCAAATTGACCCAGGGTGGTCTAAATGCTCACCACAAAGTCACTTGTGTAAGTGCATTACTTTATGTTTTTTTAAATAAAAGCAATATTATACTATTTTTTGCTTTTTCTTTTCTATATGTGGATTTTCCATCCCTTCCCATGGGATAATACCTGTGTAAACACGGAGTACCTGTTTGGAGAAAAGTTGGTAACTTATAACAACCACACTGCATGATCATCACGTCTAATATGTGAGTGAAAAATCTATAGAGTCCTCATCAATACTCTATTTGTTGAACCAGACAACATTGCACTATTGGGCGTCTTTATTTTCTTCCATGTCCTGATGAAATTTGCGCACCTGCTATTCTTCATCGTTTGCTGTTTGGATTGGGATTGAGTCCTGTTTCAGGAGCTGCACTTTCTAAGGATAGTATATATTTTATTTGTTTGTATTTTGTTAAAGTAGTGTTATTTGCGCTCAATTTCCTCTGTTAACTATTAAATGTATTTAATTGCTTCACTTCTCTTCTCAACCCTTTGTAAACGACTGCCTTTCAGATATTTGAAGCTTTCTTTATTTTTTCCTTGCAAAATATTGAAAAAGGACACAAACGACATCCACTTTTTTCTTTCATTGCCTCACACACTCCATACGTAGGGCTCAGACTGCAAGCATTTATTTGGTTTGAAAGACCAATTAGAGACATCACATTTCAGAGGAATGTGTATAATACGGCACATCTTTCTAAAACAATAGCCTACAATTCAGCCTGGGAGTGTGTTGAGTAGGGAACAACTTCCATGTAGGGGAATATGGTTCATAGTTTGGTCTCGACACTTATTGTTTGCAAACACAAGTAGACTCCCCTAGCGCTATGATTGTTATTATGTTACAATAACAATAAAATATCAACATTAACATACTGTACATTGGTAAAATAAGTAATAAGGAACCTGCTCCAAGGAGCTTTCAATCTATGAGGAAGGTAGAGTGGAAATAAAAGTAATACATGGAGAAGAAAGTTGGGTTGCCATATCTTTATAGATGATTGGTATTATGGTAGAGGCAGGAGGTAGGAGATTGAGGATTTTAGGCGGATGATGCATAAGCTAATGGCCTGTGTTTAGTTTAGTGTCCCTTTTTAATGGGATCACCTTGTCATAGTTTCAGAATATTCCGTAAGAGTTCCCATGTTATAGTTTTGTTGCTCCAGTTCAGAGATTTCAAGTCATGTTTTAAGTGTAGGAAAGGTGGGGGAAAGTCTGATGTTTCAGGGTAGGGACTTTCATAGGTGTGGCGCAGCCTGGGAGAAGTCTTGGAGGCACGAGGGGGAGTAGTTTATGAGAGAAGAGGCGAGGAAGAGATGTTGAGCAAAGCAAAGAGGGTGTGTGGGGGAAAGTTTGGGGATGAGTTTTGAGATTTAAGGAGGGGCCATATACTTTGTATGTGAGGACTATATTCTTATATTTCATTCTAATGTTAATAGCCAGTGTAGAGACTAGCATAGAGAGGAGGCAGAGGAGCAGCAGTGTGTGAAAAACTCGTCTGGCAGCAGCATTTAGAATGGGCTGGATGGTTGATAGATGGGAGAGAGGTAGAAAAGTTCATAGTAGAGATTACAGTAGTCTGGGCAGGATATAATGAGCGAACAGATATGGATTTTGTTGGATTCTGGGGTGAGAAAGTTCTGGATTCTGGCAATATTGCAGAGGTGTGGGAGAGTATGGATAAGGATGGGGTGATCAATGGTGTCAAAGGCAGCAGATAGGTACAATAGGATAAGGAATGCCCCTTAGATTTCGCTGTTATAAAACTATTAGCATCCTCTGCCTTCTCCTCTCCTAGCTGTCACTGAATAGATAGATAAATATGAAGTCTATGCAGAATGTAAAACATCAGCTCATGTGTATCCCAGGTCCAAGGGAAATATTTTAGTAAATTAAATGAAAAATAACATGATAAGGCAGAATACCTGTAGTGAAAAAAAGATTTGTAGTGGTATAGGCGCTCAAGCGCTGGATCAACGTGTGAATGAAACAAGAAACAAAGAAGTCCAGAGAAACATCCAATGTGACAAAAATACACAGTGAAATACCTATATATCTCTTGAAAAAAGGGTCATTTAGTTAGTCCTTTGGCCAAAGCGTATAAGCCTAAGAGCCACCTTCGACATGACCATAATATCGCAGGTCCTAACAACTAACTGATTAAAATACTTATTTAACTCTATAATTTGAGGAAGGATGATCCTGGCATTGAACCTGTCGCAACCAGCTGCATGAAAAGAATACCTGCTTACTTGGACAGTGAGGAGGGGTGAGCATTAAACCCTGGGTGGGAGGAGCCACTAACCTCCAACATGTGAATGCACTCAATATATTATCACGCATAAATAGAGACACATGACATGAGGCTAGTGGTATATATTAACAGAATCGGTGAGTGTATGATCTAAAGAAATATATAAGGTCCATGAAGAGACACCGTAACCTGAAGGTATGAGCTATTGGGCATGAACCTACCCTTCAAAACCTCATTGGGATAGCCCCTGGACCACTATTGTAATATGAGATACACTACTTACTGCATATATAAATATACTCATATTTGTGATGTACCTCTGTCCTGTGCCTCCAATTTGGGCGTGCTGCAAATAATTAGTTTTGGAGAAACAAAAACAAGAGTATGGCGCACAGCCAAGAGAGTGGGTCAAAAAAAGAATACAAAATTACTTTATTGTATCCATATTAAAAAAATGGAGGTGTAGAAGGGTTGCTACACCTCTGTTTTTTAATATGTGTAGCCCCCTTTCCCCGTGACTAAGGGAACTACGCATGCTGAATACCTGTTTAGAGTACAGGAGGCCTAATCCTCCGCCACTGGATGCCTGGCGTGATAGCGTTATAGCGGTATGCAGCGCCTCCACCTGGGAGGGATCCCAGAGCTGCAGGATAACTTTTCTCAAGAACCAATGTAGTCAATGAATAAAGATATACACACTGGTATGACTACTTATCTTTACGAACACATATACAGTATTTAACAGCACAATAACAATAACAATAATAACCACACAGAGTGGGTGTCCCCCAAAGTATATAGGTGCTTGGCACCAATACCCCAGTGTCCACCCCAAATGAGAGTCAATCCCATCCAAGTGTAGGGAGTAGCACTACCCCTGTGGACCGTTGGTGCACGTTACCTCCCTGGGCACTCTTGTACCCATGTACTGCTGAATGAGCAAAAAGGATCCGTCTGATCCCACGATGTCTGCCGAATCCTCTCTCTCTCTGGTCCGCATAGACATCCACCGCTTGAGGGAGCTCCAGCTGTAAGGTGTCCCTTAATGTCTAGAGTTGCCTGTTGTCTGATCCCAAACCGCAGGCTGCAGCTCACTTCTTGGCATCTCTTCACTGTTGCTACACCTTACACTATAAGGCTAAAGGGTAATGTCCATGTCTGGAGACTTCCCTATAGCAGCCACAATCTCAAAGGGGACTTAGCTGAGACATAAGGGACAAACCTAGTTAGTCCAGGGGAGCAGTGCTCCCTGGACACTACTGCACCGACACACTTTATCCGAGCAAATACCCGGTATGTACCTGGCAGATACCTGGAATGCGCCGCTACTCACCTCTGACAAGCCCCGTTGCGTTTGCCTTCCCAGCCTGGGTTCATGCCTGGCTGATGGGCGGCTGATCTGTTAAATGATAATGATTAGGATTTAATAGGCTGCAATGCTTCGCGTGTCTACCAGATGGCATAAATTCATGAATTGTAATGCAGTATATATATATATACTGTGCAGTATTGCAGCCAGCTGGAATAAAATGCTTCAATCCCGGCTTGGAAAATAACTCAATGCACTCGGGCAGAAAACAGTCACAAACCTCAATACACCCGGGTGTACCCGAATTCGTGGGACTAGCCAAGCTCGAATAAAGTGTGTCGCCAGTGTACCTCAACGGATCTCTCCTTCTCCCAACGGAGAAGTAACTGCCCTATAACTCCAGCAACTGCCAACAACTGCCTGTGTCAACATTCTAACTGCATGTTCCTCAGGCTCCTGGGACATGCAGTCCCTTGTGGAGCCTTTCCTAAGATGACCACCGCAAACCTGGGGACTGCGCATGCGCAAAAACTCCACTGCGCAGGCGCGTACCTAAAATGGCTGGCACAACTTCTCGCCTCTATGCCCATGTGCACGGTTGCAATTGCGCATGCGTGAGCCACAAAATGGCGGCCCCCACTTGCCGGGTACGCCGCCGAAGAGGGGACTCGGCTACATTTGGATACAATACCGTTTTTATTTTTTATTCTTTTTTTGACCCACTCTCTTGGCTGTGCGCCATACTCTTGTTTTAGAATACCTGTAGTGCATAGAAACAAAAATGCTGAGCTCTATAACCATCAGTGGTCCAAAAAAAAACTGCTATAGAGTATGCAGTTATTTGAGCTAGAAGCCCATAGAGTTAGCACACCTAACCAAATAATCCTAGAAGTGCAAACAGTTTTTTGACTACTGTAGAGAGCACCCACATTCAGTGAAATAATGGACAATCACTGCTGCAATTGCATTTAAATGAGCCAAACAAAGAGCTGCTGCCACAAAGAGCTAAGCTTATGCAAAACGAATGCATAGTAGCCACAAAGCATGCACTAATTGATTTAATGAATACCTTTGCTAATGACATTGTAAGGTTTGATTAATGAGTCCTCCGACATTTGAAAGAGGCAGTGCCACATAACGGAAATAAAATGAAACAGCTTTTCAATGGTGTTGGCTTCCAAAGATCAGGGAAACCAGATCAACTTTAAAGGGAATTTTGTGCTTATTTGAAATGTAACAAATGAACATGTTTTAATTATCACTAGTCCTGTTAGCTACATTCTTACTAGATACTGTACATTGGCCCCTATTTATTACCCACAGCTATGCCGTAAAACAGCTTCCTGGGTGGGTAGACACATTTTAAGCAAATGGACCCCCGGGTGTCTTACAGTACTGGATGGTTTATGGCATATCACCGCTAAGTAAATATGGGCCATAATGTACTCCACTTTTAGCACCATATGCATTTAACTTTAAATACACTTTATATATATATATATAGCAACTGTAAATATTACTGTATGTTCATTTGCATGTCTTAGACAGGTCTGCAACCCTGTCTTTCCCCATTGTCCCCATATATATATATATATATATACATTTAGAGGTATCAGTACCGTGTTAGCCGAGCTTCAATAATCAAAAAATAAATAGATGATACCGTTCTGTGGCTAACGAAATGCTTTTATTTGTGCGAGCTTTCGAGATACACTGATCTCTTCTTCCGGCGATGTTACAATGAATATATATATATATAATTAGTGTTCATTTTGGGCTTAGATGTAATTGCCCTTTTAAAACCATTCTTCAGTTAAGAAACCCATTAATGAGCTCTTCAGAGATTAAATGGTTAAAGATAAAAGCTTTGTTTTGCTGGATATGTCAAAGTGTGACTATTGTAAATTATCCATGTCTGTTAAAACATAAATGGAGGGATTTATTTTCCAAAAATAAATACACGGAGATGGAAAAAAATTAAAAAAAGACAAATGCCTTTAAACAATATCCATTTGCAAGTTAAAATTAGAATCCAGCCAAAAAAATCATTTTTTCCAGCTTTTAAGTGGAAAAATGTTTATTCTGAGCTTTGATATGACGTGTTTGTTTTTTCATGCAAGCTAGGTCCATTACAGGTCAATGAATTGATCTGGAATACTGAATAAATAAATAAAACATACAGTAAGCAAGTCCTATGACTAGATCTTTAATGCTTTCAAGAGGTCCAAGTAGCATCAAAAGCAATTGAGTTGTTCACTGAACCCTTCAAGTGAAACATCTTCTTCAAAGAAAGCTGCTAAACTTTACATTGAAGTTTGAATGAAATGAAGCCAAGCACTTTCTTCGGATTAATTCACTGCATTATTCTACAGTAGATGTAGTTGTACTGTAGGTCTACATATACGGGTTTTTATCTCAGGAGCAATATATTTGTATAACTTTATGCAAACCGGAGAGTGCCGTCTTTTTATCTATATATATTATAAAGTAATACAAATGTATTGCACCTGAGATAAAAATCCGCTAGATCCAAAATATTGATATCTATCTCTGGCGCAATATATTTGTGTAACTTGGTGCAAACCTGAGAGTGCTGACTTTTTCTATATATACTGTATGCTGTTTTTGCCATGGACCTCAGTAGACGACACCATGAAGAGTGCTGATCCGTCCAGGATATATACTGTATATATATATATATATATATATATATATATATATATATATATATATATATATAGATATATATATATATATATATATATATATATATATATATATATATATATATATATATATATATATATATATATATATATATATATATAGATAGATATATATATATCGTTATTTGTGGTAAAGATCACACCGAGGTATCTTAAACATAAGTATCAATGCATTATTACAGGCCTTCTAAAACTGTGGTTCTTAAAAACCTTAATCATGCTGCTTGAAATCCTTCAATATTCACTTCAGTTATTGCTCTCCTGCAGTCTGAGGCTTTTGTTACAAAAAAAAAAGATGATACTGTACCTGTATCAATGACTAAAAATTGTATTTTTTTTTTCAAAATAGATAGATTAACAGAGGCAAGTGTAAGTACTGTATGGCCGTCCTCTAAATGACTATAAACATTTTAAGATAATTGTCTTATAAGGTTAATTGTCACTTCCTTTGCTCTGTGTGTAACATCTTCCAATTGTAAGGGAGGAGGCTTTACTAAAAAAACACCTTTTTTCATAAGATGTAGAAAATGATGTGTGTTTGAATATCTCTTTCTACCTTTATCTGTGCATTGAATGTATTTGCCAAGTCTGATTTTCATCATTACGTTCAATGGTTATTTAGGTTTATTAGAAAAATTGCATTTCAGCCAAGTGAAAAAGTACTAGGGCACAAATTTACTCTTCATACTAATTTATTCTGAAATTGCAACTCAGGTTGCACCGTAAGGCATCTCTCTACAACTTTTATCTGGCTAAACTAGGAAAACAAAGGAATCCTGGAATAGTTACTTCAAAACAGTGCCATAAGGCTTATACCCAGGAAATCTCTGAAATATGCAGAATCAAATAAAAACTAAAGAAAGAAAATATATCACAGCACACTTTTCTAAATCTTTATAAAGTGAATATCCTCTCATTATACTGTGTCCGCGGTACACAACAATATCAAAATTGGCTTAAAGTAATAAAAAAGGCATTGAAACCCTGCGATTCTTGACATGCTCTGGTAGTTAACATCATAACAAACCGATGCATGTATAACATATGTTTAAAGAATTAAAAGGCGGTATAATAGAATGCAGCACACTGTACAATCATTTTCCTAAATGACAGGAGGCATTGCCTGACCCTGTCAATCAAGTGCATTCCCATGTTTAAGGACTAAAATTCTGCTTGGGTGGCCCCGTCACATTTCTCCTCCCAACCTAAGACACATGTCAATTTTATGCCAATGTGTATGTGTCCACACTGTTCCTTCAGTTCAGGTTATAAGAAGATGTAACATCACAGGGTTCCCTACAGGTAATGAAAAGGAACAAATCTAGAAAATAATTAAATATGTAAATGAGGTGGTATTTCTAAGTCCCACCCAAAAATACTATAAATCAGGAAGAATCAGCAATAAAGAGTCCAAAAAATACCAAGACACTAAATAAATGTTCAAAAGGTATAGTGAATCCAATACTTCATTGCAGTGAGATCATAGTGCAAGACTCAAATGATCACAATATTATACTGTACATACAACATATATACACAACGTGTACAGCAGAGACTGCGACTATTCTAACACAAACCAGTGGCAATCACCAAAAAGACCCAGGTACACCCAGGTACAGCAGCGACAAAGCTTATTCTAACACGGCTGAGCCGCAACCCGCGTGAAGACATTTTTTTTTCGCAGCGTGCCGCGCGTCACTGATGCGCGGTCACGCTGCATCGGGTGCGTGCGCGCGTGGCGCGCGTGCCCAGGGCTCCCCGAAGGGAGCCCTGGTTAAGGGAGATGTGGGGATGGCGGTAGGGGGCCCGGGGGACCCGGTGGACCTGGAGAAGCAGAGGGGAGAGGCATCGATCGGAGGACCGATCTGAGAGGCTCCGGCTGGCGCACGGGAAAATTCGGCGCCAGCCCAGAATCTGCCGCGGGACAAACCGGGTAAGTGTAAGAATAAGCTTGGTCGCTGCTGTACATTCTGAATACATGCCTTAAACTTGCCCCAGCATTTCAGCATTGATTATAGAAAAATCTAATACATATAATATCAAAATGCAATATAAAGGTAAAAATCCTTACCAAGAATAATGAAAGAATGAAAGTCTGACACCCTGGCGAATGAGACTGATAGGTGCCAGCCTATCATGCTTTCATTATTTGTAGTAAGGATTTTTTTACCTTTATATTGCATTTTGATATTATATGTATTAGATTTTTCTATATGCACGTTTATGTATACTATTGTGATCATTTCTGTCTCATGTTGTATTTTATTCAAAATACCTTCAGTTCAGGTTGACATAGAAACCCCAGGTATTGAGTACTTCTGGTTACTGGGAAATTAAGGTCAACATTGGTAATTTTATAAGTACATGAAGAATAATGTCAGATTTGAACCTAGTGGCGTAGCTACAGTAGTCTGCCCAATAACATAATTCTATTGACCCTCATGATCTCCTTGCATATGGCACATACTGTATTAATCAGCAGCAAGGATTTCCTCTATACAGTCTACTGGGTTCTAATATGCTCTTCTTGAACATTCCTTGTAAATTGTAAAATCCTTGGTGCAGGGAATTCTTTATCTATTGTACCAGTAAATTGAAATGTTATTTTTATCTTCCACAACATTTCACAGTGCAATAGAATACTGTATGTTGCCTGCCACCACATAAATAAATTATACAATATTATTATTATTATTAATAATAATAATAATAGTTTCTCCAGACTCAACTCCATCATTTCCCAGATTTATTTATTGATTGATTTATTCCTTAAATCCTATTGCCATTTTATGCAACTTTAAGACCACCCACCATAAAGATCATGGTAGTTTCAGGCATATTGCAATGTGTTGTTTCATCCAGCCACATGTTTAAAATCAATTACAGTGACACACGCTATCATGGGAGACCAGAACAATTTACACCAGGATCCTATTTACCAGACAGAACAAAGGAGTTAAACAAAAAGGTTTATTTTGACCGGAGTCAACAGGCACAACACAATACAAGATTACAATGTAACTCACCAAAACAGGGGTTACAGGGGGAATTCTAGCTCACTATGTGCTGGTGTTGCTTCAATAGGCTTACCCAGGTCAGCTTCCACTCTCTGCAGTGTTCTGATCCATGAAAACCCTCGGGGATGCTATTCACAGAATAGTAAGTTCAACTGTCTAGCTCGTCTACTCGACCGAACCTCGCTTTGGTGTTTCTGGCAAAAACCTCTGAGATAATCCTACTAACCAAAGTCAAGATGAACTGATACACTGTGGAACTGAGATCGGCAAGGGTGTACATAGACCACGGCCTCCATCTGAAGCTATGGAGGAGGGCTGACAACCAATCACAGCACGGATACTATATCGGCCAATCACAGAACGATGGCTCGTATGTAATGGGACAATCAGGGCTGTGGTAGATGACAGTGCTTTAGGCGAGTGAGAAATTCATACTGACTACTGGGAACTGTGTCAGTTGGGGCTGGGCCAGTTTCCTTTGTGTGCTGGCAGGCAAAGCAAAGTACCCACTGAACACACAAATACAGTCATTCAAATACAATACATTATGTATGGAAGGTTGAATAAACTGCTACCAAGCACACAGTACTGTATATACATGTAGCCCTTTTTGTGAACCGGCCGACCCACCCAATCTCACATTGGCCCCTCGTGGTCTAACCGGTCCCTTTCCCTGCAACACACCTGCTCTAAGGGACTACTGGTACTGCATAACCTGTGTGGCTCCAGGAGATCTGAGCCTCCGCTAGCTGGGAGCCTGGGGAAACCCTTAACGTTACTTGGTGCAGCGCCTCCACTTACCCAGGATCCCCCGTTAGGAAAGATAGCCCTGAGTAAGAAATAACATAACACACGTATACGATAACCAATAACTAACTCTTTACTTAACACACATATAACACATTACATAACATAACCATAACCAGATGCTCTACCCGCATCACCTCCACCCAATGTCTGGTGACTCCTACGGAGGTCGTGGGTGACTGCGCAGTCACTATATTAAGCTAGGGCCCAGTTGGTGCACATATATTTGAAGATACCTTCCGAGCACTCCGATGCTCGGGACCGCAACCTTCTTCTCAAAGGGTCAGACGTCCGTCTGATCCTTTCCAGGTACTCTGCCGGTGGACCCCAACGAGGGTCCCACCGCTCAACGGGAACTGCAACCGGACCACGGCAACACCAACCGCGTGGGAACAGCAACCGCCGCTATCCCTATCACTAACCACTGCTAGAGCGACAGCAACCCTAACCTAGGGCCTGTCCCTGAGGAACCGCAACACTGGGATGGCTTGAGGGAAACTCCTAGGGCCTGTGGACATAACCTGCCCCCCCTTCCCCCAGCTACCCTGTCCTAACTGTAACTAACAACTAGCTATTAACTAGCTCACCTGCAGCTGACACACCGCACACACTGCACGCACTGCGCCCAGCACATACAGCGACACTACTCACAGGCAGCTGCAATCACACACAGCCCCTGGATCCCGCAGCAAACACACTGCTAGCACACTGTGCCTCTTTGACAGTGCCCACAGCTCTCTCCGCTGCGACACTGCCAAACCAGCACTTCCACCACTCAAGGGTCACCTCCCTAGCTATGGCCGTCCCTCTTCAGTTACCCCCTACCCTTACCCGGGAATTGGGGCCTGCCTGGGGATCTAGGGAGAACCCTTACCTGATGCAGGAGCCACGAGCTCCCTGCACCCTTCCTACTCCTTCCTCTGCTTCTTCCTGACTGCTGTTGCAAAGCCCGGGAAATGTATCTCTTTTCCCGGGCTGAGCTTCCTTCAGCCCTATTGGCCACTAGGGAGCACCTGACCTCTGCCTCCCTAAGCCTCCTGGGAATTGTAGTTCCCAGGGGCTGCCTAATGCATTGGGGCCGCGTGCGCGCTTCCCTCGCGCATGCGCGAACCCCTAATGGCCGCCTCAACCTTCCTATTCCCTGTCCTGCCCTCGCGCGATCTCTCTGGGGCCTTCCCTGCACTTTGTACCTACTGCGCATGCGCGAGCTAACGCGCAATGGCGGCGCACTCTCCTCCAGCCGCCGAGCCGGTGGCAACGCGATCGCGGCCCTAGCGACGGCCCGATCGCGTCCCCGGCAACCAGCCTGCACCGCTCCCTGCACTGGCCCCCACCCTCGCGAAGTGCCGGCGGGTCCGTCAAAGCCTCCGGCGGCACCCGCTACCGCACGGCACTCGCAGAGGGGGGCCAGAAAGAGAAAATTTACATCAGGGCTACATTCTCCCCTTCGCAGAATCCCAACGGCCTCGCTTGGGTAGCAACCGTACAGAGAATTATATAATGGAAAATACATGGCATAAATCACATCACATGTAACATGCATTTTGTCATCAATACTCATATGGATACCCGAGGCCAGCTGAGTCTCAGATTGGAGTGCCCCTAACAGACTGGGTGAGGGTATCCCACCTTGACTCCTGTGAGTCTTTTGGAGCTCAAGACCTGTCCCTTGCACCAACCCACCTTCTCCCCCTCGCAGAAAAAATAGTAAGGGGTCCGGGGTATTGACCCTTTCCGGATCCTCCGGTCTCGTCTCACGGGAGACAGGGAGGCTCAGTCTCTTTCCTCGATCCACCACATGGCGAACATAGCGCTCCATCGCGCATCTGGGAGAGGCCACAACTACCAGAGCGGTCTCAACAGAGTCTTTGTCCGCTCCAACAATCCGTTTAACGGTGACTTCGTCCGCGGACGGCACCACTTCTTCGGGTAGGCCCGGGTCTTGAGAAGGCCAAGCTTGGAGACTCCTCGCGCAGGAGTATGTGTCGCTCCGGTCCGCTACACCGGATACCTTCATGAGGTCGGATTCGTTCCACGATCCGCAGAGATCTTCTGGGGGAGACACTTCCACCAGGACGCGATGGCGGGGTGAGCCCATCGCCCGGGTGACCCTACCTCTGGAGTCACCAGGCTCCACGATCACCGGGGAGCCCACGCCCGACACCCCTGGGGCAGTCAACTTACCCCCGTCGTTGTCGGCAGGTACTGATCCCAAGCCTGGGACCGCTGGTACCTCGATGGTAGGCCGGACTGGCCGTTGCAGGGCACACGGGCCCACATCCTGGTCTGTATCAGTTGAGGTGGTCGCCTCGGTGACCTCACTGGAGTGGTCCGCCGACAGGCGCATCACCACGCTCGGTTGGTCGCTGGACTCATCACACAAGGGCAAGGGTACAAGCACCTTACCCTGGCCTTCCGGAATCTGGGGTTCTGGTCTCGGTGGTTCCTGCTCGGGAACCGGGTCTGGAACCGACATCGGGGGTTCCGCCATCTGGAGCTCCGCCTTCAGCGGCTCCGCCTCAGCGTCTGGCAAGTTCACTTGGGCACACGGGCCCTCCACCACCTCCATCGCTGAAGTGGACAATTCAGGAGCGGCTTCACCCACCTTGGTAGCACCATCAGGCGCCTCTTCCTCCGCAGGTTCCGCCATCAGAAGTTCCTGCTCCTCCATTTGCACGCCCCCTTTGAGAGGGTCTGCCACAGTGGTCTGGACACACGGGTCCCCGGCGGCCTCTGGAAGTAGAACAGACTGGGGACACTCATCACTTACTTCAGGAGAGAGGTCCGGCTCCTCCTCTTCTTCATCGGCTGGTTCCGCCGCCTTGGGCAGGATAGGCTGCAGGAACCAGTCCCCGCAGCAATCACATTGAGGCCCCCACTCCAGTGCCTCCCTAGGACAGTCACAATTTGTCATAAAACACTGGATACTCAGTTCTCCATCCAACTCAATGTCCTTGAAGTCGAGCGGTAACTGCGACAGGGCTGCTCCCGAGGCAAGGGCTTTTTGCAGGCAGGGACACGCTAGCACAACTGCATCTATTCCTGGCGCTCGCCAGGACACATACACATTGCGGTGTAACCCTTGGCAGTCTATATCTTCCTCAGGGGACAGACACTCCATTTCTACAACAGTGTCCCCTCCCACTGACCGTTCGGTAGGCTGCGGCAGTTTGGGTTGCAGGGTTGGTACCCTGCAGTAGCCACATATACGCCCCCAAGCCAACTTACAAGACGAGCAGTCACCTTGGTTACAAAAACAGTCTAGGTACCCCTCCTCGTTCGTGTCTTCCAACCGCATTTTCACCATGCACGCCAAAAAATTAAGGTCCATACTACCCCAGACACTCAATGTTTGTATTGTACATGGACACAACAAAAAGGATACGCTCCCAGCCTTGGTCTGCCAGGATCCATACGACGGCGAGCAATTTTCTCTGTGTCCAGTACTCTCTTCCAGGGAGTGTTGCGAGCTCTGTACTAAGTCACTCACAGTGTGGGGGCGGGGCTCGGGTTTTCCCGCCAGTCCTGGATGACTGTTGGCAACATTTTCCCGCGCGGCCGGGAACTTAGCACGTGGCTTCCTCCGCCTTGAGGGCTTCCCCATGGCGGAACAAAAATAGGACACAAATTTAGAAAAACATGTACAGGGCACCCCAGGTCTGATCTCTCAGCAGCGCCTCCAAATGTAGCCCTTTTTGTGAACCGGCCGACCCACCCAATCTCACATTGGCCCCTCGTGGTCTAACCGGTCCCTTTCCCTGCAACACACCTGCTCTAAGGGACTACTGGTACTGCATAACCTGTGTGGCTCCAGGAGATCTGAGCCTCCGCTAGCTGGGAGCCTGGGGAAACCCTTAACGTTACTTGGTGCAGCGCCTCCACTTACCCAGGATCCCCCGTTAGGAAAGATAGCCCTGAGTAAGAAATAACATAACACACGTATACGATAACCAATAACTAACTCTTTACTTAACACACATATAACACATTACATAACATAACCATAACCAGATGCTCTACCCGCATCACCTCCACCCAATGTCTGGTGACTCCTACGGAGGTCGTGGGTGACTGCGCAGTCACTATATTAAGCTAGGGCCCAGTTGGTGCACATATATTTGAAGATACCTTCCGAGCACTCCGATGCTCGGGACCGCAACCTTCTTCTCAAAGGGTCAGACGTCCGTCTGATCCTTTCCAGGTACTCTGCCGGTGGACCCCAACGAGGGTCCCACCGCTCAACGGGAACTGCAACCGGACCACGGCAACACCAACCGCGTGGGAACAGCAACCGCCGCTATCCCTATCACTAACCACTGCTAGAGCGACAGCAACCCTAACCTAGGGCCTGTCCCTGAGGAACCGCAACACTGGGATGGCTTGAGGGAAACTCCTAGGGCCTGTGGACATAACCTGCCCCCCCTTCCCCCAGCTACCCTGTCCTAACTGTAACTAACAACTAGCTATTAACTAGCTCACCTGCAGCTGACACACCGCACACACTGCACGCACTGCGCCCAGCACATACAGCGACACTACTCACAGGCAGCTGCAATCACACACAGCCCCTGGATCCCGCAGCAAACACACTGCTAGCACACTGTGCCTCTTTGACAGTGCCCACAGCTCTCTCCGCTGCGACACTGCCAAACCAGCACTTCCACCACTCAAGGGTCACCTCCCTAGCTATGGCCGTCCCTCTTCAGTTACCCCCTACCCTTACCCGGGAATTGGGGCCTGCCTGGGGATCTAGGGAGAACCCTTACCTGATGCAGGAGCCACGAGCTCCCTGCACCCTTCCTACTCCTTCCTCTGCTTCTTCCTGACTGCTGTTGCAAAGCCCGGGAAATGTATCTCTTTTCCCGGGCTGAGCTTCCTTCAGCCCTATTGGCCACTAGGGAGCACCTGACCTCTGCCTCCCTAAGCCTCCTGGGAATTGTAGTTCCCAGGGGCTGCCTAATGCATTGGGGCCGCGTGCGCGCTTCCCTCGCGCATGCGCGAACCCCTAATGGCCGCCTCAACCTTCCTATTCCCTGTCCTGCCCTCGCGCGATCTCTCTGGGGCCTTCCCTGCACTTTGTACCTACTGCGCATGCGCGAGCTAACGCGCAATGGCGGCGCACTCTCCTCCAGCCGCCGAGCCGGTGGCAACGCGATCGCGGCCCTAGCGACGGCCCGATCGCGTCCCCGGCAACCAGCCTGCACCGCTCCCTGCACTGGCCCCCACCCTCGCGAAGTGCCGGCGGGTCCGTCAAAGCCTCCGGCGGCACCCGCTACCGCACGGCACTCGCAGAGGGGGGCCAGAAAGAGAAAATTTACATCAGGGCTACATACACATACCAAAAAAGAATGTGGCACATAAAGCACCTGGAAGAAAAGATGCACTACTTACTCCAAATATAAATATACTAGCTGTACCCGGCACAACATATGCATGGATGAGTGAAAGGCTGATCAGTCAATCACAGAGGGAGAGGGATGTGCAGCCTTGCTGGTTGTCTCTGGGTGAGTGACAGGTCATTCCGCCTATCACAGATGGATTTTCAGACATTCTAAGAGTTTATTGGAGGGCAAATGCAAGAAAATTCTGGAAACAGATTTGGGCTGATTCGCCAATCTCTACCCCTGAACGTACACCTGCTGTATAGACCAAAGTTTCTTAATGTCTCGGTAATGTCATGTAATGTAATATCAACCTGGATGGCCCTCCGCTGACTGAAACTTAACATGTCAAAGACGGGGCACCTCATACTTCCTCTCAAACCTGGCTCTACTGCCCCCTTCTACATTACTGTTGGCAGCATTATCATATACCTAGTATCACAAGCACACTGTATAGGTGTCACGTTTGACTCCTCCCTCATATTCTCCTCTCACATACACAATGTAGCTAAAACCTGTGTTTATTTCCTCCATAACTTTGCAAAGATACCCCCTTTCCTCTCGCTCTACTGCTAAAACTCTAATGTAGGCCCTCATTGTCTCCCGTCTCAATTATTGTAACCTTCTAATGTCCGGCATTCCTGTCTCCATTTCAAACTATCATAATGTCAGGATCCGTGATCCACGACGTGCTCGGCGCACTCATCACTTACCCCAACCCATCATCGGATACCCTGCTCCTTCCGTCAGCCATGACGCTTCTCTTCCTTCTCCTGGGACCAGCCGCCTCATCATCTCTCCGCCATCTCATCGTCATCTCTCCGTCTCTGGGATCCTCCCCACACCTGCACCATTTCCTCCTATCGCTCTCACTCTCTCTGACCTGCCTTCTCCAGCCTGTTACCTCATTGGTACCTGTGTCCTATATATGCTAAGCCGGCCCACTGGCAAATCGGCTGAACATAAATCTTCCTATGTGCGAAGTGTTCACTGCTACCCTTGCCTCCACAGTTCTGTCTTGTACTCCGGTTCCTAGTTCCTCTGTTTCAGATCTCGGCTATACTTCTGGACTCTGCTCTTCTAAACTCCTGACCATGGTTACCAATGACGATCCGCACCACACCAACACCGACCTCGGCAAAGTACCACGACGATCTGCACCTTTCCAATCCTGGCCATGCTTAGTACCTTCAATGATCTGCACCTCTCCATCCCCGACCTGGCTACCTTGACCTATCTACTCTCCAGACATGCCCACACGGCTGTGGGTTGGTGTTATATAACAATCCCTATCTCGGCCTTGCAGTCACGCCTTATTTGTTGTGAGCACTCCGTTACAGTATGCTCAGCTCAAAAACATGGACCCCGCTGAGGTGGGGCGAGTCTTGAGCACGCATGCCAGCATGTTTTCTAAAATTAAAAATATTTAGAACAGAACGACTGTCGCATGGACACATTGCAACAGAACCTCCTGTCTCTTACAAACCGGGCGCAAGCCCCTCTTCCTAGTCCTGTCCAATCGGGGCCTTCTGCTGCAACTCTACCTTCAATATCCATGACCTCGACTTCTGAACCCCCATTTCCCACACCCAACCGTTAAAGTGGTGACCCCCATGGGTTCCGGGGCTTTTTGAATCAATGTTTCATACAGTTTGAACTAATGCCTTCTCGATTCTTTTCTCAAAGATCCAAGGTGCGTACATTATCTTGCTACTCACCGATGATGCCCTGGCCTGGGCTTCTCCCATCTGGGAACAAAGATCTGACCTTACTCGGGATATCAGACAATTTACCCGGGAATTCCACAAAGTCTTTTATACACCTGGTCGCAAAGTAACTGCCGCTTCTTCCCTTTTTCACATTTCCCAGGGAAATCACTCTGTGGCTAGATACGCTTTTGAGTTCCACACTATCGCCGCCAAGACCTGATGGAATAACGAGGCGTTATCAGCTGCCTTCTGGCAAGGTCTCTCTGAGATTTTAAAGATGAGCTCGCTGCACATGAACGTCCTACTGATCTTGAAGAATTCATCGCCATATGTATCCGCGTTGATCAACGACTACAAGAGAGGAGGTCCGAAAGAACCCGTCACCGGCAGCTCACTCTGAGATTTCCTTCTCTCCATGCTGGTACAGCTGATCCACTTCTGCCAGATATTCCTGAGCCCATTCAACTTGGGGGCAACAAGTTGTCATCCAGTGAGAAACCGCGTGTGAGAATTCGCCATTCTGCTGGTTCTGTCCCCTTAACCCTCACCTGTCCATCAGGTCCTAGGGACAACCATGGAGGGCATCTCAGCGGTAGTTCACGCGTGTGGCATGCGGGTAATGCGGGCACCTTCGGTCTCTGCTATCCCCATGTCCAGAGTGCGCTCTTCTCCCGGCAGCAGTGACGCGCGACGGATGCACAGTATATGGCGCAGTAGCCGCACACATTCCTTCCCTCTCATCTCGGGTTCTGCTCCTGGTTCTTGCCCCCACTCTGACGACAGAGGTACATGGCGCAGCAGCAGCACATGTTCCTCCCTTCGATTCTCGGGTCCCGCCTCTGGTCTCCGCCCCCGCCTTGACGACGGAGGTGTGTTGGCGCACGCGGTGGCTGTATAGGAGAGGCTCCGCGGGGACTATAGCCCTCTGCAAGCATAGAGGTATGCAGTCACATGGACGCAACTGGCCAATAGGGCAGCCAGGATCACGGGAGGGTGTAGGTGTGCAGGGGTCTATGACTCCTGCACTAGGACAGACATCCCCCTTGGCCCCAGCTAGGCCCCGACTCCTCTGGTAAGAGTGTGACAGGGACAGGCCCTTAGGTAGGGACATGCTCTTCATAGTCCTCTCATGCACATGTTACACATGTTACGTTTTTAACCAAGCTCTTTGAGCTTTACATACTTTAGCCAGATGTGTTTTTACACACAGAAGAACTTGGGCAAAGAATTTGCTTACAAGCATCCTTATCCTAAGATGACAAAATTGGTAAAATGTAATTGTAATAAACATGAATGAATGTATATATTCATGTTAACATATACATTGTTGCTTACCTGAAAAATAGTTGTTTGTCACATTCAGACGTGTCTCCACCACACTGGCTGTTTGCTCCTGATCTCCTGCAACATGGACAGGAGGGTCCTCCTCCAGACCCTCCCGTATGTCGCCTTGAAGATTATGAAGCCGTGCAATATTGTGCAGAATGCAGCAACAAATCACTATGTCAGACACCTTTTGAGGCCTGTACTGTAGCACATCACCTGAGTGATCAACACATCTAAACCAACTTTTTGTCCTCTCAAATGTCCTCTCTATAACAGACCTAGTGGATACGTGTGCCACATTATATCTTTCCTCTGCAGGGGTTTGAGGGTTAGCCAGTGGAGTTAAGAGCCACGGTCTGATCCCGTATTCCGAGTCACCTATAATAAATCATATTCCAAAATTTAAAAAACATAGTACCATGTCATAATATTTCTACTTCTATATTGTTATTAACTCAATTGTTCGATGATGTCAAACATATTGTATATATAACTTATGAGGTGTTTATCCATCTGTGAGGATCATGAAACATGCAGATATCCATATTTGAAACCTTACAAAAGATTATTATTGAATGACATTAAACATCCATACTAAATGTAATAATAAATGGCATGTTTTGATATTAGATAGGTAGTATGCAAATATGGCTCTTCTTATTTTTTATTTTCAAATAGTTTAATTGATTTTTCAAAATAACAGTACAATAACAGAAATAAATCAGACAAATGTTAAAAGTAAGAATCATCACAATAATATATACACAACCACTAATAAAAGCAGTGGGAATCGTGTCTTTAGTAGAACCTGTAGTAGTAGTAGTGATAATGTTAGTAATAGTAAACAACAGAGATGATCAGACAGTATAGTCAAATAATATTATCTAGTAATTTTGTTCAGAGCAACCTCTGTACACTTTTTACAGTGTAGTGTCCAGCACCGCACAAAAAAAAGTATACAAACCTATACAGCTTAAAAAAAGAGGGAAAAAAGAGACATAGACAAAAGATAAGATAGGAAAGAAAGAGGGAGGGGGAAGGGGGAGCACCATTCCCTTTCAGAAGCATATATTCATCCTTTAATTGATATGCACTTATCACCAGTCTTTAGACTCCTATTATTGTTCAGTCGTTAATCCAGGGTTCCCAAGTTCTCTTCTTATTTTTAACATAACAGATGTATTGTATGTCAAATGTGTTGTTGTGTGTGTTTGTGTTTGTTTATATGTGCCAAAAACAATACACAGGGATTTAAAAATTAACAAAAATCAAATCTACATTCTAACAAATAAGTTGAAAAAATATTTATGTAGATGTGAGTATTTGACAAAGTGGATATGTAATAATAAACCAAATTTAAAGTTATAATACAAACAACATCACCACAAAATGTTGCCTAACAGTGAAATGAATTATTTCTACTTACCCACCAGCCGACCATGCCCAAAATGACCCGTTTCAAATGCATGAAAGACTGATTAGTTCCTCAGACTAGAGGAATTGTGGCTGTAACCCGAGAATCTGGCTACCACATTCAGAATTTTCATGTTGGCATTGCATACGACCTGCACATTGATGGAATGAAAGTGTTTCCTATTACGGTGCACATGCTCATCTACAGTCAGCGGGGTCAAAGCAACATGTGTGCAATCAATTGCACCCATCATACATGGTAGCCCGGCTATGGTGTAAAAGCCTTTCCTGAGTTCCAGCCACTCTGTATGCTCTCTAGGAAAATTTATATAATTCCTAGCGCGTCTAGTCAGTGCACATAGAAACTGGCTAAAGGCCCGCGAGAATGGCGAATGCGAGACCCCGCCTACTATGCCCACAGTTGTCTGAAAAAATGCAGAAGCAAGAAAATGTAATGAGCACAGCATTTTAACATGGCCAGGGACTGCACGACCTCTGGCTGTTACAAAATCAAAATCTTTTCTTAACTCTTCATAAAGATATAAGATTGCTGCTGAACTCAAGCGATATCGCTTCATTATTTCATCCTCTGTAGGCCCACCCAATACTGTTCTCTCCCGATATAGACGTGGACAGGCCACCACGTCTCTCCTGTCCCCTCTCTCCCTCGCCCTCTCCTATCCTCGCCCTCTAATCTCCTCTCTCCCCTGTCTCTCCTCCAAAACTAGTCTTCTCCTTCGCATACGACCTGCACATTGATGGAGTGAATGTGTTTCCTATTACAGTACACATGCTCATCTACCATCAGCAGGGTCAAAGCAACATGTGTGCAATCGATTGCACCCATCACGCTGTCTCTCCACCAAAATTAGTCTTCTCTTCTCAACATGATCTCCTCTATCTCCATCCCCATCTCCATTTCAGCAAACGCCATCTCTACCTCGAAGTAAGTGTGCAATTACCTTCATTTAAGTAGCTATGTGTGTAGATCACGTGACCTAATTAATTTGATTTCGTTACAAAAGAAATTTAAATGTAATATATAAATTCAATGTGTGTGTATAAAATATGAATATGTATTAATTAGAAATTCGAATGAATTATAATATGAAATATTTTTAACACGTGAAGTCAATATTCATATACCTTGGTTAATAACATTTTTACAAAAAATGCCACTAATTGAAACGTACGCAACAGTCAGAAAAGGGTGTTGCTTTTTTTAATTGGTGAACACGGTTACTAAATCATTTACGTAAGTTGACATGTAAAGGTGCTTTTGAAATGTTCAATTTGTTAAGAAATCTTTTTATTACTAAATATTAATTATGTGCATACAATAAATATGCACAATTACAACAGAATTGATACACTGATGACCGATCCGTTCTCCTGTAATCGGTCGCTTGATCAGGATTATTACGTCACATAATCGCACAGCATTGTGGGAAATGTAATCCTTGCATTGATTTGTGTGGCCAGTTACTAGATAGAAATGATACCCTGCTAGAGAGAGGGCGGGGATGACAAAAAAATACATCAGAAGAGGAAGGGGATGTAACTTTGAAAATGCGTAATACATTATAAACATTGTCAAATGACATTCCACATGTATGGCATGCTTATTTTTGTTGGTACTAACAGTTGTGACAAAGTTTAATATCTATTTATTTTTGTTTACAAACATGTTTGTTATTGTAAGAACTGTATCTTTAAGAGGTTACGATAGCATTATCCCGCGAACCCGCTGAACGTAAACATTCATGTACCACGTAAATAATCATAACATCAACAAGTCATATCTCAACACATTAATAACGTTCGCGGGGACACTATTAGGTCAATAAGTGAAATGCTTATATTGATTAAAAAATAGTTCTTTTTAAGGCCACGGCATCACAAATCCTAAGTAATATGGCTCAGCTCCATAGCCTCCATGCTTAAAACCTATGAAAATAAAAAAAGCCTGATTTTTTTCTGTCCCGTATTGCCGCTCAGCCCCAGCTTCTTGCCAACTTTTTGTGGCGGGGCAATTTGGAGATAAATTCTCCATTCTAGAGCCCTGGTCTGTGGCGAGATGCTGATTGGTGCTACTAGAATACAGCGGGTTTGAGAATCTGGCGATGAGCGGCGAGATAGGGCCTAACGCCAAGCAGACAGTGGATTTTTTTTTCCGCCACAAAAAAACGGCGGATTTTCCTAATCTCGCCTGCTTCTCGGGCTTACTGAATCGCTGTAGGCATTTTTGGAGAAAAGCTGGCGAGATAGGGCTTATCGCCGTTTACTGCATAGGCCCCAAAGTCTTGAATTTGAGTTGTGAAGTATGCAAAGCACACTGAAAAAAAAAACTCTTCATGTGGTGGGATTGCACCTATAATATATAGGTTACAAACAAATGTTTACTCGGTGTCACCTACTGAGTGCAAATCATTTAGATTTTTCCACTAAAAGAACAACATCTGGTTTCTGGATTTATACTTTGGAGGACTCAAAAAAAAATACATTTGATTTAAGATCCTGATCCACCTACGCACAAGTGATCTACTAATCTGTAGGCAGCAAGTGTTTTTAAACGGTGCATGTCTAAGTTCCTTCCAATAAATATGAAACAGAAAATAAGGGTAAGTGAGATGAGGTCAATTTTATTTTTAGCGTAAGATCTCCCCTTCTGGAGTTGCGTTGCCGATGTGGGTAAGCTTATTATTTTCTTACTGAGAATATGTAACTGAGCATACCCTGTTTTGAACTGAGAAATGTGAAAAGGTTTAATAATATTGCATTGAGGCCTTATGCCGCATGTTGAATAGAATTAAGAGATAAGAAATGTTGTATTATACTTGAATTGGAGGCTTTGGGAAGCATAAAGTGTAAGAAAGATGGGATTCTCAAAGGAAATGCGTTTGAAATGCTATCTTCTCAATTTATATATTGTACAATGTCGCTCATTGTTTGTATACTGTCCTATAAGGTGTTTAGCTATCCATTCAAGGGAACCCTGGAATTGGTGTTGCAGAAAAATAGACACCTGTTTTGTGCATTATGATTATTATAGTAATGTTACATATTTCAATATACAAATCTGAACCAATACAGAATTAAACCGTAAATTTAACTTGATGGACGTTTATTCTTTCATCTCAGCATCAGCTGTTATGGTGTTATATGAACAATGCATATGTTTGTCAAGTAGATGCAGAGTTAAATCTTGCTACAAACCTTGGCACTTTCAATCCCATAAATAACTGCATTTGGAATGCTATTAATGGTGCCATTTTTTCAGTCGCTCGATAAATCTGAATAATTGCCAATTCTGTATGCAACATACCGCAAAATATACCAAAGTCTGTTTAATGCTAATTAAAAGCAAGAATCATTTGGTCCGTAAAGAACTAAGACACTGTTATAAATAGAATGAAATAAATCTCAGAAAAATCAGAAATGTCAGTTTGGCGTAAAATGCTAAAGCCATATGTACTGGAAAAGAACAAGAGCATTTTTCAACATAACGGATTGCAAAAGATGGATCATTTTGAACTTTTCCTTTATAATGTGTCGCAACACTTCATATAACATCCTGAGAAAATCCTGCAATGCAGGCTGGAATCCATAATTTTCTGATAGCATGCACGTATGACTAATACAAAAATCTAAATTCAATCTCAGAGAAGGTAATGCCATCCGACGATAGCATGTATTTAAAATCACATTATATGGCAGATTATTATGAAGATCATAATGCTACACTGGCGACACACTTTATTCGAGCTCGGCTAGTCCCACGAATTCGGGTATACCCGGGTGTATTGAGGTTTGTGACTGTTTTCTGCCCGAGTGCATTGGGTTATTTTCCAGGCAGGGATTGAAGCATTTTATTCCCGCTGGCTGCATTACTGCACAGTATATATATATATACTGCATTACAATTCATGAATTTATGCCATCTGGTAGACACGCGAAGCATTGCAGCCTATTAAATCCTAATCATTATCATTTAACAGATCAGCCGCCCGTCAGCCAGGCATGAACCCAGGCTGGGAAGGCAAATGCAACGGGGCTTGTCAGAGGTGAGGAGCGGCGCATTCCAGGTATCTGCCAGGTACATACTGGGTATTTGCTCGAATAAAGTGTGTCGGTGCAGTATTAATAATAACGTTTGAGGGTTACATTCTGAAAATGAATTGCTATAAGGTCTTTAGATTAAGTGCAATGTTTAGGTGAACTTGTTTTAACTCATAATGTGTGTGGATCAGTATACAGTAAATACAAGATTATAACTGTTATGAAGCAGTCTATGGAAAACTTCCATTTCGTTTACACACAACTAAAGTGGAATAACTAGACATGTATTATACACTTACTGTAGTCAAGAAAAGTATTAGGATTTGTGTTATTCATGTCCATAGGATCAAAGTACAGTATATTATAACACATCATATCAGCACTGAAATAAATATTCTATACTGCTCCTATTAGCAGCTGATTAAAAGGGCAGCATTGTTTAGGATCAAAGTGCACTGAGAAGACTGGCATGTTTAAAAGATTATACTGTATGTAGCTAATTGATACTTAAACATATATATATATATCAGACTAAGATAAATATATAAATATAATTTTTTTCAACTTTTCTAATTTCCATAGTAAACAAATGCTTTGGAGGGTGAATTAATCTTTTGTCAGGAGGCCAATGACACGTTGGTGACATCCGCGTCGTCAGTTGACGCTGTGGTTCAGAAGGAGAAGGAGGGCGGGAGCAAGGAGGCGGCCACCACAGCTAAGTGCCATGGGGCGGTGGATTTTCAAAGCTGCTGCTGGCGCTATAGGTCTGTTCTTCTGGACGTTTGCTTTCTTTCTCTCTGGGTGAAAAATTCAAACCTCAGCTGCAGGGAATGTATAGTTATTTAGTTTTTCTGTATGTTATTGTTTATTGTATGTGCACTGTTCTTTTTTTTTTCCTTTTCTTCAACAAATAATGAGCATTGTAATATTTAAATCTGATTTATTTGCAAAAGAATGATTGGAGCATAGAAGAACTGCATGCAGCATACTGCTAACACTCCAATGTTTCCCATGGGGGTCCCAGCACTGGAGTGTGGAGAGTTGCTTATCTATCAAACTGAACAATTCTATCAGTGCTGTCTGTGCCAAGTATAAAGTGTCATGACTAGACTATGCAAAAGGGAAAACAAAGTAGCGCTAACCACTAACTTAATAAAATTGAATTAATAAACAAATACAATATAGTGTTCATACAAAATAAGTGTAAATTAAAAAAAGGTATAGAGTAAAAAATGGTATACTTAAGTCCAGCTGTCAGAGTCCAGGAGAGAGTTCCAAGTCCCTCCAAAATGTGAGCAAGAAAGATGTCCTCCTGCGTGTTGACTCAAGTACAGTTGTTAAGTATAAATTGGATAATTACAGAAGGGGGCAACAATGTATTAATAAAGGTTGTTAGCCTATTTAAACATTCCAAGTTAAACTTTTACACTTACAGATTAATGTAGTTTATGATAAATAAATTCATTCCCACTTGGAGTTTCAGAGGTTAATCAGAGAGATGGGGCTAGATCTCAGCTTATTCAGGATATTGACTTGATATAAACAAAAGAGAAAAAATCATGGCACAGTAAATTTATTACACGAGACTGGGTTAGAACAGTATTGCACTTACAGACAGCACTTGATAAAATAGCGTTTGTGGATAGCTTCCCAGCATGTAGCAATGGGCTCCTTGCTCTATGGTAGTGGTCCTGCTCGCAATTCAGGCTCCACGGAATCCAGTCGGTCTTTTCACCCTTTACTACTACATGTTTACTGAGCCCGTCTCCTCAGATTTCCATGCGGGGGGAGACATGTCGCCTCTCCTTCCTTCTTGTACTTTGCGCACAGACAGGAGATAGCCAGGAGGAGATCTTTCCCAAGCGGTGTCTTCCGGCTCGCATCCGTAGGGTGGTCAGCTGATGGCTTAGGCAAAGGGAGATCCACACGTCACGGGAGCTACGGTGGCCAGTAAGTAGCAGGGGATCAACCCCTTAATTACTTTAGCAGTTATTAACCGCTAAGGTGATTAAGGAGTCAGGGGCCATTAGATTGTATTTTTTATTGTTGTGTTCCTGCCAAAGGAGGACAAGAACGGGGAGGAAGACAGGACGGCCTTCATCCTGGCAGGGTTAAGTAGAAGTTTTATTTACTTTATGCTGGCTGGATAATATTTTATTTTGAATGGGCAAATGCACTATTATCCAGATCTGGCTAATAGTAATTTTGTAATGGTTGTTGGGGGTAGAGGGGGTGCCCATTCATTCCCATTGAGATTATCTTTGCTCCCATTGAGGACATAGGAAACACACTGGCAATGAATGAGTGTATTTGCTAGTATTGTGTTGTAATGTTTATTGTGGGTAGCGGGGGTGGGTGAAGGTGGAATTTGGCCCACCGCGGGTGTTTATGCCACTGGGTGGGTAGCTGGAGGGGTTAACCCCTTCATTACCTTAACCGCTAAGGTAATGAAGGAGTTAACTTTTCCCGTCCTCAACCCCCGTAAGGCCTAAACACTAAACACCCACCATGGGCCAAATACCACCTTCACCCACCCCTGCTACCCACAATAAAACGGGCACTGGTAGTTAACCCCTTCATTGCCATAGGGTTAGCCGCTAAGGTAATGAAGCAGCCTGTAAATGTATTTTTATTGCATAGGATAGAAGCCGGGGGTCACTGGAGCTGATATTAACATGTATCAGCTCTGGAGACTCCCGGCATCAATCCGATGCAGGAAAAATGCTTTTTTTCCCAAAGTCCTGCTCTCAAATCCCATCTCGCCACCCTAGGGCTGGCAAAATAAAATCTTTGATAAACCTGCAATTCCAGAGCTCTGATTATCTCATCGGAGCTACTAGAATAGGCAACATTTATCGAAATGGCGCTATTTGGATTTTTCCAGCTCCCCCTCAGTGAGTTTGGCCAGGAGCCAGAAATAATGAAAAAATGCCTTCCCCATACGATTTGGCCAACTTATCAAAGCTTTCTGAATAGCTACCTTGCAAAATCTTGTGAGAACTGCTCAAAATCCTCGATGAGTAGGTTATCAAAGCTACTAGAATAGGCCCCTGTATCTTAAGGTTGATTTGGCTTTAAAGGTGTAAAGGAAATGCATCAAACAGCCCATATTCATTCTATATCCATGCAGTGTGTTTGAGATTTACATTTCTGTCCTTTTTTTGCGTGTCTGAAAAATGTTACATATTTGATGTGATTCATAACTAGTAGTTTAACTGATGCATAAAAAGTAAAAGAAATGCTGGCAAGGCAAACACGTTATTATTATCAACACATGTGATATGCCTCACATAACTTCTCCTAATGACTTGCATTCTACCATGTAAAGCTCTCATCCCAGAATTGCTTGCTGATACCATAGCATTGGTTCAAAGTACTTTAATGCAAAGCTATTCTAAATAAAATGTTGATATTGTTTTAAGTCAAAACACATGGTCTGGCTTACTTTATGATTTTAATACTGTCACGTACGGCACACCTGTGAGCACGTGACTTGCATATGTGACAAGGGTTAATACACACAGCTATCCAGCTGATACATTCTTCACTTCGCAAAGTCCCTCAAATGAATAATATCTTCCCTCAATCCGTCACATTTGTCACGAACAACACACAACTGTGAGCACGTGACAAGGTTTAACACACACAGCTAACTAGCTGACTCACTTTTCACATCTCTCAAATTAATAATATATATCCTCAGTCACTATATACAGTATATATACTTAAGCATATAGGGAACCATGTTAAAAATGGTTTTGAAGCAAAAGGTGACACTGTGTGCACATTTGCATGTCATTTCCCAGAGTCCCTTGCTGCAGTGGAGGTGCTGTGTGCTGTGTGATAATGGTGAAAGGCGGGGTTGCAGACCTACCTAAGACATGCAAATGAGCATACAGGAATATTTCCATTTGCTATATGCTTTGCTGTCGAGGGTTTTTGTCACTTTTTTTACCCACCATAATTTAACTAAGTATATATATATATATATATATATGAGAGAAAATGAGAAAAAAACAGGCGCACACCTAGTGCATTAAAGTATAACAATCATTTTATGGAACATTAAAAAATAGACAAATGCCCACTCACAAATCAAACAATAAAAAAGAGCAGTTATGAGATTGGCCCTCATAAGCCACTGGCAGCGTCTCGATCAGCAATGGAGTTTTCCTCCTCCACACGTGTAGTACAGACTCCTTCACCGGAAGTGACGTCCTCCCGGCGTGTGCCCCGCAACAGGAAGTCCCTCCGGGAACCAAAGATCTTGCCTTCTTTCTTCTGGCTGTTGTACCATCAGGAGTAGTGGAGATCTGCCAGCTGCTTCTTGTCTGTCAGACAAGAAGCAGCTGGCAGATCTCCACTACTCCTGATGGTACAACAGCCAGAAGAAAGAAGGCAAGATCTTTGGTTCCCGGAGGGACTTCCTGTTGCAGGGCACACGCCGGGAGGACGTCACTTCCGGTGAAGGAGTCACCGGAAGTGACGTCCTCCCGGCGTGTGCCCCGCAACAGGAAGTCCCTCCGGGAACCAAAGATCTTGCCTTCTTTCTTCTGGCTGTTGTACCATCAGGAGTAGTGGAGATCTGCCAGCTGCTTCTTGTCTGACAGACAAGAAGCAGCTGGCAGATCTCCACTACTCCTGATGGTACAACAGCCAGAAGAAAGAAGGCAAGATCTTTGGTTCCCGGAGGGACTTCCTGTTGCGGGGCACACGCCGGGAGGACGTCACTTCCGGTGAAGGAGTCTGTACTACACGTGTGGAGGAGGAAAACTCCATTGCTGATCGAGACGCTGCCAGTGGCTTATGAGGGCCAATCTCATAACTGCTCTTTTTTATTGTTTGATTTGTGAGTGGGCATTTGTCTATTTTTTAATGTTCCATAAAATGATTGTTATACTTTAATGCACTAGGTGTGCGCCTGTTTTTTTCTCATTTTCTCTCATAGGTATTTCCAAGGGAGTTGTGTCCCTTTCAAACGGGCTGCCTTTACCTGATGCACTCTATTGGAACGGGACTCTATGTTTTTTAAGGTTTTTGGTATACATCTAAAGCTATTCATTTTTATTTTTTAGTAATATATTTTTTTGTATACTTTTATATATTTTTTATAGCATTTTTTATTAAAATTTTATTAGTTATTATGTGATATATTTTTTTAACATAGGATCCATCTTATATTATTACCCCCCCCTGGCCACCCCATTGGTTGTTTCAACACAGTAGCTAATTTACTCACAATTTATAGGTTGTTATAGTAGGCGCTCCTTAATGTTTTTGTTTTGTTTTGATATATATATATATATATATATATATATATATATATATATAACTGTATGCTCATCTGCATGTCTTAGGCAGGTCTGCAACCCCGCCTTTCCCCATTATCACCCAGCATACAGCACTTCCACTGCAGCAAGGGATTCTAGGAAATGACATGCAAATGAGCACACAATGTCACTTTTTGCCTCAATAACCATTTTTAACATGGTTCCCTATAGGCTTAAGCTTGCTGCATGGTCACAGCTTTGAGCACAGCCAGGGTTAAGGTGCATACCCAGAAAATCACCCACAGACAGCTGTTTCGACCTTGATGGGTCTCATCAGTGTGGGGTTGACTTTACTGGGAATGCAAGAGAGGCTATGGGATAGGCTAAACCATAATACTGAGTTATATATATATATATATATATATATATATATATATATATATATATAAATATAAATATAACTGTATGCTCATCTGCATGTCTTAGGCAGGTCTGCAACCCCGCCTTTCCCCATTATCACCCAGCATACTGCACTTCCACTGCAGCAAGGGATTCTATTTGCTTTCCTGTGGAGGGTTTTTGTCACTTTTTTTACTCACCATAACTTAACTCAGTATTATTATATATAGATGTAGAGGTATCAGTACCGTGTTAGCCGAGCTTCAATAATCAAAAAATAAATAGATGATACCGTTCTGTGGCTAACGAAATGCTTTTATTTGTGCGAGCTTTTGAGATACACTGATCTCTTCTTCTGGGTAGACAGTGGGTAGAGGGGGGGACAGTGGGGAGGAAGGATGGGGACAGTGGGGAGGAGGGGGGGACAGTGGGGCGGAGGGGACAGTGGGGAGGAGGGGGGGACAGTGGGGAGGAGGGGGGGACAGTGGGGAGGAGGGGGGGACAGTGGGGAGGAGGGGGGATAGTGGGGAGGAGGGGGGACAGTGGGGAGGAGGGGGGGATAGTGGGGAGGAGGGGGGGCAGTGGGGAGGAGGGGGGACAGGACAGTGGACAGGAAGGGGGGGCGGGACAGTGGACAGGGGGGGCGGGACAGTGGACAGGAGGGGGAGGGACAGTGGACAGGAGGGTGGGATGGGACAGTGGACAGGAGGGGGGGACGGGAGAGTGGACAGGAGGGGGGACGGGACAGTGGACAGGGGGGGTGGGACATTGGACAGGAGGGGGATGGGACAGTGGACAGGAGGGGGGATGGGACAGTGGACAGGAGGGGGGATGGGACAGTGGACAGGAGGGGGGACAGGACAGTGGACAGGAGGGGGGACACAGGGGACAGGAGGGGGGGCAGTGGACAGGAGGGGGGGACAGTGGACAGGAGGGGGGGAGAGTGGACAGGAGGGGGGACAGTGGACAGGAGGGGGGACAGTGGACAGGAGGGGGGACAGTGGACAGGAGGGGGGGACAGTAGACAGGAAGGGGGCAGTGGACAGGAGGGGGGGCAGTGGACAGGAGGGGGGGGACAGTGGACAGGAGGGGGGACAGTGGACAGGAGGGGAGGCAGTGGACAGGAGGGGGGCAGTGGACAGGAAGGGGGGGACAGTGGACAGGAGGGGGGGACAGTGGACAGGAGGGGGGGACAGTGGACAGGAGGGGGGGACAGTGGACAGGAGGGGGGACAGTGGACAGGAGGGGGGGACAGTGGACAGGAGGGGGGACAGTGGACAGGAGGGGGGCAGTGGACAGATGCTGGGGGGACAGTGGACCAGAGGGGGGGACGGGGGACAGTGGGGAGAAGGGGGGGATGGGGGACAGTGGGGAGGAGGGGGGGGAACAGGGGACAGTGGGGAGGAGGGGGGGGATGGGGGACAGTGGGGAGGAGGGGGGGGACAGTGGGGAGGAGGGGGGGGCGGGGGACAGTGGGGAGGAGGGGAAGGGACGGGGGACAGTGGGGAGGAGGGGGGGACAGTGGGGAGGAGGGGGGGGACAGTGGGGAGGAGGGGGGAGGAGGGGGGATGGGACAGGGGACAGTGGACAGGAGGGGGGATAGTGGACAGGAGGGTGTGGGACAGTGGACAGGAGGGGGGGGCAGTGGACAGGAGGGGGAGAGTAGACAGGAGGGGGGGAGGAGAGTGGATAGGAGAGGGGGAGGAGAGTGGACAGGAAGGGGGAGGAGAGTGGACAGGAGTGGTGGGGGGAGAGTGGACAGGAGGGGTGGGGGGGAGAGTGGACAGGAGGGGTGGGGGGAGAGTGGACAGGAGGGGTGTGGGGGAGAGTGGACAGGAGGGGTGGGGGGGAGAGTGGACAGGAGGGGTGGGGGGAGAGTGGACAGGAGGGGTGGGGGGGAGAGTGGACAGGAGGGGTGGGGGGGAGAGTGGACAGGAGGGGTGGGGGGAGAGTGGACAGGAGGGGTGGGGGGAGAGTAGACAGGAGGGGTGGGGGGAGAGTAGACAGGAGGGGTGGGGGGAGAGTGGACCAGAGAGGCGGGGGGAGAGTGGACAGGAGGGTTGGGGGGAGAGTGGAAAGGAGGGGTGGGGGAAGAGTGGACAGGAGGGTGGGGGGAGAGTGGACAGGAGGGGGGAGAGTGGATAGGAGGGTGGGAGAGTGGACAGGAGGGGGGGAGAGTGGACAGGAGGGGGGAGAGTGGACAGGAGGGGGGGAGAGTGGACAGGAGAGGGGGTGGGGGGAGAGTGGGCAGGAGGGGGGGAGAGTGGACAGGAGGGAGGGGAGTGGACAGGAGGTGGGGGGAGAGTGGACAGGAGGGGGGAGAGTGGACAGGAGAGGGGGAGAGTGGACATGAGGGGGGGAGAGTGGACATGGGGGGGGCAGTGGACAGGAGGCGTGGGGGAAGTGGACAGGAGGGGTGGGGGGAGAGTGGACAGGAGGAGTAGTGGGAGAGTGGACAGGAGGGGTGGGGGGAGAGTGGACAGGAGGGGGGAGAATGGATAGGAGGGGGGGTTGGGGGAGAATGGATAGGAGGGGGGGTTGGGGGAGAGTTGACAGGAGCGGGGGTGGGGGGAGAGTGGACAGGAGGGGGGGAGAGTGGACAGGAGGGGGGAGAGTGGACAGGAGGGGGGGGACAGTGGACAGGAGAGGGGGACAGTGGACAGGAGGGGGGGACAGTGGACAGGAGGGGTGGGGGGAGAGTGGACAATAGGGGGGAGTGTGGACAGGAGGGGGGAGAGTGGACAGGAGGGGAGGGAGAGTGGATAGGAGGGGAGGGAGAGTGGACAGGAGGGGGGGTGGGGGGAGAGTGGACAGGAGGGGGGGGAAATGTGGACGGGAGGGTGGGGACAGTGGACAGGAGGGGGGACAGTGGATGGGAGGGGGGACAGTGGATGGGAGGGGGGGACAGTGGACGGGAGGGGGGGACAGTGGATAGGAAGGGTGGGGGACAGTGGACGGGAGGGGGGGGACAGTGGACAGGAGGGGGGGACAGTAGACGGGAGGGGGGGGAGTGGACAGGAGGGGTGGGGGGAGAGTGGACAGGAGGGGGGACAGTGGACAGGAGGGGGGGACAGTGGAGAGGAGGGGGGGACAGTGGAGAGGAGGGGGGGACAGTGGACAGGAGGGGGGCAGTGGACAGGAGGGGGGGGACAGTGGACGGGAGGGGGGACAGTGGATGGGAGGGTGGGGACAGTGGACAGGAGGGTGGGGACAGTGGACAGGAGGGGGGGACAGTGGACAGGAGGGGGGACAGTGGATGGGAGGGGGGGACAGTGGACAGCAGGGGGGACAGTTGATGGGAGGGGTGGGGGACAGTGGACAGGAGGGGGGGACAGTGGACAGGAGGGGGACAGTGGATGGGAGGGGGGGGACAGTGGATGGGAGGGGGGGACAGTGGACGGAGGGGGGGGAACAGTGGATGGGAGTGGGGGACAGTGGACAGGAGGGGAGGAGTGGACAGGAGGGGGGGAGAGTGGACAGGAGGGGGGGACAGTGGACAGGAGGGGGGGACAGTAGACAGGACGGGGGGACAGTGGACAGGAGGGTGGGTGGGTTGCTTAAAATTTCCAGGTCCCTCCTCTCCACTCCCCCTGTATGTTTCTCCGCTCCCCCTCTCTCTCCGCTCCTGCCCCCCTCCCCCCATGCGTAGCTCCGGTCCCCACCCTACAGTGTCTGACACACACACAGTGTCCCACACACACACACACACACACACACACACACACACACACACACACACACACACACACACACACAAACACACACAGTGTCCCACACACACATAGTGTCCCACATGCACACAGTGTCCCACACACACACCACACACACACACACAGTGTCACACACACACACAGTGTCACACACACACACACACACACACACACACTGTCACACACAGACACTGTCACACACACACACGTCACCAGACCCTTCCGGGCGCCGCCATCTTAGTTACTCCGCGAGTGAGGAAGGGGGTCCTTCCGGGCGACGCCATCTTATGTGCCGCATGGCAGCTGCAGCCTGCCTGCCCACTGTCTGTCCCCCCGCCGGGGAGGGAGGTGAGTTGGAGCACCGGGGAGGGAGGTGAGTTGGAGCGCCAGGGAGGGAGGTTAGTTGGAGAGCCGGGGAGGTGAGTTGGAGTGCCGGGGAGGGAGGTGAGTTGGAGCGCCGGGGAGGGAGGTGAGTTGGAGCGCCGGGGAGGGAGGTGAGTTGGAGCACCGGGGAGGGAGGTGAGTTGGAGCGTCGGGGAGGGAGGCGAGTTGGAGCGCCGGGAAGGAGGTGAGTTGGAGCGCCGGGGAGGGAGGTGAGTTGGGCCGCCGGGGAGGGAGGTGAGTTGGAGCACCTGGGAGGGAGGTGAGTTGGAGCGCCGGGGAGGGAGGTGAGTTGGAGCGCCGGGGAGGGAGGCGTGTTGGAGCGCTGGGGAGGGAGGCGAGTTGGAGCGCCGGGGAGGGAGGTGAGTTGGAGCGCCGGGGAGGGAGGTGAGTTGGGCCGCCGGGGAGGGAGGTGAGTTGGAGCACCTGGGAGGGAGGTGAGTTGGAGCGCCGGGGAGGGAGGTGAGTTGGAGCGCCGGGGAGGGAGGCGAGTTGGAGCGCCGGGGAGGGAGGCGAGTTGGAGCGCCGGGGAGGGAGGTGAGTTGGAGCGCCGGGGAGGGAGGTGAGTTGGAGCGCCGGAGAGGGAGGTGAGTTGGAGCGCCAGGAAGGGAGGTGAGTGTGATGGGGGAGAGGACAGAGAGAGTGTATGTGTGGCCGAGGGGGAATCGAGGTGTGTGTGTGTGTGTGTGTGTGTGTGTGTGTGTGTGTGTGTGTGTGTGTGTGTGTGTGTGTGTGTGTGTGTGTGTGTGTGTGTGTGTGTGTGTGGCCGAGGGGGAAGAGAGTGGCAGTTGGGTGACGTCAGACCCACCAATCTGATTAGCCAGAGGCTGAGGACCAATCAGATTCACCTCAGCTAGTACCAACCTTTCGATTTTATATATTAAGATATATGTATATACTAGCTGAGAGACCCGGCGTTGCCCGGGATGTAAATGCGTAATAGGTAGTATTATTTATAAATGGTGGAACAATAGGTTGAGTATTTGTTGGAAAGGTTGGATAATAATGTTGAAAAGAAAGATGGAAGAAAATGTAATACGATGTTGTATAAAAATGGTTTATTGTAAACACACCACAGTACAATGTATATTTTGGTGACATAAGTGATGTGAAAATGTGAGGCGTGTGTCCTGCTAGGGTGTGAGCGTGTGTGAGGCGGCAGGTGGGTGTTCAGTACGGGTGGCGCATGGGTAGTGAGTGCTGGCTGTGGGTCGGGGTCCTGCTAGGGTGTGAGGCGGCGGGTGTGTGGCGAGTGCGGGTGACAGCTGGTCAGTGATATTGTTGTGTAGGGGCAGGATGCGGCAGGTGTGTGTCGAGTGTGTGGGGTGGGTGAGAGGCGGCGGGTGTGTGTCGAGTGTGGCGGGTGTCTGTTGAGTGCGTGCGGCGGCTGTGTGGCGCAGGGGTGTGAGCGGTGGGCGGGTGAAAGGCAGAAGTCACCCGTCCGGCAGCTCCCTCAGCCGTCCGGCCGCTCCCTCACCCGTCCGGCAGCTCCCTCACCCGTCCGGCAGCTCCCACGTGGAGGGGGGGGGGTTAAAGCGCGGGAAACAGGGAGAGGCGGAGGGAGAGGCGGAGGAAGAGGCGGAGCCTCTGGGACCGGTGGGGAAGAGAGCGGGAGATGTGCTGCTAACACTGTGAGCCCCGCTAATGTATGTAACACCGTGTGTGTGGGGGGGTTGTGTGTGTTTAGTGATGTGTGTGTGTGTGGGGGGGGGGGGGAGGGGGGGACAGGGGGTTGTGTGTGTTTAGTGATGTGTGTGTGTGTGTGTGTGTGTGTATAGTGATGTGTGTGTGTGTGTGTGTGTGTGTGTGTATAGTGATGTGTGTGTGTGTGTGTGTATAGTGATGTGTGTGTCTGTGGTTGTGTGTGTGTGTGTGTGTGTGTGTGTGTGTGTGTGTGTGTGTGTGTGTGTGTGTGTGTGTGTGTGTGTATAGTGGTGTGTGTGTGTGTGTATAGTGGTGTGTGTGTGTGTGTGTGTGTGTGTGTGGTGTGTGTGTGTGTGTGTGTGTGTGTGTGTGTGTGTGTGTGTGTGTGCGTGTGCGCCCTTCACTCCGCCTCAGGCCAATGAGAGGTGTGCGGGGGCGGGCGGCCCAAGGGAGCAATGTCATTGGCCTGGCCCAAGGTCCAATGAGATTGCCGCTAGGGACACGGGGAGGGGCACAGGGAGACACATACAGACCCGGACACATAGGACACTTTCAGAAATATATAGTAGATATATACACATACGAGCTTAGATTGTAAACTCTTCAGGGCAGGGCCTCCCTTTGCATTATATTGCAATTTACCTGCCACAATTATCCCCTGGTTTGTAACTTATTTACTTTGTATTGTAAATTTCTAAAGCGTTATGTAAACTGTGGTGCTATATGATACAAATATATATATTTGTAAATATCATCTTCTTCAGCCCTTATAAATCCACTTCCAGCTTTCATAACACTCACCTAAACGTGCAGCTATTATTTTGGGCTATTTAGTTTGTATGATTTGGAAAATATTTGTCTTTTTGTAACTAGTTGCTGTAGCTCTTTTTGGGGTGGCTGTTTCTGAAATGCCAGGTGATATCAAATTCAAGAGTTAAGTCTCTAGACTAGAGGTTGGATTTGTTTGTACCATGTTCCAATTATAGACTCATTCGCATATTTGCATATTTTAACTGCATAATAATTCCATCCACATGTCTTTTGGCTCCTTTTGTGTTCACGGTATGTTCTAAACTGGGGTATTGTGCAGCTATTTTCTCCTGCCTTGGGTCCGGGTTAGAGATGTGTGGAGTTTTCCCACACCTAAGCGAATATTGTTAATGTCACCTTTTTTAGTTTGGTGAAAAAGCTTGCTAAGATCCAACAGTTTGCAACAAGTTTGCTTAGCGCTAAAATGTCAAAGGGCGTTGCATGTTCATTGAATTTTTATTACTTTCACTTTCTTAATATTCAGTCAAATTAAAAGTCACAGCGCTGCTATTTTGCCAGTTTAAAAAAAAGTTTTCAGGTTTTTTTGTTAATTCATAAATTAGATCTAAACAGCAGTGAAGCGAATCTCGGCATGTTCGCACATCTCTCGTCCAGATCAGGCATCCTTACCCATACAATCCGTAACATTTAAGAAAAAATTAGGGATAGAGCAAGATGGCTGCTAATCCTTGATCGAAACAATTTTAATGTTTCGTATACAGGGATTTCAAAATTAGTTTTAAGCAGCAATTGAAAAACATTTAAAACTCACTGAACATTTCTGTACAGAATTTGCTTGACACATTGATGACACATTTTAAAGTCCAATAAACAACACTGTAAATTTAGATATCAAATACATACATGTTCATCTCTTTATATGCATGAAATTCCCAAAAAAAAGAATCCAGGGGTAATTTCCTAACCAAAGTTAGAAAAGATGCTGCTAAAATACAAACAAATCTATACAGGGCTTAGAAAGTAAATACATTAGAGAAGGGTCGGCTCAGGGAGTAAAGACTCTAACTCTGTAAACAATGACACTGAGGAAGAGCTTGGTTCAATTCCCGGTGACCTGCTTGTGACCTTGGGCAAGTCACTTTATCTCCCTGTGCCTCAGGCACCAAAAGCATACATTGTAAACTCATCTGGGCAGGGACTGTGGCTGTAAAATGCCTATGTGCTGCTACTATAGCGCACTATACTGTAATTATGAAAGCACTACATGAGATGATAATATTATTATTATTATTATTATTTTACCAGGTCACTAGTATTCCATGTCAGAGACCTCACCATCTATCACTCCAAATACTTAACTTCCTTATCTCTCATACCTCACTGGATATGTCAGTTGTCCTGTTCAATAAACTGCAGTTGTGGAAGATGATCATTTTAAAACCTCATAAATTAGACACTATATGAGATCACAAAAAGACAGAATTATATTTGATTAAATCAAGGGTTTACACCTTCAATCATTAAAATAAAGCACGTTTGTTTTATTATTTTTATTTAAAGTTCAAAATCCAATAAAATCTCCACATGGCAAAGACGCAAAATAGATCTGTGATGTAGAACCACAAAATTATTCATTTTGTAACCCAGACCTGCTTTGTCCAGTGACCATGCAACAACCTTTAAATAAGCTCCATTGTATTTGTTTCCAGGGCTGGCAGGGGTAAAGAAAACTACAATTCCGTCTGTTGTTTTCACCAGTGGTCTTTATTGTATTGACTTTAGTCTTATCTGATGCAATAAATTCCCAGGATAGTAGAACACCAGCTCAGTCAGTGACCTCTATTCCCCAAACCAGACAAAAAGATCAGTTCCTGCAGACACCCTCAACTGGTCTCTGTAGCCTCATCTGTGCCATTTATTTTAAAGAGTTCTGACCCTGCAATTAGGAGATTCTTCTTTTGAGGGAAGCTCAAGGGGGCTGCAACAGACCAGTGGAGCAATAAATTACTGTTTTTTCACAGACAGAGAGGAGGGGGGGGGGAGAAAGTAATAAGAAAGGAAATCAAGAACTAAAAGAACGAAATAAATTACGTAGGGTTCAGTTTATAAGAAACTTTGGAAGACAACAAATATCCAACCATTATACAGTTTTAGTTGATGAGTATAACAGAAGCTCCACAAAATGTAACAATAAAACAACAAGACTTCACTAATCCCTGTGAGGCTTTGTGAAATATTTGGTTAACTTGTAAATGTAATAGTAAAGCAAATACAAGTGTTCCTATTTAATATAATTGTCTTCTTCTAAGACCAGTAAAAAATAAAGAACACACATTTATTTTTTTAAGGTAAAATGTGTTGTAATGTCCCGTTAATGACTTCATTATGTGGACGGAAGACGTTTACATTAACAAAAAGCCAACATTAAAGAAAGAGACGCAGTACTAGAAAGTGAAAATGACGGAATTAGCAAATGCTGAAAGGGCTGTAAAAGTTGTCAAGTTTGCCAAATTTGTGTTTGTTAAACAAAGCACATTGTAGACTCCAAAAATTAATCAAGTTGCGTCACAGAATTTGGAAACATTGTTTACTATTTGTTTTTATTTTTATTAATTGCTGTATTTGGGCCCCAATAGTCATTTACAAATGCAAACAAAATTAGGCAAATAGCTCAAACTGAATAAAATACTTACAATGTTGCCTCTGTTTGTCAAACACACAAATGGTGTGAAACTGTACTGAGTGCTTCTTAACTGATAACAACATGGAGGTGTTTATACCAATTCTGAGATTGTCACTAAACAAGCAAATTTAAAGGGAAAGTAATCTTTTAGGGAAATAATTAGCATTGATCTTTACTGTCCGGTAGCAGACTATACTATTTATTTTGCTTTAATTTAACCTCAACATGGAAAATAACAGAGTAAACTCTATTTTACATGTTGCTTAATGAAAGACCCCCTATTAATCCCTATGCCAAAGAGATTACAATCTAATTTAAGCACCTATAGTAGAACGAAATAAAGTGCCTTGAACAAGGCCTTTAGAAACTGAATACTGTAGGTGTCAACTTCAAACCAGATTTGTCTGCAGCTTCACAGAGTTGGCATCACCATATTGGGGCATCCCATTACTAGCCTGGACAGCAGAAATCATACTATTACCTGGGGACTAGAAATATAAAAAGTAATGAACGAGATAAAATCAGGATACAAATTATCTGCAATTTTGCCTATTTTTTATGACAAGTGTCACTAATGGCCTTGTTGTCATTTTGAGTCCAAATGTTCTGATAAGTCCCTCTTCTCCATAGGCATGGGGGAGGGGGGGGAGAGAGGAGGGTGTATTATCATTGAGCTTTGGATGCCCTTTCTCTGTACAGAAATTAAAGCAGCAATCCTGCCCAATTTGCATTTTGTTTTACAATATTCAAACCGGGGGGATCTGAACTCAGGGCCGCTTTGTACATTAGGCCGACTAGGCACAGTGCCTAGGGCCTATGAACCTTTTAGGGCCTACAATATTTCACTTGAAAAAATTTTTTTAATATAAAATGCCTTCGAAGTATCGATGCCTTTAAATATCGAAACAAAAGTATCGATGCCAAATATCGCTAGTATCGAAAAAACAAGCAAACGATGAAATTAGCATAAAAAGGAGTAAAAATATTGGACACACAGGCCTCTAGAAATAAAAGTGCCTAGGGCCTACGAAGGTCTTAAAACTGCCCTGTCTGAACTACACAATTTTTAGCTCTGGGGACCCCCCAGTTCCCAAAATACCTACCTTTTTATTTGCCGGTTTACTTCCATGTGTTCCAATAGGAAATCGCAACGTCAGTGGAACAGTGGACAGCCATTTTTTTTCTGAATCAGAGCCGAAACACTGGCACCTAAATCTGTAAGTATCTCTGGAACAGTCAGGTCAAAATCTGTAAAAAGTCAATGTGAAAAGGGGGAGGGTGGGGGGGGAGCGATGAAAGCAAGTAAACTTTATATTGACTATGAGGCACTTTTTTTTGCTTGCTAAAATTAAGAGTTTGGACTACTTGTTAGTATTAAAGCTGCAAACCAAGCAATATCCTACATGTGTGTTCTTTTTAATGAATCAGATTTGTATTATGAGAAAATGGTTGTAGCATTTTTTTTTTATACAACTCTGAATTACATTTTTAATTTATTATAATGTAACAAGCAAATTTCTGTTTCTATAGCAAGCATTTACAAAGTCATATCCCCTTCCTCTTCTGAAACAGGTTCTGGCACACCCCTTTTTTAGTCCTGCTCTCTCTCTAACAGTGCACCAATTGTATCTAGTGATTGCCTGGTCATATGATCTTCCCCACAGAACTTTGCATCTTTGGTCCTCTTCTGCTCCACTGACAGCCATTTAGTGAACTCCCGAGCCGAATCTTCGCCGATCGATCACAGGAGAACAAATAACTTAGCTAATTATTTATTGTTGCGTGGATGGTATAGATGCACATATTAAAGGGGAGGGGGGAATTAATAAATAAAAACACGGCAGCTTGGACTGCTGCTTTAAATAGAAGCTGCTCTAAAATACAACACACATTTTGCACTTCTTTAATGAAAGTCTTAGCACATGACCCCCATAGAGTCTAAAAACAGTCACCTTAATATTAAAAAGAAGAAAATGGTGTATCCTACGAATAAGTCTAAGTTCGTTTTGTACGTCCCCCTGCAACGAGTAATAATGTTCGATACATCTCCAGGTGTTCCTATTGCTCCAACTAGAAGGCAAATTATCATCAGCCTAGTGAAAGAGTTGCATGGTAGTTTTCACAGTGAGGAAGAAAAGATTGCAGGTGACTCTGGTAGATTAAACCCATTCATTGAGGGAGCACCCTGCACAGCTTTGCAGACGCCTGCAGCATTAATAGGGTTAAAACGTTTGGTTTGGTATAGGTCTATCTGCTCCCTCAGGCCCCATTAACCTGAACCTAGTTTATTTGTTGTTTCCCATTATAGGTCTATGGCAAAATGCTGAATGGTGCTCTGTTTCATTTGACATGTTTATTGCCAAATATTCCAAAGAGTTAGAGGCACAAATCATTGATTTACGTGGCTACTTCTC